>NC_083840.1:171467-251492 GCF_015708825.2 Lethenteron reissneri
GTGTGTGTGCGTGCGTGTCTCTCTTCTTCTCCTGTGTGTGTGTGCGTGCGTGTGTCTCTCTTCTCCTGTGTGTGTGTGCGTGCGTGTGTCTCTCTCTTCTCCTGTGTGTGTGTGTCTCTCTCTTCTCCTGTGTGTGTGCGTGCGTGTCTCTCTCTTTCCTGTGGTGTGTGCGTGTGTCTCTCTCTTCTCCTGTGTGTGTGTGCGTGCGTGTGTCTCTCTCTTCTCCTGTGTGTGTGTGCGTGCGTGTCTCTCTCTTCTCCTGTGTGTGTGTGCGTGCGTGTCTCTCTCTCTCTGTGTGTGTGTGTGCGTGTCTCTCTCTCTTCTCCTGGTGTGTGTGCGTGCGTGTCTCTCTCTCTTCTCCTGTGTGTGTGTGCGTGCGTGTCTCTCTCTTCTCCTGTGTGTGTGCGTGCGTGTCTCTCTCTCTTCTCCTGTGTGTGTGTGCGTGCGTGTCTCTCTCTCTCTTCCTGTGTGTGTGTGCGTGGTGTCTCTCTCTTCTCCTGTGTGTGTGTGCGTGCGTGTCTCTCTCTCTTCTCCTGTGTGTGTGTGCGTGCGTGTCTCTCTTTTCTCCTGTGTGTGTGCGTGCGTGTGTCTCTCTCTTCTCCTGTGTGTGTGTGCATGCGTGTGTCTCTTTCTTCTCCTGTGTGTGTGTGTGTGTGCGCGTGTCTCTCTCTTCTCCTGTGTGTGTGTGCGTGCGTGCGTGTCTCTCTCTCTTCTGCTGTGTGTGTGTGCGTGCGTGTCTCTCTCTTCTCCTGTGTGTGTGCGTGCGTGCGTCTCTCTCTCTTCTCCTGTGTGTGTGCGTGCGTGCGTCTCTCTCTCTTCTCCTGTGTGTGTGCGTGCGTGCGTCTCTCTCTCTTCTCCTGTGTGTGTGCGTGCGTGCGTCTCTCTCTCTTCTCCTGTGTGTGTGTGCGTGCGTGTCTCTCTCTCTTCTCCTGTGTGTGTGCGTGCGTGCGTGTCTCTCTCTCTTCTCCTGTGTGTGTGCGTGCGTGCGTGTCTCTCTCTCTTCTCCTGTGTGTGTGTGCGTGCGTGTGGTCTCTCTCTCTTCTCCTGTGTGTGTGTGCGTGCGTGTGTCTCTCTCTCTTCTCCTGTGTGTGTGTGCGTGCGCGTGTCTCTCTCTCTTCTCCTGTGTGTGCTGTGCGTGCGCGTGTCTCTCTCTCTTCTCCTGTGTGTGCGTGCGTGCGCGTGTCTCTCTCTCTTCTCCTGTGTGTGCGTGCGTGCGTGTCTCTCTCTCTTCTCCTGTGTGTGTGTGCGTGCGTGTCTCTCTCTCTTCTCCTGTGTGTGTGTGTGTGCGTGTCTCTCTCTTCTCCTGTGTGTGTGTGCGCGTGCGTTTCTCTCTCTTCTCCTGTGTGTGTGTGCGCGTGTCTCTCCAAGTGCAGAGCGTGTGGTGGAAATTCCACATTGCTCTAACGGTATATTCATAGGACAAACTGTCGTTGACTCGACAGCGACCCAATAAATAGGGGCTCACAAACTGCAAATCTCCTCAACTATGCCTGGTCTGTTTGTGCTTAGGAAGTCCGACTGCGGCTGGAGGCGGAGCTAAAGAACCTTCGCAAGGAAACCATGGAGCTCCGCAAGGAGACCGCAGGGCTCCAGGATAGCGAGGAATCGGCGAAGACACGCGCGGAGGGCCTGGTGGCGGAGTTGCAAAAACTCCGCGTAGAGAGAGCGGCGGAATTCCGGGATGAGGAAGTCTCTCGCCTCCTGGCGATGGAGGCAGAGGGAGCTGCGAGAAAGCGAGCGGCCGCCCTGGAGGAGGACGTGCGGGATCTGCTGGACCAGGTGGCGTGGCTCCACAAGAAGAACGCTTGCTTTGAGGAGGCTGAGCAGCTCGCCAAGGAATGCGCACAGCAGGCCCAGCTGCCCCAGGGGACCGCGCTGATTGGGGAGAGATCGGAAGGCCTGCAGGTAGAGGTGAAGGACCTCCGTGAGGAGACCACTAGGCTCCAGGAAAATGAGAAATCATTGAAGACTCGCACAGAGTACCTGGAGGCGGAGGTGAAGAACCCCTGTGAGCAGGCAGTGGAGCTCCGTCAGGAGAAGACTAGGCTCCAGGAAAACAAGAAATCATTGAAGATGCATGCAGAGGGCCTGGAGGCAGAGGTGAACAAACTCCGTGAGGAGACCACTAGGCTCCAGGAAAATGAGAAATCATTGAAGACTCGCACTGAGAGCTTGGAGACAGAGGTGAATAACCTCCATGAGGAGTGCACTAAGTTCAAGGAAAACGATAAATCATTGACTACTCGCACAGAGGGTCTGGAGGCGGAGGTGACGAACCTCTGCAAGGAGGCAGTGGAGCTCCGTGAGGAGAACACTAGGCTCCAGAAAAACGAGAAATCATTGAAGACTCGCACAGAGGGCCTGGAGGCGGAGGTGAAGAATCTCTGCAAGGAGGCAGTGGAGCTCCGTGAGGAGAACACTAGGCTCCAGGAAAACAAGAAATCATTGAAGATGCATGCAGAGGGCCTGGAGGCAGAGGTGAACAAACTCCGTGAGGAGACCACTAGGCTCCAGGAAAATGAGAAATCATTGAAGACTCACACTGAGAGCTTTGAGGCAGAGGTGAATCACCTCAATGAGGAGTGCACTAAGTTCAAGGAAAACGAGAAATCATTGACTACTCGCACAGAGGGCCTGGAGGCGGAGGTGAAGAACCTCTGCAAGGAGGCAGTGGAGCTCCGTGAGGAGAACACTAGGCTCCAGAAAAATGAGAAATCATTGAAGACTCGCACTGAGGGCCTGGAGGCAGAGGTGAAGAATCTCTGCAAGGAGGCAGTGGAGCTCCGTGAGGAGAACACTAGGCTCCAGGAAAACAAGAAATCATTGAAGATGCATGCAGAGGGCCTGGAGGCAGAGGTGAACAAACTCCGTGAGGAGACCACTAGGCTCCAAGAAAATGAGAAATCATTGAAGACTCACACTGAGAGCTTTGAGGCAGAGGTGAATCACCTCAATGAGGAGTGCACTAAGTTCAAGGAAAACGAGAAATCATTGACTACTCGCACAGAGGGCCTGGAGGCGGAGGTGAAGAACCTCTGCAAGGAGGCAGTGGAGCTCCGTGAGGAGAACACTAGGCTCCAGAAAAACGAGAAATCATTGAAGACTCACACTGAGAGCTTGGAGGCAGAGTTGAAGAACCTCCACGAGGAGACCATTAGGCTCCAGGAAAACGAGAAATCATTCAAGACTCACACAGAGGGTCTGGAGGCAGAGGTGAATAACCTCCATGAGGAGTGCACTAATTTCAAGGAAAACGAGAAATCATTGAAGACTCACACTGAGAGCTTGGAGGCAGAGGTGAAGTACCTCAGCGAGAAGACCATTAGGCTCCAGGAAAACGATAAATCATTGACTACTCGCACAGAGGACCTGGAGGCGGAGGTAAGGAACCTCTGCAAGGAGGCAGTGGAGCTCCGTGAGGATAACACTCGGCTCCAGAAAAACGATAAATCATTGAAGACTCACACAGAGGGTCTGAAGGCAGAGGTTAATAACCTCCGTGAGGAGAACACTCGGCTCCAGAAAAACGAGAAATCATTGAAGACTCGCACTGAGAGCTTGGAGGCAGAGGTGAAGTACCTCCGCGAGGAGACCATTAGGCTCCAGGAAAACGAGAAATCATTGACTACTCGCACAGAGGCCCTGGACGCAGAGATGAAGAACCTCTGCGATGAGGCAGCGGAGCTCCGTGAGGAGAACACTAGGCTCCAGGAAAATTCTAAATCATTGAAGATGCACACAGAATGCCTGGAGGGGGAGCTGATGAACTTCTGCAATGTGGACAGTGCCCAGCTGGCCTTGGCTAAAGCAGAGGTGATGGCGCCTTGTTGTTTCGCTGTTGTTTGGGCTGACGGTCTTTACGCTCGGTTTATTTTTTTTATTTATTTGCTCATTGGGTCAGAGGTCAAGAGGTCAGAGAGGCCGAGCCAGCCAATCACAGACATTGTATTATCGGGTTCTCAACAGTAGTGAGTCAGTGGTCTTAGGCTGGTCGCCAATTACTTGTGCAGGGACCTGTGGGCTCGCGTACAGACCCGTGGGCTCGTGGTTAAAAAGACCCGTGGGCTCGTGGTTAAAAAGAACCGTGGGCTCGTGGTTAAAAAGACCCGTGGGCTTGTTGTTAAAAAGACCCGTGGGCTCGTTGTTAAAAAGACCCGTGGGCTCGTGGTTAAAAAGACCCGTGGGCTCGTGGTTAAAAAGACCCGTGGGCTCGTGGTTAAAAAGACCCGTGGGCTCGTTGTTAAAAAGACCCGTGGGCTCGTTGTTAAAAAGACCCGTGGGCTCGTTGTTAAAAAGACCCGTGGGCTCGTGGTTAAAAAGACCCGTGGGCTCGTGGTTAAAAAGACCCGTGGGCTCGTGGTTAAAAAGACCCGTGGGCTCGTGGTTAACAAGACCCGTGGGCTCGCGTATGGAACCATAGACGTGCATGGGCATGGCTGCAGTAGTCTCTTTCTCTCTGTCTCCCTTGTCCATCTTTGATCCCAGGCACAGCTGCAGGAGCTGCTGAGTGAGCGAGAGTTCCTCACCAGTACCAACGCGGTCCTGCGCTCGGAGCTCCGCGAGCAGGGCCAGGAGTTGGCGCGTGTCCTTGGCCACAACAACTCACGGCAGCGCATCCACCACGTGATGCAGATCAAGCAGGACAACACCAGGCTCTTTGAGGTGACGGGCAGTGGGGGAGACGGCGGCGGCAGTGGCGACACTACAGTTAGTTCGGCGGCCCCGCAAGGCGGCGGGCAACCCGGGTTAGCCTCGCTGGGTGTCGGTGGCGAGATGTTAACTCCCTCGCCTGGTATACAGGAGGTTATGAGTTCGATCCCAGACCTAACGCCTGCTGCATATTTTGGGTTTGCGTGTCTCCCCATGTTTAGATTTTTCTCCCGAGTCCTCTGGTTTTCCCTCCACATTTATAATCGACACCTGTTTAGAGTATTTGGCTGCTATAAATCTCCACATGATAAGTCACTTTGTTTAGCTATCATTTATGGCCAGGTTGTTTCTGAAAATGCTGCATAGCTCAGTGGGCCTTACTTGGTAAAATATATATTTTTTAGTTTAGTTTATGAGCCGGGCAGCGGGGCAGACTTAGCCGGGTTAGGAGTAACCGGAAGGGTCACTGGTGTAGCCGGTTTAACCACAGCTCAGTCTCTTTTGAAAGTTTGGCTCTTTTTTGTGTCTGTGTCTCTAAGGGTTTCTGTGCCTCCTGTGTGAATCGGACTCTGCGCGAGTATATGGGTTTCTCTGTGCGTGAGTCTACGGGTCTCTGAGTCGATGGTTACGGTGGTGGTGGCTGTTGTGGTGGTGCAGGAGGTTTGTGACCTCAAACATCGCTTGGTTAAAGTCGAGGCCAAGAGCAAGCTGACGTCGCAGCCCCGGGCCAGCTTCAGGGACTCGTTCAGAATCACTAACAAGGAGAACAACGGGGACCAGGAGCAGCACTAACAGCACCAGCAGCAGGAACAGCAGCAGTGACAACAACAGCAGCATCCACGTGTGGTCTTGCCATAAAAATATCTAACGGTAATAAACTTACATCGATGGTGATTAATCTAGGTCAACATGTGGGGTAAGATAGGTGTGTGCTTGGGGTGGGTAGGATGGGGTAATCGGGTCCGGTGGGGTAAGTTTGGTGGGTGGGGTGGGTAGGATGGGGTAATCGAGTGGGTGGGGTGAGTTTGGTGGGTGGGGTTTAAGTGTGGGACAACTGTCCATTGCTACTCTGATGTCAATAAAGATTCCATTTTAATATGTGTCCAACTTGGGTTGCCTCTACCTATAAACTCAGTCCATCTTCCTGGTTCTTTTGGTAAAGTCACGTAGAAGGGAGATAATAAGATAATAAAAATAAAATAATACAATTCTCACGACGTTTCGGCCACAACGCAAGCAGCCGTACTCAGGTGAAGAACAGGTCTGTCGGAAAGACAGCGTCTGAATGAACACCACCAAGCTTGGCAGCGTATATTTAAGCTAGGTTAGGGGAGGAAGAGTGCCATGACAAAGGAATTTGCATATCAACAGAGGAATTTAGCATATTTATGGAAAATGCTGAATGGGATTAGTCACTTTGTGGAATGCGTAGGAGGGGGGGGGGTCTCAAAGTCATATTATGCCCGTGCATTATGTAGGATTAGCAGCAACAAAGGGAGGAGGTAGGGTTAGCAGTAATAAAGGGAAGGAATTTTAATAGTAAGGAGCTGTAGCAGCCAAACCACCACGTAAAAAACTAAAATATAAACTATATCAATATACTAAATATACTCTCTGATAAGCTGAGCTACTAACAGTAAGTCATACATTACAATTCTGTCGCAAGAAATATAATATGCCTCCAGCTAAACTTTTTCCTTAATCACACGGATCTACCCCATACTATATACTGCCATAGACAAATCCAACAATAAATTATATACTGTACTAGCGGTAAGTACCCGGCGTTGCTCGGGCGAAAAAGGCAGACACACATGGACTTACACACAGACATTGACCCACACACATAGAAACACATCGACTTAGACGCACACACACACATATATGGTTAAACCCAGGATGGATCGTTAGCAGGCCAGCCTAAATGTTTCTAACCGGCGAAGATGTTCCATTAGGGGGATGCACGTTTTGCAAGCGTATAGAAGGGAGGAAATTACCATGGCCGAGAAGAGCTGAAGCTTCGTGCGGAGCGACAGACCAGGTAGCTTCCACACAGCATAACGTAGCCGATGAAAAGATAATGGCGCTCGACTGATTTGAAGTGAGACTTCTGCTGTTAAACCGGAGCCGGTCATGAGCACACTGGGCAGGTATGGGAATCTCGGCAATCTCTCCACAACTGGCGCATCACGAATTGTGAGCTGTGGGGGTGAATTGTTCGATGGTACAAAATACCCAGGCAGGTGGTTAGTTTTGGTGGGGCTGATGGTAAGGTCCCACCTCTTAGTGGCAAGCTCCAGGTTCAGCAGCAGTGAGCAGCAATCACCAGAGCATCGGTATACATAACATGGTTGAGCAATAGGGAGGCATCCGTTGACCGCACCCGGGCATCGATCAGCCCCCATTGTATCTGCACCATATGGTAATTGATCGGGTACAGCCATTGAAGGCTTCACGAACTACGTGGTCAAAAGATATGTTAAATAATGTGGAGCCAGAGGACATCCCTGGCACACCCCAAGGTGTAGAGGGAATGGCTCTGACTGACGGCCACGTAGTTTGACGCGGGGCCGCTCACCAACATGAAGGTCCTTAAGGATCGTGAGCAAAGTTTGAGGGACTCCGAAAACATGAAAAACAACCCAGAGGCCAGGCCTACTGATGGTATCAGAGGCCAGGCCTACTGATGGTATCATAGGCCTTGAGCAGGTCAATAAAGCACATACATTCACTCACACACACACGGACCTACAGACACGCAAAGAAATGGACTTACACTGACTGACATGGAGCCATGCACACAAAGCGACTAACACAGACGCCCATGGACTGACACACAGACATACTGACACACATACAAAGACACACACACACATCGACTCGCACAGACATACGTGGACTCACACATTGACGTAAACACACATGTACTTACACAGACACATATCGACTAAGACACACACATGGACTTGCACACACATACATAGACTGACACACACATTGCCCTACACACACATAGACATATGTACTGTGACACAGACATCTACTTTAGATACACACATGTAGATTAACACACACATCGACTGACACACATAGACACACAAACGCACATTGACTAACACACTCAGATGGAGCCATAAACACATCGACTCGCACACACACGCATTCACTTAGACACACATCGAGTGAAACACACACGTATGGACTTACACACACATGTGGACTAACACACACACACAGCGACTGATATGCACACAAATGGACTGACACACACAAACACTTGTACATACACACACACACATGGGGCGTTGTCCGTTTGAAAAAGACAGACACACATGGACTCACACACAGACATGGAGCCACACACATTGAAACCCATCGACTTACACGCACACAAATACATATGGACTCACACACACAGACATCGACTTTAGGGACACACATGTAGTTTCTGCACACAAACATCATCGTGATATTTGTAAAGTTATTTGTTTAACAATAGTAAACAATAAACCTCAGTTCTTAGCGAAACATGCAATAAAATTGTACTTTACATTGGCGTGGTGACGCATCGTCCCATGCAGAGCCTGCGGCCTCGCCTAGATTGGCAAGCCGGAGGAGGTGAGACGTTGCCAGGCTGCGAGCTGGGCCGCTACCCTCGCCCCCCCCACCATCCCCCCGCCCGAGGCAGAATAATACGATGTAAGCGTTGTCATAATATTAAATTAATATGTGAGGGCTTTATAGCAGTAACTGCACATATTGTGGTGGGGGGGGAAGACATCACACTGTGAAGAGAAATTGGCAGCGTGATGTGTATATTTATTTCATGTTAAACGCGTAAAATAAAATGTCTCCCGTGAGCTGGAGCGAACGCGCATGACTTGGCAGGGTCCGCCCCCCCCCCCCACGCAATTGTCGTGAGTTGGTACGGTCGATGTCTCGCAATAAGTAAATAATGAATAATAGAAATGGCACAAATGCGTTAATTAAACTACTTTAAAGTTTACGGATGGGAAAACGGAATAGCCTATTCCCACTGCGGGGCTTAGGGTGTGCTGCCTGTCAAAAAAAAATTCTACCTAAAGCCCACCGTCCGAGAGCCAAATCCCCCGCAAGTGCGAGCACGTGGAGACTTTTATATATAAGAAAGAAAGGATTATTACTATACACCACCCTATACCTTAGACTATACATTGTAATATTACACGATGTATTATTCTACCCACCCTACTGTATACCACACTGCTGTATATTCACTATACAATTACGATACTATATTACCTTATACATTATATGAAACATTACACTTTTATACTATTTATTATTATACAATCTGCTATACACTATACCATTGACCGTCGCGTGAAAGGTACTAAGAGGAAGCAACGAAATATGTCAATGGGAGAGTGGTGAGAGGAGACTTGCAGCGGAGCAAAGACTCCATTCCCTGCGGAGAATACGAAAGATATATAGTCAATGCCAGTGAGTGGACTGTGGTCTGAAAGTCACCGTAAACGTAAACACAATCAGTTAAGATCCGAAATGGTTTATAACGTCCTTCCAATGATTGCTGAGCCAGAATCCATCTTCTCGGTTGAAGGTGTCTGTGTTTGTATATGTGGATCGCCTCATGAACAAATCTCTCATGGTAGCCAGATGGCTTGCAGAGAACCTCTGTCTTGGCGAAGTCCATGTCATGTGAGCCCACTGAATTGTAATAGTGATCTGCCACGGCTGAGGTGTTTGTCCTACCGTGTTTTAGGTCTGCTTTATGTTCACAGATGCGGTCCGAGACATGTCGTTTGGTTACTCCAATGTAACTGCTACCACAGAGGCAACTTAGTTTGTAGACGCCAGGGTGTACTGTATGTCTGGAACCACATCTTTTACAGACGGGATCAGATCATGGATTTTATGTACTGTGCTGAATCGGACCTGGATCTTGTGTTTATTCAGGATTTTGGAGATCTTTTTTGTGACCCCTGCAATGTAGGGTAAGGTGATAGTTTTGAATGGCTCCTCAACCGGATCCTTCTTGATGGTTGGAGTGATGGCCTTGCGGATTGTGTAGTCTGAGTAACCATTAGCCTTAAGAGCTTGGCGTACGTGTTTGAGTTCACTGGCAATGTGTTCCTGGTCGGAGATGCATTGGGCTCTATGGTGTAGAGTCTTGATGAGGGAATTCTGGGATGGATGGTGGTGGGAATCCGGTTTTAGGTAAGCATCCGTATGGGTAGCTTTCCTGTAGACAGAGTGGCTCATTGAACCATCAGGTCTCCTTTTAATTAGGACATCCAAAAAGGGTAGCTTGCCATTAAAGTTCTTCACCTGAGGACAGCTACTTGCGTTGTGGCCGAAACGTCATGAGAATTGTATTATTTTATTATCTCCCTTCTACGTGACTACCGAAAGAACCACAAAGATGAATCCCTGCAGTCACGAAAGCTTTAAATCGAAATTTAAACTCGGTCAGGTTAACGGTAGTGATGGGGGTGGTAATGCAGCGGTTAGCACGCTGCTATCATGCGACGCAAGGTCTACGTGAGCAGGGTGGGTGAACTTGGGGTGGCACCACCCAAGGCCTTGCCGGCGTGGCGAGGGCCCGCCCGGGGTTGCCCCCACCTCAGGCAGTCTCGTGCACGATCTTCACTCGACTCGCTGTCCGGATCACTTGATTCTCTGCCGTGCCGCCTGGTCGGGTCACGGGCCTGTAGGTACAACCCCCAGCCAGTCTCGCTCTCTCCCTCGGTGCCCTCTTCTACCTGGGAGGACAGCCCTTCTGAGCGGGCAGGGGCGGCCAGCTTGGTGACCAGGGGCCAACCGGCAGTGGCTCGCCCCCTCACCGAGTGTATCCCAACCCCTCGGACTTTCGTCCACCTGGCTTAGCCCCAGACGTCTCGGCTGACTCCACGTCCGAGTCCAGGGGCGAAGGGGTGGGGCTGGAGGAGCACGCCCCCTCTGAGTGCACTAGCGTACGCCACACACTCATGATAACACACCTCAGCTGGGCAATCACTCCGCAACCTCCAACCTCACTCCGGGGTTAATACCAGACACCATGCTTTGTTGAGTAAGAGGTGCCTTTGCAACCGTCGCTTTAGGTGTATACCTCTGTGTGTATATACCTATAATTCTAGATTTGAAGCTTTCGTGACTGCAAGGATTCATACTCTTAGTTCTTTCGGTAAAGTCACGTAGGTAAAAAAAAAATAAAACAATAAAATTACGACGTTTCGGAGGCAACACAAGTCTCTGTCATCAGGTGGGACCGTCACAGACAGATTTGCTGCATCAAGTGAGGCAAGGATTCAAGATGCAAGCCCTTAAATACAAGTTGAGGGGGGGGAGCTTATCAGAATGTGGTAGCCAATGAATGGAATGTATCGGGAGGGAGGGGGCGGGGCTAAAAGAAGGCACGAAGTGCTACGTAGAATGTATCGGGGGGGGGGGGGCTAAAAGAAGGCACGAAGTGCTACGTAGGCGTCGGCGAAGTGGACATGTTTGTGCGCAAGTAACTATTGTTGCACATGCTAACGTATTGGACGAGGAGGGGGGGGGGGGCTAAAAGAGAGTACGGGGTGCAAGTGTACGTGGACATGTATATGGACAAGCACCTGTTCATACACATGATAGAAAAGAACGAAAATGCCCATGTTTATACCAGTGTTGGCTGACAATAAAGAGAGTACTGTTAAATGCTGGGGATGTTAACACTCGGTAAAGTAAAGTAAAATAGTGCCTGTCAGATAAGATGGTCCAAAAATGTGTAATTAAATCTTTTTTGCATGGTTGATAAGATCTTAGATTTGAAGCTTTCGTGACTGCAAGGATTCATATTCTTAGGTTTTTTTCCGGTAAAGTCACGTAGGTAAAAAATTTAAATTAATAAAAGTAAAATAAAATAAAAAATCACGACGTTTCAGAGGCAACACAAGCCTCCGTCTTCAGGTGGAAACGTCACAGCCACGACAGCTGTATCAAGTAGGAAGGCCAGCGTCTCGAGAAGCTGTGACTTGTCTCGTTGTCTGTTAAAAACTCTAACAGATAGATGGAATTCCTCCCCGTAGAGGGCATTAATTCTAGATTTGAAGCTTTCGTGACTGCAAGGATTCATATTCTTAGGTTTTTTCACAGCTTCTCGAGACGCTGGCCTTCCTACTTGATACAGCTATCGTGGCTGTGACGGTTCCACCTGAAGACGGAGGCTTGTGTTGCCTCCGAAACGTCGTGATTTTTATTTTATTTTACTTTTATTAATTTACATTTTTTACCTACGTGACTTTACCGAAAAAACCTAAGAATATGATAACATCTTTCCAATGATTACTAAGTTTGTACCCATCATCACGGTTGAAATTATGTCTGTGTTTGTATATCTGAATGGCTTTGTGTACAACCCTTTGATGGTAGCCAGAGGGTTTGCAGAACACCTTAGTCTCGGAGAAAACAATCTCATGAGAGCCCACCGCGTTGTAGCAATGATCGGCAATGGCGGAAGACTCAATTTTGCCGTGTTTCAAATCTGACTTGTGCTCGCGGACACGATCAGACACATGACGTTTCATTTCCCCAATGTAACAGTCACCACAGCTGCAACTGAGTTTATAGACTCCAGGGTATTGCAAGTCAGAGATGACATCCTTCACAGATGGAATTAGACCACGGATTTTATGTACTGTACTGAATCGGACTTGGATCTTGTGTTTTTTTAGAATTTTGGAGAACTTTTTGGTCACGCCTGCTATGTATGGTAACGTGACAGTTTTGATCAGAGTTTCAAGTGGCTGTTTCTGTATGGTGGGAGAAACAGCTTGGCGGATGGTGCGTTCAGAGTATCCGTTCATCCTGAGGGCCCGATGTACATGTCTCAATTCACTGGCCAGGTGGTGTTGGTCAGAAATGCCATGAGCTCTGTGGTATAGCGTTTTGATGAGAGAATTCTTTTGAGATGGGTGGTGGTGGGAGTCCTGTTTCAAGTACGAATCTGTGTGGGTGGCTTTCCTGTAGACAATGTCCCAAGGATCCGTCAGGTCTCCTCTCAAACAGAATATCTAAGAATGGTAGTTTGCCATCTTTCTCCACTTCCATGGTGAATCTGATGGATGGATGTCTGGAATTGATGTGGTCCAAGAAGTGGTTCAGTGCTGGGAGGCCATGTGGCCAAATTACGAAAGTGTCATCCACATACCTCTTCTACAGGGAAGGACGCAGGGTGGATGTCTGAATGGCGTCTGATTCAAACTTTTCCATGAACATGTTGGCTATCACTGGTGACAAGGGGGAGCCCATAGGGGTACCCTCATTCTGTTTGTACAAGGTGCCATTCCAGGTAAAATAAGTGGTGAGGCAATGCCTAACCAGCGCAGGTACATCCGAATTCAATCCATGTTAGACCAAGTCCTCAATTATTGTTAGGGTTTCAACGATTAACTCCCCTACCTACAAACTGGCCCGTTTTCTATCAGATACTCTACTTCCCTTCACAGGCAATACCTCTTTGGCAGTACTCAACTCAACCCAACTAGTCTCTTTGGTCAAGGACATGGTACTATCTCCTGATTATATCCTCATCAGTTTTAATGCATCTCTGTTTACCAAAGTTCCAGTGTGTGTGGGAAGGCGTTTGCACAGTCATCTGCTCTTGTAGCACACCAGAGAACACACGGGAGAGAAACCCTTCAAGTGCAGTGTGTGTGGGAAGGCGTTTGCACGTTCATCTGCTCTTGTAGAACACCAAAGAACACACACGGGAGAGAAACCCTTCAGGTGCACTCCGTGCAGGAAAGCATTTACACTTTCACCAAATCTTCAAAGACACCAAAGAACACACAAGCATCAGAAGATCCACAAGGAGTGGAGTCTGAAATCAGCTTCTGAAAGTCTAAGTGCCGCGAGCCCATTCCTCATCAAACAAGACACGGAAAAAAAATCCCGGTTTGGACACTTTTAAAGGTATCAAGGTGAAATATGAAGAGGTGAAGGTGAAATGTGAAGAAGTGATGATTAAGAGCGAAGAAGTGAAGGTAAAATGTGAAGATGAAGATTCAAAATCGGACCGTCAAATCGATGGAGGCAACGTGAAGCAGGAGGAGAATTCTGACTGCGAGGCAGAGCTATGCAACTCCCAGCAGTTTGTGGAGGTGGAAGTGGAGGTGTGGGTGGACTTCCTCCGAGACAATACAAAGTCAAATGGAGACCCGGTAGATGTGTAAGCTTGAGACGATGTCGCTCCAATAGATGCACCTTTGTCACAGGCCTTGAACCAAGAATGTTAAGTTGAACACTCAATTCCTAGATTCAACCTGCAGTTTAAGAGCGGCCAGTCTTTTGTGGACCTGTGCGTTGGGTAGATCTCTCTAACCAGGAGCGAGAGTCCATAAGCTGCCAAGCAGTCACTGTTATCAATTGCATTTTTATGGTGCTTGCAAAATCGCCTTTGGCAATTCGGAGTTTTGTAGCGTATCTCGTCTCAAACACATCGAAGAGCATCCCCAAGTAGCAGCTGCCCTCGTGTGGCACAAGGTGTGGTGGCCCTGCACCGGCCTGCATGTGGACAAGAGCCTGTCCGTAGGGGGCGATGGTTGATGTGGCATCCCAGTTGTGTAGGTTGTAGGTAATGTTTAAAATTTGCTACATTTTGACCCAGACGCCAGCATGCAATGGCCTACTCGTTTTGAATGGCGGAATAGTATGGTTGTACATACACTGTTAAGCAGACGGTGGTATTTTTTTTATATCTTGTTAATACGATGTAACCTGATGCAGTATATTTTAAGTGCAGTAATTTAATTTTTATTAATAATTGTCAATAATTAAAAATTAATACTTGTGTAGTAAGTATGTAGGAGGCTTGACGACAGGATCGGAGGCACACTTGTTTATTACACCAACTTGTGCATACACTAATTACGGGTCACTTGGCTACAGGGATACACAACAGCTAACCCCGCTAACCTATGCCCAAGTCCTCCACTACGGAGCTAGGGGAGGCTATCTATCCCAGCCCTGGTCAAGCTGGGATCCCGGCACCCTGAGTCTCCAGACCTGCTCGTCGGTCTGGGCTCTCGGGGCCACGCCACCGGCTTGCCCTGGTCGGCCCTTATAAGGACAGCGAGCCAGGGGAGCTCTGGGGCCTATTCTAGCAGGTCTTCCTTCTTCTCTGGTTAAAGCTGAGCTCCGACCTCGAGCCCTCCGGCTCACCACCTTTTATAGGGCTCGGCCCCCGGGAGGGGCCCGTGGGGGATGCAGGTGCGGACGTCGGTGCGAGCACCTCCCCTGTGTACGGCCGTAACCCCGCCCCTTGTGTTTGTTAGCCATCCGTGGCCATGCACAATTACACCTCTACATCACCCCCCCCCTGTACAGCTCGCAGCCGTCCCCGGCTGCAAAAAAAAATTAGAATAAAGGTGCATCTCTCCCGAAAACCGTGTGTGTGCCTCGCGTAATTTTAACAAGAACAACAACAGGAAGAGAAAAAAAAATAACCCGACGCACCCCCCCGAATAAATACCCCAAAACCAACATATATACACGCACTCCGGACGCCACCCCCCCCCACTGTCCGCAAGGCCCCCCAACGGTCGACCTCACAATAGTCTGCGCGTTTTGGCGCGCGTTCTCGCGGCGGCCCGTCACAAGGGCCCGTCCCGGCACGCTCAGTGGCGGTTGTTGACGATCCGGGTGCAAGAGAGTCTGGCGTCGCTACCGAGTGACCCCCGACCCCTCCGGGAGGGGTTGGCGGGCGTGGACCCGTCACTCCTGTTGCACCTGGAGACGGAACAGTTGATGTTAGGTCAGGCGAGAGCAGCGACGTCGGGGAGTCGGCGGAACCCTCACACGTTTGGCCATGCGTGTGTGTGTGTGAACCACGGGGCGGCGCGATGAACGGTTTCAACCTTGAGGGGTGCACGTACCACCGACGCCTCCCCCATTTGACGCGAACACATTGCGGCCGCAAGACCTGTACGACCTCCACTGGCCCCCGCCACGGCCGTACCAACTTTGACGAGGTTGCCAGCGGCACCTGGGGACAGTGCAACCATGCCCTGACCCCTGGTTTCCATTTGAACACATGTACCCGCCCCAGCCGAAGCCTCTCGTTCGCCCTCTGGCGGAGTTCAGAATTTTGCACGGCCGCTTCCCGCGCCTCAGACAATTTGCTGATGTTAAATTTAACGTGTTCGGACAAGTTAGACTTCGCCTGGGGCGCCGAGAGCTTCAGCTGGGTCGTTACAGGGGGGTTAGCCTCGCGTCCATACATTAAAAAGAAAGGAGAAAATCCGGTGGCCGCATGGGGAGCCATCCTGTGGGCCTGCAACACACCGGCTATGCGAAGGTCCCAATCTGTCTGGGATACCGACACCTGCTGGGACAGCATAGACGTGATGGTCCGATGCAGCCGTTCCACCATCCCGTCAGTTTGTGGGTGATACGGGGAGGTCCGAATTTTCTCCGTACCCAAGAGGTCGCACACCTCGCGGAGGAGTTTTCCCGAAAAATTCTTACCCTGGTCAGTAAGCAGCCGTTCCGGAGCACCCTTGTCGAGGACATAGCCCTGGACAAAGGCCTCCGCGATGGCTGCTGCCGACTGGTTGGCCAGGGGCCAGGCCATAGGCCATCTCGTGAAGTACTCGACCCCTGTCAATAAATACCTATTCCCCCTGGGTGTAGCGGGAAATGGGCCGAGTATGTCTAGAGCAACGAGCTCGTTAACCCGGGAAACCTTTATGGACTGCAGCGGAGGGTTGGACCCCCTAGCAGGTGGCTTCCGCTGCGCGCATTGCGTGCACGACCCCAGGAGATCCCCCACGTCCTTTGCCATGCCCGGCCAGAAGAAATCGAGCTGGAGCGTGGCAAAGGTCTTGTGAACTCCCAAGTGCAGAAGCCGCTCATGAACAGCCCATACCACCTTACCCCTTAATGCTGCCGGCACCACGAGCCGCTGGCGGCGGGTTTTTCCGTCCCAGTGCATTAAAAGACCCTGGAACAACCCCCACGAGTCAATGTTCGCCACCCCCTGACCAACCCCCCCGGCGCGACGGCGCAGAGCAAGGAGGGAGGCGTCCTCCATTTGGAGGCGTCCCCATTCCGCGACCGACAACCCCAGCAACGAATCCCTCCCTTCTTGTTCGATAGGACACGAAGCCAAAGGCGCATCGGCGGCGGCCACGAGGACCGAATCGGTGGTGACGTTCGGGGGCCTACAACGCCCCGAACCCAAGAGGCAAGCGCACTCCGAAGTGGGTGGCAACCGCGACAGGGCGTCAGCGTTCGTGTGGTGGGGACGCCCTTACGATATGTGGTGACAAAGTCATAGTCTTGGAGAATCTCCAACCATCGAGACAACTGGCCCGATGGTTGTTGAACCCGCAGGGCGTACTGTAGGGCCGCATGATCTGTACGGACGGTGAAACGCCGACCGTACAGATACGGGCGGTACTGCTGAATGAAATAAACAATTGCCAATAATTCCCGACGGGTAACGCAGTACCGTTGTTCGGCTGGAGACAGTACCCGACTACCATAAGCCACCACATGCTCTACGCCCCCAATGAGCTGGGACAGCACGCCCCCGATGCCCGTGTTACTTGCATCTGTATCGAGCAAGAAGGGTTGTGAGAAATCGGGGTAATTCAACGGCGGAGCCCCCACCAGGGCATTCCGGAGGGCGCGAAAAGCAGCTTCCTCCTCCGGCCCCCAATGAAACCTGACTCCCTTGGACGTCAAGGCATGCAATGGTTTCGCGATCGTAGCGAAGTCAGCCACAAACCGTCGATAATACGACGCGAACCCAGTGAAACTCCTGACCTCTCCCACCGAGGTGGGAGTCGGCCAGGAGCTGACGCATTCCGTTTTGGCGGGATCAGTGGATATCCCCGAGCGCCCAACAATGTGACCCAAATACCGCACCAAATTCGTGGAGCAAATGGCACTTCTGCGGTTTAAATTTTAAATTGGCAGCCCGCATTTTGAGAAAAACAGCACGCAACCTCTGGAGGTGTTCCTCGAAGGATTTGCTAAAGACGATGACATCGTCCAAGTAAATTAAACACGAATCCCATTGCAAGCCTGCCAAGACCAGTTCCATTAACCGCTGAAAAGTTGCCGGCGCAGAATGTAAACCCATCGGCAACCGGTTAAATTGGAAGAGACCTTGCGGTGTACGAAAAGCAGTCTTAGGTTTTGATTCGTCATCCAGAGGAAGCTGCCAGAATCCAGATAGTAAATCGAGGGTGGAAAAGAATCGCGCCCCCGCCAAGGCATCGAGCGACTCATCCATTCGAGGAAGCGGGTACGCATCTGCCACAGAAATTTTGTTCAAACGCCGAAAGTCGACACAAAACCGCAGTGAGCCGTCGTGTTTTTTCACCAAAACGATCGGCGCGCCCCACGGGCTGTTGGAAGGGGAAATGATATCGGCGGCTAGCATGTCATCAACAGCCGATTTGACATGATCCTTTTCGGCGGGACTCAACCGAAAGGGATTTTGGCGGATTGGCGCGCTGTCACCCGTGTCAATATGGTGTCGCAGCAATTTAGTACAACCAATATCAAATTTGTGTTGACTAAAAACGTCAGCAAATTCGCTCAGGAGAACTCGCAGCTGCGCGCGCTGCGAGTCGGACAGGTCCACTGATCCCGCGCAAAGCGCATCCAGCCATCCGTCATCACAGTCCGAATGCGGTCGCGACGGAGGATCGGTGGTTACCTGACCCACGAGTGGTTCCTCATAGGGTACCGGCGTTGCGTGTGCAAGCACGGTCCCTTGAGGAACCACGGCCGTTCGCGATCCTACATTAAGGACTGCAATGAAGGGGTCACCATCCCCTCTCACCATGGTCTGAGCCGCTAGCAAATCGGGTCCATTGACCCCGGCTCGAGATGGTCCCAACAAGACCCCCCGATCCGCAACCCCTTCAGCAAACGGCCGACGCAACCTAAGAGGGACGAGCATCTGAGCCCCCGGAGGTACGCGCACAGTTTTTGTCACGAGCGCCTGCACGGTGGCAAACGCCCGACGCTCCGTGGTGGGGGAAGACAAAAATGTAACACATCGGCCCGATGGGAGCTCGATGCACCCCTGGTCAATCAGGATACGGATGGGCATTTTGGCCAAGAAATCCGTCCCCAACAGGCACGGAACCGCGAGTGAGGAGGAAACCAAAACAGGCCCGGATAATTTAATGTCTCCAATGCAAATTTTGGCGCGGATTTGCCCAATAATGCCCAGCGAGCCCCCGTTAGCAGCATAGCATGGCACGTCAACAGGGAGCAAGGGACGACTTTGAACGGGAAGGATGTTATAAATCAAATCAGATATAATGGTCGCCGATGCCCCTGTGTCAATTAAAATCCGCACCTCTACCCCATCAATATGACCGACCACAACCGATGATCCCGCCGACGCAGCAACGACACGATGGGCGAGCTCCGGTTGGAGCGCTCGCCGCATTTCAGAACAATCGCGCGCGACGGGCGGCGATTTTCGAGCCCTGTTTAGTTGAGCGCGTGAGTGTGTGTCGGATGTGTGCATGGGCCAAACGTGTGGGGTGCCACGACTCGCCGTATTTCTCTGCTGGAGCTTGGGTGGAGACGGCGTGGCGTCCTGACGAGGTGTCGCCCCGCGCTGACGGGGAGCCCGGCATCCTGACGCAACGTGGCCTTGCAGGCCACAGTTGTAGCAGCGTGCGAGCGCCCCAGATGGCCTGGGCTGCTCCTGGCGGCTCGGTGGTGCCGCCGATCTCCATTCCCCCCGCCGCTCCACCCCGCAGACCTCCTCCGATGGGAGGGCGGTGGCCGCCATGGCATGGACGGCCGCCCCCTTGGCCGCCTTGCGACGCAGGGACCGCAAGCCCCCGTGGATGTGGCGCGCGACCAGCAGGGACGACATCTCTGCGTCGTCTTGAGCCAAGACGTTGACGTCCAGCTCATCAGCGAGCAGCAGCAGCTTCTCAGCCACCATGGCGTCCACTCCCTCCTCGTCCATCCGTGGAAAAGCTGCCTTCGCCAGGGCCAGGAGAGCCGTCCGGAAGGCCAGGGGCGATTCGTTGGCGCCCCGATGCTGATCGTGGAACAGCTGCCTGCAGTCCGAAGGCGGCCCATAGACGGCTGACAGCAGCTGCAGCGCCAGGTGCAGCGTGGCGCGCTTTTCCTTAGGCGCCGAGGTGAGGGTAGCCAGGGCGTCGTTGTCCAGCATCGCCGGCAGCGCGCGTAGTGCCTCGGCGTCCGTCCAGTTCGCCATCTCTTGATGAGCGATGAACCGCCTTTTGAAGCCGCCCCAGTCTCCGTCCGCGCCCACGAATTCTTTGAGAGGCGGCAGACGCTGCTGTAACGCGACGTCCGTGGCTGCAGATCGCTCTCCGTCCCTCCCAGCAGATGATACAGTGTGGGCGGGCTGCGAGCATGGCATCGCCGGTCGCTCTGATGTTGACGTGCTGGCCGGTGTTGATGATGTCACGGCTTGTGCTTGGCGCTCAGCAGTCACCTGACGCGGGCCGGCCCCGCCCTCTGCTCGCACTGTAGTGATGGCGGGAAATTTAACCGCGAGCCGCATCGGGGTGGCGGCAAACGTTGCCGCGCGTCGGCTGCTGTCGTCGTCCCGCGCAGCCCCTCCAGCCCCCAGCCGCGTGATCTCCTCCAACGCGGCGGCCGCGGCGTAGAGCAACTCCGCCAGGCGGGAGTGAGCCAGCCGGAGTCCTTCGGCCGACGCATCCCCTCCTTCCTGTCGTAGCAGCGCGGGCGTACTCGGCCCTGGCTGCTCCGATCCGACCCCGGCCATCTCTGGTGGTGATTCGGCCGTGGCGTCTTCTATCTCCGACTCCCTGGTACGTGTCGTCCCTCGTGTGTCCATCGTTGAACGTTTTACTTCTGACGCCAGATGTAGTAAGTATGTAGGAGGCTTGACGACAGGATCGGAGGCACACTTGTTTATTACACCAACTTGTGCATACACAGTAATTACGGGTCACTTGGCTACAGGGATACACAACAGCTAACCCCGCTAACCTATGCCCAAGTCCTCCACTATGGAGCTAGGGGAGGCTATCTATCCCAGCCCTGGTCAAGCTGGGATCCCGGCACCCTGAGTCTCCAGACCTGCTCGTCGGTCTGGGCTCTCGGGGCCACGCCACCGGCTTGCCCTGGTCGGCCCTTATAAGGACAGCGAGTCAGGGGAGCTCTGGGGCCTATTCTAGCAGGTCTTCCTTCTTCTCTGGTTAAAGCTGAGCTCCGACCTCGAGCCCTCCGGCTCACCACCTTTTATAGGGCTCGGCCCCCGGGAGGGGCCCGTGGGGGATGCAGGTGCGGACGTCGGTGCGAGCACCTCCCCTGTGTACGGCCGTAACCCCGCCCCTTGTGTTTGTTAGCCATCCGTGGCCATGCACAATTACACCTCTACACTTGTCTGATTGTGTGCGTACATGTAACATTTTGTCTGAGGGTCAAACATTGAATAAGTGATGGTACGACGAAATGTGTGTTTTGGAAGCAACCTGTACAGAACTTGGGTGAGACCCGTTGTTCTTGTGATACAGGTCAAAGGGTATTTTTGTGTTTTCAGGAAGCATCTGCCTCTGGAGCAACTCATTGTCTTTGAAATAGGGAGCACACTCAGATCATTCATCAGTTAAAAGGCATACCACTCAAAAGTTACACGAAAAGGAGGAACACGAATTATAATTTTATCTTGCGTGTTGACGTAGATTTTGTCGAACTAGGACTAGAAATGCTCCTTGCTGATTAACGTCTGGATGTTCGAAACTATCGGTTGAAGCAAGCCCGGCTGCTGTTGAGACGCTGTGCACCAATAAGGGCCACAGGTGGTTTGCACTGAATGATGCACTCCCAGAAGGCTGTGCTAGTTATCGTTTGTGTAAAACATTCCTTTGTTTCGTGGAGAGATCGATAAATGAAAGATGTCGTGTCTACTGATCTGCTTCATAGCAAGGAGGTAATTTTAAGAGCACATTTTTAATGCATTTTTGGTTAAGATTTATATTCGTTTACATGACAGAGCACATTTAGGAGATACATTCTCCACAACAGCACTCATTCAAATTTTGCTTAGCGTCTTATATGTTGGTGAACTAGGACAAATGCTCCTTGTCCATTAACATCTGGATATTTACAACCATGGGTTGAAGCAAGCCTGAACGCCTGCGGTGCCCCTCACAACCATTTATGGCCATGGGCTAGGAAAGTCACGAAAATTGCACACGAGCGACGCATCCACGCAAGCTCCCGATGCTCCGTTTTGAAGTTTGAAAATGAAACAACTTTGAATTGTATTGTGTTTTAGATAATTGTATTTATTCATTTAAAGCTTGTATCATTTTACATCTGGAAGACTTCATTGAAAATGACATTGTGTGAATATTCTCTCGTCGTTAAGTAGATGGCCTTGCTGGGGATTCGGTTCAATGCGGACTTTTACCTTGTTAGGATCGCGGGATCGAGATAAGGCGGCACAGCTAGTCGTGCGAGAAGACTGCCGTCTGCAGATCAATTCCAACGTGATCGAACGTCTGTCCCTGCGCCTCCGTCGTTCATACAGGGGACGCGTAGGTTTGCAGCGCCCCCTGCATGAAAACGACGGAAAGTGCAGCGTTCGTCACAGATAGATGAAGTTGTGCTCTTATATAACAGTACTAGCGGGAAGTACCCAGCATTGCCTGGGCGAAAAAGACACACACACATCGACTTGGACACACACAGACATCGACCCACACACACAAACACATCGACTTACACAGACATCCACTTTAGATACACACACATGGAGTTTCACAAATCGACGTACACACAGCGACTCACACACACATACATAGTCTCTCACACACACATGGATCTAAGCACACATATGGACTTACACATATCGACTAAGAGACACACACATGCACTTACACACAACATGGACCCACGCACACACATCGACTTACACACACACACATCGACTTACACACACACACACATGGATTCAAAACACACAAAGATAAAGATCCCCCGTATAGCCTGAGCAGACTGTTGGGGCAAGTGCTGTTAGCGAGCACCTATGAAGGCCAGAACGGTACACGAGGGGGTGGGTGGCCAGCACCATGCCCGACCGCCTTTGTCTCCCTAGTGTCAATGTTTACACACCGTGCCAGGTAATAATTTGAGGCTGCGTCGACCTAGAGGAGGACCGGGACCGGTTCAGATAATCGTCACTGGTGTTGGCCATGATCAGGAATCGAATCCGTGTCGCCGGGTTCATAGTGCAGCGCGCTAACCGTTACACTATATCTCCCCACACACACATAAATAGACTCACACATTGACCTACACACACATACGGACTCACACACAGACATGGACTTTAGAGACACACACATGGAGTCACACACATGTAGTAGAGTTACCCACTCGATATTCACAAACTGGGAGAGCTAATCGTTGACAAGGTTTTCCCGCTCAAACTAACGGTCAGGGTCTCACAAGTTGTGAGAGCTGACCGTAAGCAAGGTTTTCCCGCGCGACCTAACGGTCAGGGTCAGATAGGGTGAATTGGGATCGAAGAGCAGATTGGGAACGACCAATCACAGGGTTCCACAAGGTGGCCGGGGATTGGACAACCCGGCCACGAACAAGTATAAAGCCAGAGCGCTCAGAGCTCTCGGGGAGTTCGACGACACGAAGACCCAAGACGGCGGAAGAAGCATAGGACCCTGGACCAAGCCCTCCAGCCCTTATAAGGGCTAGGGTTCAGAGTAACCAGTGGTCAGGGAGACATCTCCCTAGGTCCAGTCAGAGGACACTGAAGGAGCGGGGTATGAGTAGCCTGTAGGCTTGTACGTTCGGAGTGTAACGGGTGAGGGGACCGTATACCCCTCAGTGCATAGGGACTGTATTCACAAATAAAGTGTGTGCTACTAAAAGACGTTGAAGAGTCTGTCTGTACAATACTACATTTGGCGTCAGAAGATGGAAACAAGACGAACGAACCGCACGCGAAGTCCCGATGATGCAAGCTCCGACTCACCCGTGGGTGCTGCGGGCGGCGCTGAAGATGTTGGCGTGCTGCCAGCCGCCCCACCACCAGCTGTGCAGCCGATCGCCGCGAGCGACAGCACCCAGGCTGCTCACGCCCGCCTCGCCCAGCTGCTGCATGCTGCAGCAGCCATCCTGGAGCAACTTACCCTGGGGGCTGCGGGCGGAGAGGAGCGGCCGACAGCGGACATTGCCGCCATCGCAAACCCGGAAGAATTCGTCCTTCCCGCCGACGGGTCACGTGGGGGCGGAAGCCAAGTGCATGCTGGGACCTCCAGGGGCCAATCACGACACACTGCGTCATCAGAAAGCGATGCTGCCTCTGCAGGACACTCCAACAACACCGCGTCATCACGACTGCGACACCGTACAGTACATGTTGTCGACCAAGCCATCGCTGCGTTCGGGACCAAGTCCGAGCTTGACGAAGACGACGACACAGCTGCTCTACAGCAGCGACTGCCTGTCTTTCGCGAATTCTCGTCCACAGGGGGCGACTGGGCAGCATTTCAACGTCGCTTCCTCAGCCACCAGGAGATGGTGGGCTGGTCGGATGCACAAGCACTTCGTGCATTGCCAGCCACCTTGGACGATGACTCTCTCGCCGCACTCATCTCCATTCCCAAGCGACAAAGGGCGACACTACAAGCAGCACTTCAGTGGCTGTCTGATGTCTACGGACCTCCTTCCGCCACACGCCACCAATTCTACGAGAGACGGTGCAAGCCAAGGGAGTCGCCATTGGCGTTCCGCACCGCGCTACTCGCCATGGCAAGAGCGGCTTACCCCCGCATGGACGATGAGGCTATCGACGCACTCGTCCTTCAGAAGCTGCTGGAGATGGCGAGGGGGCTGCGCCTTGTCATCCAGGCCGTGGATGACGAGGACATGTGCTCACTGCGAGCTGCCCGGAGCATTCATGCTCACTTAATGCTGGACCAGGACGAGACCATCACCGCTTCGGCTATGACATCGGTGCCTGCCAGCAGGGACAACGCTCGCTCTCCTGATCGAGTCTTCTCGACGTTCAGCGCGACGCCCCAGCGATCACCAGATCGCACCAGTCGCCGCAATGACTGGGAGCGGGGACGGCCCTTCCCCCGCGGCGACGCGACGTGTTTCAACTGTGGCCGCCGAGGCCACTTCTCTCCCGACTGCCGTGCACCTCGCCGCCGCTCCGCCGGATCCCGAGACCGGGACTACAGAGCTTCCAGAGCAGCGCAGCATAACCAGGCAAGTCGCGGCACCCCACACGCTCGGTCCTCATACACACCACAACACACCATTGACTCCGCTCGGAACACGGCGTATGATGCGCGGCGTTTGGCCGACTTTTCGCGACCACTGCGACCCGGGCAGTGGTCAGAGCTGGCCCATAGAGTGGTTGCAGCGACGGCGGGTTCCTCGGTGGTCGTTGGTTCGATCGAGGGGGTAGAGGTGCGCGTGCTTGTCGATACCGGTGCATCGGCCACTATCATCTCTGAGTTGATTTACAATATACTGCCCGTGCGATGTCGATCTTTGGAAAAGGTTTCCGTTCCGTTTTTCGCTGCAAATGGAAGTTCCCTGGGGATTCTCGGCCAAATTCGGGCACAAATTGCCATTGGAGATATTAAATTGGCCGGCCCTGTTTTTGTGTCTTCTTCCCTTGCGGTGCCGTGCCTTCTGGGAACTGATTTTCTTGCCAAAATGCCCATTAAAATCCTTATCGATCAGGGATGTATTGAACTTCCCTCGGGCCGCCGGATGGCATTTTTACCCGCGGCCACGCATTCACGGACGGAAAATGTTTCCGTACAGGCTTTTGCGGCTTGCGCTGTACGCATCCCGCCAGGGGCACAAATGCTCGTACTCTTACGGTTAAAAAAACCGCTCGCTCCCACCGCCTCGGTAAATGGCATTTTATTGGGACCTTCCAACACAGCAGTTAACAGCCTTTCGTTGGTGGCCGCATAGACTCTTGTAGCGGGCGACAGGGAACCATTTATACAAGTTTTGAATGTCGGTCTGTCAGACACCGTCATTCCACAGGGGACAGTGCTCGCTCATGCGACAGTGGCGCCTCTGGGGACCGGGGTTGTCGGACACGTAGCGAACAGTCAGCAGCCTCGCCCTCATAACGTTGACGAGGGATGGATTGACGCTCTCTGCGCGGATGCCGGCGATTTATCCGGGTCACAGCAGAGTAAATTGCGGGCTCTTTTGCGGGAATTCTCGGATGTGTTCAGCAAATCACAATTTGATATTGGCTGCACCAAGCTGCTGCGTCACCACATTGACACTGGTGACGCTGCCCCTATCCGCCAAAACCCGTTTCGGCTCAGCCCTGCGGAGAAACAGCATGTTAAATGGGCAGTTGACGACATGCTGGCGGCTGATATCATTTCTCCTTCCAACAGCCCCTGGAGTGCCCCGATAGTGCTGGTCAAAAAGCACGATGGCAGTCTTCGATTCTGTGTAGATTTTCGGCGCCTAAATAAAATTTCTGTGGCTGACGCATATCCTCTTCCACGTATGGATGAGTCATTGGATGCCCTGGCAGGGGCGCGTTATTTTTCCACTTTGGACCTTCTGTCAGGGTTTTGGCAACTCCCCCTCGACGAAGCGTCAAAGCCAAAGACTGCTTTTCGGACACCACAGGGCCTTTTCGAGTTTAATAGATTGCCCATGGGGCTCCACTCAGCTCCAGCGACGTTTCAGAGGCTCATGGAGCTGGTCCTCGCTGGGCTCCAGTGGGACTCATGCCTTATCTATCTTGATGACGTTATCGTCTTTGGTCGCACGTTCAACGAACACATTGAACGGTTGCGCGCTGTTTTCGAAAAGATGCGAGCTGCGGACCTTAAATTCAAACCGCAGAAGTGCCACCTTTTGCGTGAGTCTGTGCGCTATCTAGGCCACATAGTCAGCCGCTCGGGTATTTCCACAGACCCTGAAAAGACTAAATGTGTCAGCCAATGGCCTACCCCCACCTCTGCTGGGGATGTTCGCAGTTTTATCGGGTTCGCGTCGTACTACCGACATTTTGTGGCTGGTTTCGCTACAATCGCCAAGCCACTACACGCTCTTACAGCGAAAGGGCTGAAATTTCATTGGGGAGACGCGGAACAGGCCGCATTTGACTCCTTACGGAATGCTCTTGTAGCAGCACCGCCCCTGGCTTACCCCGATTTTGCAAAGCCGTTTATTCTGGACACCGATGCCAGTAACACCGGGATCGGCGGGGTGCTGTCCCAAATCATTGAGGGCGTTGAGAGGGTGGTTGCCTATGGAAGCAGAGTTTTGTCCCCTGCAGAGCAACGTTATTGCGTAACCCGACGCGAGCTGCTGGCCATTGTTCACTTTATACAACAATACAGGCCATACCTGTACGGTCAACGGTTTACCGTGCGCTCCGATCACTCTGCGTTACAATACGCTTTGCGCATTGATCAACCATCTGGCCAGCTCTCCCGATGGCTTGAAGTCCTCCAGGACTACAATTTTATGGTGATTTACCGCAAGGGTACACAGCACAGTAATGCGGACGCGCTATCTCGCCTCCCGTCAGAACAATGCGCCTGTTTTACGGGTTCTGGCCGGTGCAGACCGCAAATAGTACGCCCGGTTGCACCTCTTGAAACGGTTTCTGCTGCCCTTCCTTCCGATCCTGCGCCGGGTGCGGACCACGAAAATCCGCCAGCAAGTGACGACTTGCTGGGGATAACGTTGGACGAATGGGGTCGGCACCAAATGAACGATGCGTCATTGTTGCCTCTGCGTCGTCGCGCATGTGATTCGTCCTCACGTTCAAGTAAATCGAACTCTTTTGCCATGCACCGCGGTCTGCTCATGCATTGGGATGCTGATTCTTGCCAGTACAAAATTGTAGTGCCATCGGCTTTGCGGTGTTCGGCTGTGTGCGCAGCACACGAGCGATTGTCGCACCTGGGTGTGCATAAAACCATTGGGTTGCTAAGATTACAATTTTACTGGCCGGGCATGCTTCGCGACGTAACTGATATTTTAACGGGCTGCACCCAATGTGCGCAACGTAAACCTCCAGCGAAGCCGGCATGCCCACCGCTGCAGCCCATCACGGTATCCCGTGTGAACGAGCTGGTTGCTCTCGACATTTTGGGGCCTTTCCCTACAACGCCTCGTGGTAACAAGTACCTGCTGGTTGGGGTGGAGTATTTTACACGGTGGCCTATGGCCTGGGCCCTCCCCAACCAGTCGGCAGCAGCCGTGGTGGACGCCTTTGTTCAAGGCTATGTGCTGGACAAGGGCGCTCCAGAACGGTTGCTGACCGATCAGGGAAGAAATTTTTCCAGTACCCTGCTGAGTGAGGTATGCCGCCTGTTGGGCACTAAGAAGGTGCGCACCTCGCCCTATCACCCCCAAACAGATGGCATGGTGGAGCGGTTGCATAGAACCCTCACCTCTATGCTATGCCATCAGGTTGACGAATCCCACTTAGACTGGGACCTGCAGATCCCAGGGGTCCTCGCTGCTTACCGCATGGCGCCACATGCAGCGACAGGGTTCTCCCCATTTTTCATAATGTATGGCAGGGAGGCCATTCCCCCCGCTGATGTGCGGCTTGGGATAGAGCAGCTTCCACAGTCATCGAAGCTCACTGACCATTTGTGGTTCAACCTGCAAAAGCTGTCTGAGGCTCGTGATGCGGCGATCGAAAATTCCGCTTCCCGCCAGCGGGCAAATTCGAGGTTGCAGGCCCCTCGCACGTCCGTGCATCGGTGGGCTCCAGGTGATATGGCGTGGCTTCATTGCCCCCAGGTGCCGGTGTCCACATCGGCTAAACTCCTAAAACCATGGCGAGGTCCGGTTGAGGTGGTCCAGGTAATGCGCCCACAGTGTGTTAAGATACGTTGGGGACGACGGTGCTGGTTCGTGCACCCCTCTCGTCTGAAGCCATTTGTTGCTCCGCGCGGCTCTGCGTCACACACGAGGGCCGAGCGTGTGATATGCCCGACGAGCCGGATGTCGCCCCGTTGGTACCTAACCCACAGCGCAGACGTCTCATTCCTCCTGCAGATGATGCGGGACTGAGGGAGCCGTGCGAGCCACGAGTCTCTGCACGAAGGCCCCGGGAGCCGCCCAACATGTTTGCCAGGATGCCTGACCCGTCTACAACAAGAGTCTCTGCAAAGAGACCTTCTGACCCACCCAACATGTTTGCCAGAATGCCTGACCCGCCCAACATGTTTGCCAGAATGCCAGACCCGCCCAACATGTTTGCCAGGCTGCCCGACCCGTCTGCTCCAAGGGTCCCCGCAGAGAGGCCTCCTGCCCCTGCTGACATTTTTGCCAGGATACCTGGTCAGCCTGCAGCCCGGAAAGGGGCACCCATCCCCTACGACGGGCCCGCGAAATACACACGGGCTAGATCGCGTCGCTTTTCTTGATTGCCCTTTTTTTTTTTTGCGGCAGCTGAATGCTGCATGCGTTGTGCGTCGCGAATGTCGTTATTTGCGATTGGTTCTGACCATGTATATATGTTGCGTTGTTGATGGGGGGTATTTGTAGTGGGTGTTCCTGTTCTTGTTGGATGTACCTGTTCTTGTTGGTTGTGGCACACACACACTTTGATTCATTGATGGGGATTTTCTGCTTGTAACAGCCGGGACGGCTGAGGCTTCCGAAGGGGAGGGTGATGTAGTAGAGTTACCCACTCGATATTCACAAACTGGGAGAGCTAATCGTTGACAAGGTTTTCCCGCTCAAACTAACGGTCAGGGTCTCACAAGTTGTGAGAGCTGACCGTAAGCAAGGTTTTCCCGCGCGACCTAACGGTCAGGGTCAGATAGGGTGAATTGGGATCGAAGAGCAGATTGGGAACGACCAATCACAGGGTTCCACAAGGTGGCCGGGGATTGGACAACCCGGCCACGAACAAGTATAAAGCCAGAGCGCTCAGAGCTCTCGGGGAGTTCGACGACACGAAGACCCAAGACGGCGGAAGAAGCATAGGACCCTGGACCAAGCCCTCCAGCCCTTATAAGGGCTAGGGTTCAGAGTAACCAGTGGTCAGGGAGACATCTCCCTAGGTCCAGTCAGAGGACACTGAAGGAGCGGGGTATGAGTAGCCTGTAGGCTTGTACGTTCGGAGTGTAACGGGTGAGGGGACCGTATACCCCTCAGTGCATAGGGACTGTATTCACAAATAAAGTGTGTGCTACTAAAAGACGTTGAAGAGTCTGTCTGTACAATACTACACACACATCAACTCACACAAACACATTGACTTACACACATATGGACTAACACACATGGACTAACACATCGACGTACACATCAACTGACACGCATAGACACACACACACAGTGGCTTACACACTCACATGAAGCCATGCACACATGGACTAACATATAGACTGACATGCACGCTTGGACTTACACACACATCGACGTACACACACACATGGACCTAAACGCACACACATATGGACTCAAACACACACACACATCGACTTACACAGAAATCCCCGATGATGCCACAGCTATAGAAATCTTCTCTCTCTGGCGAGACTTTGCGAGGAGCAGTTTGAAATCAAAGGTCTTCCCAGTACTGGCAGGTACATCAAGGATAAAAAATGACTCGATTTGTAGTCTCAATGTCGTCCAAGATTTCCGTGTAGGCTTCTATTTGTGCATCCATCAGCTTTGGTTAATTTTCCTAACTACATTTAAGAATCTGTAAAGCATAATAGCATATTTCCCGTAGGATCTCTTGAGCAAGGGTACGCAGATTGTCCCTGTAGGGTGTTGGTAGTCTCATAGACGTGAGGTTCTCCGGAAGGAGGATGAGGGCCTGTTTGAAGATGACATCAGAAAAGTTGATGTCGAGGTTTGTATTTTGTCATTGAGCTCCGTGGAGGATGTCCTCACTCATGCCCTCTTTCTATTTTTGACTAAGTCCCATGGGGTTACATGGGCTGCAAACTTGAAGATTCATACAGAAGAGCAATGTCAGTTGGAAAGGGGATTGACCAACATACGCTTCTGTAATAGGTATATGAAGATGGTAATCATGTGCAAGAATTGCACGAACATTGCAAGCTTCCCTGTATGTTTCACAAACAACTCCTTCCACTGTTTAGAGGTCTTGGAAAGATTTGTGCCCTTTGGCAAAATGGAGAAGCATTGGGATAAAGTAGCACTGCTGATTGTTGGAATGAACTGTGTAGACTCATCCTAAGGCATCCGATTCACCGTCAGCAGCACGTCGCTTCAATTTTATTTGAGCAGTCCATGTATAGTAGGAGGGACCTTAATGGTAGAGCATGTTGGCAGCAAATGGGTCACTTGGGCACAAAACCAAGAACGCCATAAGGGTGGTGATGTTAGGCATTTCCTTTGGAGATGTAGATGCATTGACCATTTTGGAGGTGAAGTGCCAAATGGACGACTGGGGGAACGGTAATGGATGGGGAAGCCTATAATTCAGCAAATGGCCTCATTGTTGCTGATGTACAGTGAGGGAAAAATATTTTATCCCCTGCTGATTTTGTACGTTTGCCCACTGACAAAGAAATGATTAGTCTATAATTTTAATGGTAGGTTTATTTGAACAGTGAGAGACAGAATAACAACAAAATCCAGAAAAACGCATGTGAAAAATGTTATAAATTTATTTGTATTTTAATGAGGGAAATAAGTATTTGACCCCCTCTCAATCAGAAAGATTTCTGGCTCCCAGGTGTCTTTTATACAGGTAACGAGCTGAGATTATGAGCACACTCTTAAAGGGAGTGCTCCTAATCTCAGCTTGTTACCTTTATAAAAGATACCTGTTCACAGAAGAAATCAATCAGATTCCAAACTCTCCACCATGGCCAAGACCAAAGAGCTCTCCAAGGATGTCAGGGACAAGATTGTAGACCTACACAAGGCTGGAATGGGCTACAAGACCATCGCCAAGCAGCTTGATGAGAAGGTGACAACAGTTGGTGCGATTATTCGCAAATGGAATAAACACAAATAACTGTCAATCTCCCTAGGCCTGGGGGCTCCATGCAAGATCTCACCTCGCGGAGTTGCAATGATCATGAGAACGGTGAGGAATCAGCCCAGAACTACATGGGAGGATCTTGTCAATGATCTCAAGGCAGCTGGGACCATAATCACCAAGAAAACAGTTGGTAACACACTACGCCGTGAAGGACTGAAATCCTGCAGTGCCCGCAAGGTCCCCCCTGCTCAAGAAAGCACATATACATGCCCGTCTGAAGTTTGCCAATAAACATCTGAATGATTCAGAGGACAACTGGGTGAAAGTGTTGTGGTCAGATGAGACCAAAATGGAGCTCTTTGGCATCAACTCAACTCGCCGTGTTTGGAGGAGGAGGAATGCTGCCTATGACCCCAAGAACACCATCCCCACCGTCAAACATGGAGGTGGAAACATTATGCTTTGGGGGTGTTTTTCTGCTAAGGGGACAGGACAAATTCACCGCATCAAAGGGACGATGGACGGGGCCATGTACCGTCAAATCTTGGGTGAGAACCTCCTTCCCTCGGCCAGGGCATTGGACATGGATCGTGGATGGGTATTCCAGCATGACAATGACCCAAAACACACGGGCAAGGCAACAAAGGAGTAGCTCAAGAAGAAGCACATTAAGGTCCTGGAGTGGCCTAGCCAGTCTCCAGACCTTAATCCCATAGAAAATCTGTGGAAGGAGCTGAAGGTTCGAGTTGCCAAACGTCAGCCTCGAAACCTTAATGACTTGGAGAAGATCTGCAAAGAGGAGTGGGACAAAATCCCTCCTGAGATGTGTGCAAACCTGGTGGCCAATTACAAGAAACGTCTGACCTCTGTGATTGCCAACAAGGGTTTTCCCACCAAGTAATAAGTCATGTTTTGCAGAGGGGTCAATTACTTATTTCCCTCATTAAAAAATGCAAATCAATTTATAACATTTTTGACATGCGTTTTTCTGGATTTTATTGTTATTCTGTCTCTCACTGTTCAAATAAACCTACCATTAAAATTTTAGACTGATAATTTCTTCGTCAGTGGGCAAACGTACAAAATCAGCAGGGGATCAAATACTTTTTTCCCTCACTGTATGTTCCTTGGAAAAAAGGTTTGAGCTCGTGCACACTTTGCCTTTGTTGATGTATTGGCAAACATTTGATTGCTTTTTTTAGAAGAGTAGAATTTCACATTAAAGTGGGTCTGGAAGATCTTGCACAGGAGAGGGCAGTAGGGAACGATCCACCGGTTTTGAACCTTAATTAGCGAGTTCGTGGCAGGTCTGAGCGTTGTTTGAAATCCACCATGCTCAGTATTTCTGTGACGATATCGAGGATAGCCATCATGGGCCGACTGAGTGTCTTTCAAGTAGTTGCGTGGATACCTCTTGGCACACCTGTGGTCTTGCATACATGGCGCATTTGTATAGAACTGTCCACATGGGCCATGGACCATTTGTTCGCAGACCACATAGAAAAAGGACACGGTCTTGATGGAGGTGAGGTCGCTCAGCACTGATAAATGTGTCAATGTGACTTGCATGAATTGTTTCCCTCATCCATAGCAAAATGTGAGCATGAGGAAGACGACGTTTTTGCCACCCAATGGTGTGCAAGTTACTGCTTGTCTATCCAAAGACGCCACCTTCATTGGTCGTAATAAGTATCATGAGGTCATAAACTTTGAGTTTTAAGACCCTCGCTAAGATGTCATGTCTGTCTGGTGGCTTTTGGTTTGGATAAAGGTAAACCTGGATCTCCTTTCATTTGGGATTGCAAGTGAAGGCGATGAAGAGATGGGTTGTGGCATATTGGCTGATGGAGGTAATGGCATTCTGAGTCTTCTCATGCATGTATCTTGGTGGAGCTGTGAAGGATGAAGGCAACATTATTAATCAGCCCACATTGTGACCATTTGCATCTCCTTGCGGATTGATGGCGTCCCAGAGATGAGCATGCTGTTCACACGCAGGCGGTTTTGATTCAGTTGAATGTAAAGAAGTCACACCTAGACACATACCAGTTAATGATATAATTGCTAAAGTAGATGTAGCTCTCAAGGGCCTGAGTCACATCGCTGCAGACGTAGCAAGATCTGAAATCTCTGCAACCCTCAAAAACGCTAAGATGCCAGCTAGCAACATCAGCAAAGATGAGCGTTTTGAATTAGCTCAAAGAGGGATGATATTGTCATCCTCTCAGCCGACAAAGGCAATATCCACTGTCATCATGGACAAAACAGAATACAACAACAAAATCCAAGAACTACTCAACGATGGCAGCTATACAAAAATTAAAAGAGACCCCACCAACAGCCTCGTCTCAAAAACCAAGCAAATCATTTCTGATTCAACCGCATTAATTGATCAGACCAAACAGTTCTCGTTGAAACCTTCTGCAGCCAGGCCACCAAGATTATACGGCTTGCCAAAGATACATAAAGAAGATACACCTCTTCGTCCCATTATCTCTACTATCAACTCCCCCACCTATAAATTGGCTCGTTTTTTTTGTCTGAAATCCTACGGCCTTTCACTGGAAAAACCACCTCTGCGGTACTAAACTCTACTGACCTGGTATCGACAATCAAGGGGATTGCCCTGTCCCCAGACGACCTGCTTGTCAGTTTTGATGTGGTTTCCTTATTCACCAAAGTTCCTGTACCTGATACCATCGCAATCATTGAAGACTTGGTTCATCAAGGACTGAATGCTGGGGTACCCCCCCTGGTGAGACACTGCTTAACCAATATATACTTCACCTGGAATGGAACTTTCTACAAGCAAACTGAGGGCACCCCAATGGGCTCCCCCCTATCTCCGGTTGTAGCCAACATCTTCATGGAGAAATTTGAGACTGACGCCATCCAGACTGCCACTCTACGCCCGACCTTATGGAAGAGGTACGTAGACGACACCTTTGTCATCTGGCCACATGGCCGGCCTGCTCTAGTCCAATTTCTCGACCACATCAATTCCATACACCCAGCCATCAGATTCACCATGGAAGTCGAAAAAGATGGCAAGCTACCCTTTTTGGATGTCCTAATCAAAAGGAGACCTGATGGTTCAATGAGCCACTCTGTCTACAGGAAAGCCACCCATACGGATGCTTACCTAAAACCGGATTCCTACCACCATCCATCCCAGAAGAATTCCCTCATCAAGACTCTATACCATAGAGCCCAACGCATTTCCAACCAGGAACACATTGCCAGTGAACTAAAACACGTACGCCAAGCTCTTAAGGGCTAATGGTTACTCCGACTACACAATCCGCAAGGCCATCACTCCAACCATCAAGAAGGATCCTGTTGAGGAGCCTTTCAAGACCATCACCTTACCCTTCATTGCTGGGGTCACAAAAAGATGTCCAAAATCTTGATTAAACACAAGATCCAGGTCCGATTCAACACAGTACATAAAATCCGTGATCTGGTCCCGTCTGTAAAAGATGTGGTTCCAGACATACAGTACCCTGGCGTCTACAAACTAAGTTGCCTCTGTGGTAGCAGGTACATTGGAGAAACCAAACGACATGTCTCGGACCGCATCCGTGAACATAAAGCAGACCTGAAACACGGTAGGACAAACACCTCAGCCGTGGCAGATCACTGTTACAATTCAGTGGGCTCACATAACATTGACTTCTCCAAGACAGAGGTTCTCTGCAAGCCATCTGGCTATCATGAGAGATTCGTTCATGAGGCGAATTGTAATGTATTACTTACTGTTAGTAGCTCAGCTTATTGGAGAGTATATTTAGTATACTGATGATACTATGAAGTTTATACTTTAGTTTTTTTACGTGGTTGTTTGGTTGCTGCAGCTGCATACTATTCACATTCCTTCCCTTTGTTGGTGCTGCCCCTGCCCCCTCCCTTTGATGCTGCTAATCCTGCATAATGCATGGGCATAATATGACTTTGAAAACCCCCCACCCACCTCCCACGCATTTCACAATTAGCACTATTCGCATTCCTGCATTTCCCATAAATATGCTAAATTCCTCTTCAAATGCAAATTCTTTTGTCAAGGCTCTCTTCCTCCTCCCTCACAGCTTAAAGAGACACTCCAAGCCTAAGACGTGTCATTTAGACTCTGTCTTATCGACAGACATGTTCTTCACCTGAGGACGGCTGCTTGCGTTGTGGCCGAAACGTCGTGAGAATTATTTTATTATGTTTTATTTTTATTATTTTATTACTTCCCTACTACGTGACTTTACCGAAAGAACCAAGAAGATGGTATTTTATTGTTTTAATAATCTGATCGCTTTCAGCAGTGTTGCTTTGCGATCGTGATTTGGCATTTAGTGCTCTGTTAATTTGAGCATTATTGTAGCCATTCTGTCTTAGTGCTTCTTTAACATGTTTAATCTCTCTCACTAGACTTTCACCATCTGACACTGTTTTAGCCCGATGTATGAGCGTCTTGATAAGAGAGGATTTCTGAGCTGGGTGATGATGCGAATCTGCATTCAGATAGGCATCAGTGTGCGTTTGCTTTCTGTAAACGCTGTGTGTTATTTTACCATTTAGGCCATGCCCAAGTAGAATATCCAGGAACGGGAGTGTGTTATTCACCTCCATTTCCATGGTGAACTGAATGGCCGGGTTTTGTGCATTGAGATGATTTAGAAAATCGTTAAGTGTATCTTTACCATGTGGCCAGACAACCAAAGTGTCATCCACATATCTAAACCAAAAGGATGGTTTTAATGTGCTCGAGGCAAGTGCTCTGGTTTCAAAGTTTTCCATGTACAAATTTGCTATATCAGGAGATAAAGGAGAGCCCATTGCTGCTCCCTCCCTTTGTTTAAAGAATTCGCCTCTCCATAAGAAGTAAGTGTTATTTAAAGAATGGTCTGCGAGTTTCGGAATATCTTTTGGTAAACCTGTATTCTTTACCAGTGTATCAAGTAATTTAAGCGACTCGCTCACTGGAACCTTAGTGAATAGCGAAATCACATCAAAACTCACCAAAATATCATTAGGATTAAGTTTAATATCTTTGATCATATTCACAAGATGTTCTGAATTTCTTATGAATGATGATGTCCTACCGATGTAAGGCTGTAAATGTTTAGCTACATATTTTATTAATTTATGTGGCAGAGCCAATTGTACTGACTATGGGTCGTAAAGGGATGCCGATTTTATGGATCTTTGGTAGCCCATACAGTCTAGGTGGTTTTGAAGCCCTTGGCTTAATTAGGAATTGCTCATTTTTTGGGATTAATGAATTTGCAATGATTGCAGTAGTCTTACGTTTCAAAGTATTATTTGGATCTCGTTTAATTTTAATGTAGGTACTTTCCTCTAATAAATCTTTAATTTTATTATCATAATCGGCTCGTGACATCACTACTGTAGTGCGGCCCTTATCAGCTGCTAGGATTTGACTATCTTTGTTTAGACGAAGCTCTCTTAAGGCTTTTGCCTCGTTCAAGCTAATATTTACTTTAGGTACTTTACTATTCTCAATAATTTTGGCAACCTCGTGTCTAGTCATCTCTGCCTCATTATGTGGAAGGTGTCTTACTGCTGATTCTACCTCAGCAATTATCTCATCCACTGGAATTGTGCGTGGGGTAACGGCAAAGTTAAGGCCTTTAGAAAGGACAGAAATCATGTCAGTGGTTAAATCAGTGTTAGTCAAGTTCATTACGGTTTTGTTTTTAAATTGTTCGTTTTTAATAGGGATTTGTTTATTGTAAAGTCTAGAAAATTTGTTAATTTGGTTAGCATTTGTTAGATTAAACACATTATCAGCAGATTGTTGTGTTATAGTATCGATTATATTCCAGTCATGCATGGACACACTATTGCTTATATTTAAATGTAAATGCTTTAGCGATTCAGAAATGTTGGATAATTCACTCCTGTTGTGTTGTATTCTCTCTATTAATAATAATTCGCTAGCTTTGTGTAGTATTTTGTTAGCTTTAGAAGACTTTATGTGATGTGTTATTTTAACTGCGTTTGGTATTACCTTCGAATCTCTGCACCTTTTGAGGAACGCCAATGAAGATTTCAATTTCATCCGCTTAATGCAGAGCTTCTCCAATTTTCTGGTTTTAAGAAAAGTATCCTCCCCATAGAGGTTAGTCAGTTTAACACGTAGGCTTTCGCGACCAATATTATTCATAATCAACGTTTTTGGGTTTAGATCGCGTTATTTATAAATGTGTCGTAACCCTCCACCACCCGACACGGCCAATCAGTAAAAAAGTGTCACGTTGACAAAAGACAAATAGTTCACTGCTTTAGCCCACCGGTGTGTTGAAGCATGAAACCACAACATTTACAATTTGAGTACGACGTTTCGCTGGTAATTGCATCCAGAATCATCAAACCCAAAAACGTTGATTATGAATAATATTCGTCGCGAAAGCCTACGTGTTAAAACGATGACAATGAGATGATGGGGGAAGGGCTGGTTAGAAGGAGGAGGGGCAGAGGCTCAACCTACCTTCCTCAAAGCCACAGACGCAACTCTCTCAACTTCACCGCTTGTGACCATGCTTCAGGTCCATGATTAAGGGCAAAATAAACACTTTCCCGGACTCGAAAAAAAATATGAATAAAAAACCCTATCGATAAAAAGTAAGTCCTTAATGGCTTTATGCAATACCATGATGTTATGCTGTGATGCAATGACGTAATACACATGTCATATGACTTGCTTAACACCTTACTTACCCGTGGACTTCTCAAATTTCGAAAGCCGCTGTTGGTAAGCAGGTGTAGTGTTGACAAAGTAGGCAGAGACTTCCCTTTGTAGGCAACACCGTTTATTCGCTCTAACGACTAAGAGCGTACCTAACACGGAGAGGTAACGGCCTCTCCCACCCGATAGCCTAGAGCAGGGGTCCTCAAACTACGGCCCGCGGGCCACATGCGGCCCGCCGAGGACATTTATCCGGCCCATGGTCACTAATTGGGCTGCACTTGTGAGCACTAATTGGGCTGCGCTGGTGAGCACTAATTGGGCTGCGCTGGTGAGCACTCATTGGGCTGCGCTGGTGAGCACTAATTGGGCTGCGGTGGTGAGCACTCATTGGGCTGCGGTGGTGGGCACTGATTGGGCTGCGGTGGCGAGCACTGATTTGGCTGCGCTGGTGAGCACTGATTGAGCTGCGGCGGTGGGCACTGATTGAGCTGCGGCGGTGGACACTCATTGGGCTGCACTGGTGAATGGTTCAATGGGCCAATTGACTGGACTTGCCCCGCAGGCCTAAGGCTGCCAGCCCTCCCCTGGCTGCGCTTGACTGGCTCTCCCTCCCTCAGCTCCCTCACTTGCCTCTCGGCTCCACTCCCAGTGATATTCCTGTGTGCTGGGGAAGTAGATCCCCAGCACACGCACCGCTGAGTAAATTATAGAGGGGTAATAACAGAGTGATCTCTGATCTCTGGAGGGGCTGCCTGCTGTTTTTCCGTGCTGGTCAGTGACAGACAACCGAGGAGTTGGAAACCCAATTTAAATGACAGTAAGTGCATTTATATTCTGATTGCTATTCATTTGTATGAGGTTATATGTTGTATGTTGTGTAAGCCCCGGTTCATACTGTTGCGATCTCTGAGCAGTGCGAGTTCAGCCATATGCTTGTATGGCTGAACTTGCATTAGATTCGGAAGAAAAAAGGCACATGTGCCTTCTTTTTTCCTGCAGTGGAATCGGATCGCATGGGTCTTTTCCCCCATGCGATCAGATTCCTATGCAAGTTCGCAGATCGCACTGCGATCTGTGAACAAAACTGCAGGTGTAATTAATTTTTAATGGCACCCGCACCAGTGTGAGCCTGGGGTAAAAGCGGAGTTCCTCCAATCAGACTGCATTGATGGGCAGTGCAGTCTGTATGTCTCTGTGTGGGCAAAGTTATTGCTGGTATATTGTTTTTGTAGCGCTGTATATATATTGGTATTTTACTAATAGCAATTTTAACTCCCTAGGAAACAATGATGTCAAGAAAGAGAAAAATTGACTCGGAGTGTAGGATATTCAAAGAACAGTGGACTTATGATTACTTTTTCATGCAGTACAAGGAAAGAGCTGTGTGTCTGATATGCCAGAATATAGTGTCTGTGTTCAAATAATACAATTTACGTCGACACTATGAAACTCAACATAAAGATAAATATGATTGTTTGGTCGGATAAGTGAGAAAAGATAAAATATTAAAACTGAAAAATACATTAACAACTCAGCAAAATACTTTTGTGAAGCAGAAGCAGCTAAATATTTCATCACTGCGAGCAAGTTTTCAAGTTGCCAAGCTAATAGCGTGCACTGGCAGACCATTCGTGGAGGGAGAATTTGTTAAAGAATGCCTTCTTTCTGTTGCCAAACAGATGTGTCCAGAGAAGGCCGATTTATTTAGTACAGTGAGTCTTTCAGGACCTACAATTACACGGAGGATTGAAGAAACGGGAGACAATTTGCATCAGCATTTGCAAAACTCCGCAAAAAAACTTTCCTATTTTTCCTTGGCACTCGACAAAAGCAATGATGTTCGTGATTCTGCACAACTTCTATTTTTTATTCGTGGGACGAATGACTATTTCGAAGTCACAGAAGAGCTTGCTGCACTGCAAAGCATCAAAGGAACAACTACAGGAGAGGATATTTATGAAAAGGTTTGCCAAACTGTGAATGGTTTGGAGCTGAACTGGGCTAAACTAGCCAGTGTGACAACTGATGGTGCTCCTAGCATGGTGGGGTCTAAGAAAGGAGTAATTGCTCGCATTAACCAAGAGATGGACAAACATAACCATTCTCATCCAATAGCCATACACTGCCTCATCCACCAACAAGCGCTGAGTAGTAAATAACTGAAGTGGGACTCAGTTATGAAAATTGTGGTATCTTGTGTTAACTTCATTAGAGCTCATGCACTAAACCACAGACAATTTCAGGAATTTCTGTCTGAGCTAAATGTTGACTATGAAGATGTTCTCTACCACACAGAAGTCCGTTGGCTGAGTCGAGGGAGAGTTTTGAAACGTTTCTATGACTTACTTCCACAGATTACAGCTTTTCTGCTTTCAAAAAACAAAGAAGTACCAGAGCTCCATGATGCAGAATGGAAATGGCACCTTGCCTTTCTGACAGATGTAACAGAGCTACTCAACAGTTTCAATGTGCAACTTCAAGGAAAGGGGAAGCTCATCTGTGATATGCAATCACATGTCAAAGCATTTGAAGTAAAATTAGGCCTCCTCATCAAACACGTGAAAGAGGAAAACTTCTGCCATCTCCCCACAACTCAAAATCTGTTAGCGGAAAAACCATTGGTTACATTCCCAAACAAAACATGTGTGGATTCACTGGAAAAATTGCAAAAGGAGTTCCAATTTACATTTAAAGAGCTTCATCTCCATGAACAGGACATACAGCTTTTCCGTAACCCATTTTCTATTGACATTGAAAATGTGGATACAATTTACCAAATGGAACTGGCTGAACTGCAGACTTGTGACTCTCTGAAAGACGCATTCAAGTCAAGCAACCTTCATCATTTCTATGCATCTCTCCCCTCTGAGACATATCCTCATCTCAGGAACCATGCACTCAAAATGGCAACCATCTTTGGCAGCACTTATGTCTGTGAACAGACTTTTTCCATAATGAAACATTTGAAATCTCCAACCAGATCTAGACTAACGGATACACACTTGCATCACTTGTTACGACTAGCAGTGACAAATATGGAACCGGACATTGACCATCTCATTAGCCAAAAGCAGGCCCATAGTTCCCATTGAAATACTGTCAAGTTTCATCTTCTTGGTTCTTTCGGTAAAGTCACGTAGAAGGGAAGTAATAAAATAATAAAAATAAAACATAATAAAACAATTCTCACGACGTTTCGGCCACAACGCAAGCAGCCGTCCTCAGGTGAAAACCAGGTCCGTCGAGGCGACAGAGTCTGAATGAAACAGCACACGAGCTTGGAGCATATATATAAGCTGGGCGCATTGACAAAGGAATTTGCATATCAAAAGGAATTTAGCATATTTATGGGAAATGCAGGAATGTGATTAGTACTGCATATGCATGTGCATTATGCAGGATTAACAGCATCAAAGGGAGCTGCAGTTACTGCTGCTGCTGCAGTTGCTGCTGCTGCAGTTTCTGCTGCTGCTGCAGTTGCTGCTGCTGCTGCAGTTGCTGCTGCTGCTGCAGTTGCTGCTGCAGTTGCTGCTGCTGCAGTTGCTGCTGCTGCTGCACTTGCTGCTGCTGCTGCAGTTGCTGCCTTATCCATTTTAATATAACACTATGTATTATTCTACCCACCCTAATGTGTATCACACTGCTATATGTTTACTATACAATTACGACACCATACATTACTCTGCACACTGCACCATGCCAGTGAGTGGAACGCGGTCTGAAAGTCACCGTAAACGTGAACACAATCAGTTAAGATCCGAAATGGTTTATTACGTCCTTCCAATGATTGCTAAGCCAGAATCCATCTTCTCGGTTGAAATTGTCTCTGTGTTTGTATATGTGGATCGCCTCATGAACGAATCTCTCATGATAGCCAGATGGCTTGCAGAGAACCTCTGTCTTGGAGAAGTCAATGTTATGTGAGCCCACTGAATTGTAACAGTGATCTGCCACGGCTGAGGTGTTTGTCCTACCGTGTTTCAGGTCTGCCTTATGTTCACGGATGCGGTCCGAGACATGTCGTTTGGTTTCTCCAATGTACCTGCTACCACAGAGGCAACTTAGTTTGTAGACGCCAGGGTACTGTATGTCTGGAACCACATCTTTTACAGACGGGACCAGATCACGGATTTTATGTACTGTGTTGAATCGGACCTGGATCTTGTGTTTAATCAGGATTTTGGAGATCTTTTTTGTGACCCCAGCAATGTAGGGTAAGGTGATGGTCTTGAAAGGCTCCTCAACAGGATCCTTCTTGATGGTTGGAGTGATGGCTTTGCGGATTGTGTAGTCGGAGTAACCATTAGCCTTAAGAGCTTGGCGTACGTGTTTGAGTTCACTGGAAATGTGTTCATGGTCGGAGATGCATTGGGCTCTATGATATAGAGTCTTGATGAGGGAATTCTTCTGGGATGGATGGTGGTGGGAATCCGGTTTTAGATAAGCATCCGTGTGGGTGGCTTTCCTGTAGACAGAGTGGCTCATTGAACCATCAGGTCTCCTTTTGATTAGGACATCCAAAAAGGGTAGCTTGCCATCATTTTCGACTTCCATGGTGAATCTGATGGCTGGGTGTATGGAATTGATGTGGTCGAGAAATTGGTCAATGCGCCCAGCTTATATATATGCTCCAAGCTCGTGTGCTGTTTCATTCAGACTCTGTCGCCTCGACGGACCTGGTTTTCACCTGAGGACGGCTGCTTGCGTTGTGGCCGAAATGTCGTGAGAATTGTTTTATTATGTTTTATTTTTATTATTTTATTACTTCCCTTCTACGTGACTTTACCGAAAGAACCAAGAAGATGAATCCCTGCAGTCACGAAAACTGGCAAGTTTGTTGATTTAACTTTACTTGTTCTTCATTTTATATATTGTATTTGTTCCCGTTTTGTTTCTTCACTTCAAAATAAGATATATGCAGTGTGCATAGGAATTTGTTCATAGTTTTTTTAACTATAGTCCGGCCCTCCAACGGTCTAAGGGACAGTGAACTCGCCCCCTGTTTAAAAAGTTTGAGGACCCCTGGCCTAGAGGATACGTCCTCACACTTGGTGTGCCCTCACACTATACTCTGCTATCGGGAATTCCTCCGCTAAGGGACCTAGGGGAGCCTATGCTCACCCGACCTTGCCAGGGTAACGGGTGCCGCCACTGGGCCATTCAGACCTGGCCCTGACAAGGGCCGGGGGTCGGAAGTCCCAGGGCGCTATCTAGATGTCTTCGGGTTTTGAGGTGAGTGTGGACTAACTCACGCTGGGAGAGCTGCCCTTTTTATACTCCTCTCTCCCAACCGCCTTCTCTCGAGAGGGTCTGGGTCTGACCGTTGGCCCCCCCAGCCCCCTCCCTCAACGGTTATTGTAGTCGTGGGTCATACACCCGTCACTCAACAGCCCCCTTGGCTGTTCTGCGCCCCCTACACACTGAGGGCGCCACTCGAGGTGAGTGTACGTGACCCATACAATACTGCTACGCTAGTAAGTATACATGTTGCGCATAACAATGCCGCTATACAGGTATACAGAAATAAATCCGCGTATACTCAAACTTCCCAGTTGCTAAATTCACGATTTTACGGTTGGCCAGGGATTTCTGCAATCACTCGTGGTTGTTTTTTTCGATACGTATTTGGTTTTCAGAAAGCACCGTTTACGCTGAGCTTGGCATGCAATGACTTTCACCACATCTTTTGTCGAGTAGCTGATTGGGCACAATACGAGCCAGAAGTTAGCCTACAAACGGGCGTCAGCCTGCCAGCAAAAAACAATGATTGCTGCGGCTGCAGCTGTGTAACCAGTTTATTAATTTGCGAGTAACTTGGCGAATTTGGGCTGTGACGCGGGACCACAATCGCTGACTAATTTCCAGTGACATCATGGGGTCTCCAACCCGCGCCGTGAATGAAGTAGATAGTGCAGAGTATTTTACAGTTAATAATACAAATCCTAGAATTATCCAGGACAGCCACCAGATTACAACCGCTGAAATTCGTGCGAATGGCCTGAGGTCGAACCGTGCCATTAATGCTGCTTGTGCCTAATACGTGGGGAATGGTAGCGTAGTGGTCACTGCACGACCCAAGTTCCATTTCCACTGACTATCAACGTCAGTTACGATTATCTAAACCAGTCCTGGCTGGGTCTCCCCAAGATTGGCGCAGCCTGAAACGAGTACCTAATGTAGTGATTGCTAATAGCAATTTCTGCAAAAATCTGTTAAGGCTTCATGGGGGACCTTTGTCTTTGTCTGCCTCGTGTGTAGGTCCTGGGGTGCCTCCTGGGTTTGCGTGGGATACTGCTCCCTGCAAGGATCAATACTTTGGTGAGTTGCAGCGGAGGGTGATAGCTGATCATGTTTGTGTCCTTAGGACCATCTGCCACTCGAAAAGCCAAAACAAATTCAATGGCCACATGCACAAGCTTTGAAACGACACACCAATTATGGTCGTTTAAACTCAACCACTGGGACACGTTGAAGAGAAATCCTCACAACAACCAAATTTGCCAACGAGATAATGACGCTTCGCTCGACACTGCATCAAACATTCAGAAGACGAGATCATAAGTCAGAACAAAATCCAGGAAGCCGCCATCAAACGCTTATACAACACGTCATGACCATTTGTTTTGTTTGGCTGCGTAGGATGGTGGAGGGTATTACGATACAAAATTGGACAGATCTTGGCCCGACTAAAAAAATATTAATAGATCATGAATTATTTCCGACCAACCATGCCTTATGATATATAATGCACCATTGTGATTCACGTTGGTTGTCGGGGCTATAGGTTTCAAGCGGTAAATATGAATTGTGAATTAAAATTAAAGTTAATAAAACCTATGTATTGATCCTATAGGGTTTAACATAATAGTTAATACAAATGTAGCGTATTTAGTATGTGCATTCTTCTGAAAGTTTACAGCTATATATGTACGTTTAGTTTATTTCGCACCATACAAAACCAACAGTACTAATCGGAGGTTTGGGAAATCACAGACGAAGCCCGAAGTAATTGCACGTCAGGGTTAATGTCGCCATGTCTCGTCCCAATTAAGTCATTGGCAGTGTAAATGTTCTAATTCGGACCATGACGTTGGCACACAACGGTCTACTCCTTTGGAATGATGTTACGGGGGTATTTAACTGGCACTTGCAAATCAAACGGCTCAAAATATTTCACGGTAAAAATTAATACCGCAGTCAAAACCCAGGATGGTGTGGCGGATCCCAACCCCACGCTGAGTCATCATGCTAAATTTTTTGCATTTCTGCACTGGCGGCTGTGCGAGGCCGACGTGGTTTGTGACAGTGTTCCTCCTGTATCTCGTCATTCCCACAGACGGCTCGGGGATGCCTTGGAATGAGAGAATATTCTCAGGGAGCTACCCGCTCCACGAGGCGATCGCCACTCACGACCCCACCTTGGTAGACTTCGTCTCTAGCTGCCTATGGTAAGAACCCCCCCTGCTCTTGTCACTCTCCTCCAAGAGACACCCATAGAGTCACGAAGATTTACATAGAGATCCATAGTCACAACAATAACAACAACAACCGCCATTCGCCACTAAGTGGCGGTGATGTCACCACGACGCTTGTGCCAGGCCATGTGCACCTTGAGGCCACGTGAAGTGTCGAACGCCCGCTGGCAGGAAGTCACGGGGCAGACCCAGGTGCCACGGGTCGACTGACTGAGATGACTGAGATGACTGGCTGATGCACCACCTGTACCCCCTACTGTGCCAACTTGCTGTGCTTTAGCCACCCAGCGCTCCGCTCGTTGTTGTGAGCGTCGCTCCTCCGCGCTCCGTTGTTGCTGGAGGGCGACTGCCTCCAACTGCCCAGTAGCGTCCTTCACGAGCCTCCTCCACAGAGGCCGATCTTGACACCGCTGGTACCGGTCTTCAGCAAGTCCACTCAGCTCCACATCCTCCAGTCCTGCATCAGTCCATCTCTAATCCAGCCCATTTCTTGCCCTTTTAGCCCTCTAACTGGACAAACAGAAGCAGCTTGGGCATGCGGTGGTGGGGCATGAGGGCTACATGACCCAGCGAATGCAGCGTTGCCTGCTGGAGGAGCTAATTGATGGGACTGTGTCCAGATCTTTCAAGGATTTGTGAGCCCCTCACACAATCCAGCCTGGTTAAACCAAGGATGGATTGTAGAGAGGCCAGCCTAAATGTTTCAAACCAGCGCAGATGTTCCATGACAGGGGTCCACATTTCACAAGTATAGACAGCCGATTAATATATAATGCTGCCTGACTGATTCAGAGTGAGACCTCTGCTGTCAAACCGGAGCTGATCATAAGCACACTGCCCAGATCTAGAAAACTCTCCACTTTCCACTCTCTACACTCCATTGTATATACACACTTGCACACACTTGCACACTTGTAGCCTACACAGAATATGAGGTCAAGTGCGCACCTATGAAGAACGGCACTGCACACAAGGGAGTTGGTGTGACCATAGCCATGGCCGGCTGCCTTCGTCTCCCCCGTGCTGACGTTCACTACATGCCACACCAGGTTCTCGTATTCATCTGAATCTAAGTAAGTTGGTACATTTGTAAATGCGCAACTATTATAAGCCAGGTGATCACGAGAAGCGCACAGGAAGATGGGGAATCGGTTGTGATGTTTGCTGTTGCCATTCTTAATCGTGAGATTGACTCGAACTCGGCTCGCCAGGTCCGGAACGTGGTGCGCTATCCGCTATGTGAGCGCCAATGCCTCATCAGTTTTTTCTGTCGCAGTTGTTGCCCCTGCTGCTCGCACCCGTCGCCCTCATCATCGTCCTCCCCGTCGTCGTCGTTGCCGCACAGCGACCCGGCGTCCCGTCTGGCGGCCGCCCGCAGCGGACATCCCCATACTTCCAGACCCTCGCCGTGGCCGACTTGCAGTGCCAGCGCCCCGAGCCGGCCTCCCTGAGCTCGCGGGAGGATCTCGACCACTGGTAAAATGGTCATGGCCAGCCCAAGTTCGAGTGCGCGGCCTCCCTTCTTACAGTTGGCCCAACTCCGAATTGGAGCTGGAGCAAACATCCCCAAGTCAGCAGCCTCTCACCACCGGTGTGACAGTTCAGAACTGGTTTCTACTGCATTGCACACAATACCTGCTTGACGACTCGATGTGTGATCACGGCCACGATGTACCACTCCGCTACTCCTTACGCAATCATCTGGCTCGATCACCTCTATCCAATCAGAGCGGTCTACATCAGCCGCTTGTACTGCCATCCACGCGCCCACCACTCGCTCTGCCTGTCGATTACCTTCAACCCAATGGCTTTGAATACACCACACAATCTCATTGACTCTGGGAGAGTAAGCAGGCCTGGGCTTAGTGCTTAGATGGGAGACTCCCTGGGAATACCGGGTGTTGTGGGCTTAGGCCACCAGATGACTAGTCGAAGGCGTGCATCGATGGATTCTTGATTCCATCTATCCGTATCATTGAGGTACATCCTTGTCATATGCATGGCGTTCTACTTGGTACCGTTTCTTCCCACATGCACCACTCTATTCAATTGGCCAAACATTCCAATTTAGCGGGAGCCTCCTGATAATGTCTTAAGACTCAGTAGGGCTCTCCTGGGTAAACAGAAGGCAGCTTTCACATTTTGTTATTATCGGTCACCCTTTAACCCTTGTCTCTATACACCAACCTGCAACATGTTCAGAACTCATCCAGCTGACTGTTCATCAACCCACCCTGGCCACCTGCTTCCCATCAGCTGTTCCCTCACTTGGCCATTCGTCCGAATGGAGGCAAGGGTTGGTCACTGGGGAGACAGAGTGAGCCGGGCCTAGTTCTGGCCACCCACTCCGTGCTGGCCACTTCACCCCCTCATGTGCCGTCCCGGCCTTAGCAGATGTTCGCTCGCAACATTTGCCCCGGCGGTCTCTTGAGGCGATGGGAGGGATCTCTGTCCTCTTGAGTTGGTGACCGAGCAATTGTTTGAGTGACGCGGCTCTCTGCCCACATGTCGCCACCACAGAGCGCGGGTCGCATGGCCCAAGACTCGGGCGAGCTCAGCCTCACGGTCGCGCACGGGGAGCCAGAAGGAAACCCCAATGAGGACGTGGAACGTATCGGCGACGTCCTCTTTGGAACAAATGCCCTCCACCTCCACTCCCATCACTTCTCAGTTTCCTCATTCCGAGTGTGGCAATATCTGACAACCCCTGTGTTTTCACTGTCCCCAATTAGACTGTCAAGAAACTCTCGGCATCCTCTTGAGCGAGTGGAAGCAGCCCATGAGATGTGGTCTTGGTCGTGAAGTCTGTTGCGCTGACGCTACCGACGGCAGTATCGCGCTTTTATTCTGCCCTCGGCTTCTTGTGGTGCTCACAAGGGGCCGGCATTCCACCCCACTCCCTCCCCAGCAACTCAACTACTCTCATTGCGAGGCCACTATTCGATTCCTGATCAGATAATTTGTATGGTCTTGATATGATTCGTATTGTTTCTCAATTATTCTCCGTTTAATGATGAAATGTAATAACTTATTACGTTTTGTGTGCTCTGTTAGCTGCGGTCTCGCGTGGTAGGGGTGGCTAGCAAACCAACCTGCCACACCAGTGTCACATTGACCATCACCACCATGGGCCTAAATGTCAAATATATTGAACGATTGGAAATAATAACTTCTCACGCATGCAACTTGGCGCTTTTATCAGGTGCGTATCGCGTGGCGTGATTAACAATCGCGCAGTTAGGGTCGAAGCTAGTTTTGTTTTGTTTATTGGTCTGGTCGGCCCAAGTGCGTGTGGAGTCCGGGCTCTGCTCGGTTCAGGGTACTGCTGGTGCCACCACGCTTGTGACGCTGGCACTAGTGTCTCTCCGCATTTTGAGCGAGCGCTACGAGGAGATGGCAGTGCGAGCCGAGGCTCTAGTCAACTCCGGCAGGCAGCTGGTACAGAGGTACGAGCAGGAGAAGAGCCGTCTCGCCGACGGGCTGCTCCACCCACGCTTGCACGGATGGCCGGATGACGTCGCGGCCACCGAACGGCCAAACCACCAACCCGACGGACGACCCCCACCTGACCGCCAGCCCATGGGTACCCCCACCGAGTAAATGACCCAACACGCATCATCCTGACACACTGACCAAATAACTTACAGACCGATAACTCGCCACCCCATCCTATGACCCAATAAAATACTTTCGCAACAATATATATGAACCCGACACTCGACTTGCCCACCCTCTGACTCTATAAGACACCGAAGCCAATACAATACACCGACTTGGTGAAACTCTGACCCATCAATCGACCCATTTGACTTCGAGCCTATCCACCGGATCACCAGCTGACCTACTGATCCAATAAACACTCTAACCTGGTAACTTACTGCCAAAATACTGATCCACCAAATGACCCTATAACCTTGCCAGCTAGGCTGATCTAATAATCCAAAAACCCACTGTCCCACCAGGCTATCCCCGCTATGAAGGAGGGACCGGTATTATAAATTAATGTTGTGTTTTTGTTCCGCGTTTAGGCACCACTGCCATTACTTGGCCATAAACGTGTTTAAGCCCAGGAGTGTCTGTGCACTCATCTTTCCCAAATGGAAGCTGCTCGTGGTGGAGGCAACATGTCACGTCTGTCAACGCATAACTAGTTTAGCACCAATGGATTTGACTTAAACCACTCGTGCACAAGACCAGTTGAAAAATTATCCTGACATTTTTATAAATTAATACTCACCGTGAGGAGGGTAGTTCCTTAAACAGCATGCTCGAAGTGGTCGAGTGACACGGACCTATGTTCTCCTGTACGTGCATTACACGTAGTTATGTTCTCCTGTAAACGAGGGCTACTCCTAGGAAAATGTGCACAACGCACGCTGCGCTCCCACGGTTTCATCTTTACAATGAACTGCGCTTTCCATGTCACAGCGATCTGCAGGTTCTGTGCTTGTTTAGCTTGAGGCTGTAGTCATCGCCGCGATGCCGCGAGGGAGTCTGCTGAGTGAGCTCCTGCGCCCCGTTATCAATCGAAGGCTCGCGTTGCCGAGCCACGTGTCGCCAGGCTCGATCGGAACACGACGGTGGCTGGGAGGGCTCGGCGGGTTGTTTAAAGTTCTTGGGAGACATCGCAATGGGGGATCAACGTAGGCTCGGAATGAACTTAGCAAAATTATATCACTTGAGAGAGAAGGCTGCAGATGTGTGCGTCGTTGTCTCGTTACCAGCTTTTGTTGAAAACTTGGGTGTCATGTGGAGCATTTCATAATTCTCGTGACAGACTGCAAAGGCTGAAGTGGAATTCCTCACACATCCGACACGACACAATATACGCACAGACACACGTAAACTTTACCCCCTGTATTTCCAATATTCCTATAACCGTGCTCGATTCAAGACACTTATTATCTCTTTATCGGTGACACATTTAATAGTCATGTTTTTTGCTGGCTGTTTTGTGTGTGTGGGTCTTTGGGGCTGTCTGATGAACAAAAATAAAATTAGTTCCTTGGGTGTTAGCCCCTCCATATACGTAGGCTTTGTTCGGGCATTCCAGTTTCCTGCCACACACGACGACCAATTCAGCTCCTGCCCTCAGGACCCTCTTGGAAATGCAGCTTGAGACCACCAATCACTGCACCGCCACTCCCCAAATGCAGGATACTGCAGCATGCGTCAAAAATAAAATCCATTCCAGTCATTCTCAGCACAACAACGGTTGAAGGTCCCTCCTGTACGTCGCGTTAACAATGGGGGACATTTGATCATATTTCACCACGCTGGTGAGTGCGAGTGCAAAATTATTCCCGGTGTAAGCGATCCGGAGCGTTCCGGCTGAAAGTAAACATTGAGCGTCGCGATGGAGAGAAAGAGCAGTCTAATCACGAGAGAAGAAGGCGCGATGAAGGGCCACTCCTACCCCTTGTAGCAAGCCACCCTCCCTTATCACGCCTCTTGATACTTCTCCACTGTCTATAAATCCTCACAACACGCTCGATTTTTTTCCTTGTTTTTTTTAATCTCGTCGATTCTTTTGAATGGAAGCCCCCAGTTTCAGCGAGGCCGGTGCTCTCCTCCATCCCGTAGGCATTCAGACGTGACTCGCCTCATCTCGTGCAACGTCTGACCTCCATCCCCCTCCTTGCGCTCCTCTCCTACAATGCTCCGTCTCCTCACAAGTTGCCAAGTTCTCCATTCGGTGGCCACACTTCCCCTACAAGGTGACCCTGGCAGCGCGGACCTGGGAAGCTGCGATCCTCCGTGAACGCACCAGCGCTTTCCTTCAGCATCTTCCTCGGGAGGCTTGCTGGGGTCCGGAGCTCCGAGAAGGTGGGAGGGGGGTTCCAGGCGGCGTGGGCCGGGTCTTCACGAACCGGCTACCCTTATGCCGCCCCCTGCTGGCGTGGGGTGGCGACGCCTGTTCATCACCCAAATTCGAAGGCCTCATTCCCCACCGTTCTGGCCTTAGTGACGGAATATGGAGGTGCTTTGGGGTACAAATTAAATGTAACTAAATCGGACTTGATGCCCCAAATAAGTTCTCAAGAAATTAGTTTTCAATTTAGATGATTTAGAAGTGTATAGCTCCAGTGGCTTCCTAATATCGGAAGCGCATCTGAAAGCGTGTGATGTGCTGGGGCCAGAGCACAAATAATCATCCCCATGCAACAGGGCCACCATCATGCAGTCCCCCATGCAACATGGCTACCATTAAGTCCCCCATACAACACTGCCAACATGAAGTCCCCCATGCAACTTGGCCACCTGGATATCACTCATGCATCATGGCCACTATGAAATCTTCAATGCATCATCGCCACTGTGACATCCACCATGCAACATGGCCATCGGGATGTTCCACCATTCACCATGGCCTTCTGTGACATCCCTCATTCCTGTTCTTACCTTGCGGTGATTTGATGCAGATGGAGGCGGTGCCCTCTGAGGACAGCGCCCTCCACGTGGTACAAAATTCGCCCTTATTCCTCGCCTCTCCAGATTGGCTCATCTACACACACACAAAGACAAAGGTCCACCACATAGGCTTTAGCAAGATGTGGGGGATAGTGAAAGCGGCGAGCACTGAGCCAGGATCTCTGAGATCCTGGGCTCCACATTCAGGAGGGTCCTGCTGAGATGTCAGTTCTCAGCGTTCGGATATTTGGCCAATGTCAGATGTCACACTTGGATTAACAATGAGACACGTGTGTATTTAAAGGACACACGCAGGTTAATGGCATCCTTCAAACTGTTAAGAGAAGTAGGGCTGGGCCAGGACATGCCACGGCCACGAGGAACAACGATGGTTGATGGTCTAGAACAATGACGGAGGTGCAGCCAAGTATCGGAACATGTCTGAGAGGACGGCTGCGAGAAAGATGGAGCGACAAAATCGGTGCTTGGTGGATTATTCCATCGCAGGATCGTGAGGGGTAGCAGGGTCTCAAGGAAGGAGGCCTTTATCCAGTAGTGGATAGATAAAAGTACAGTAGATTATTAAAACGTAGAAAGGCAGGTACACAGAGAGGATCTTGGGGAGATACTCTGATAGATGCACACACACTCAGGCAGCCAAGCAGATGCACACTTAGGTGTATGGATAGGTGACAGGTAGCCACACGCGGAATGGAGAGCACACGTCCATTAATACTTCACCACACGAGCCGAAGAGCCACACGTACCTCCATGGTGGCAACTTGCAGAGCAGGGTGCACAGAACTAATAGCGTCTCTCGCGCAGTCCAGGTCTCTGCGTGCGAAGCAGGAGATGAAGCCGAGGATCACATAGAGTCGAGGGGGTGTGATGGCACCCACATCTCAACACGAGTCAAGTCACAATGCGGACTCACACCATGAACCCACATCATCAACACAATCACTCACAACACGAAACACAAAAACAACAACCGACATTCGCCACTAAGTAGCGATGATGTCACCACGGCACCTGTGCCAGGCCAGGTGCACTTTCAGGCCACGCGAAGTGTCGAAGGCTCGCTGACAAGATGTCACGGGACAGACCCAGGTTCCAAAGGTTGGCTGAGATGCTTGGTAGATACACCAGCTGTATGCCCAACTGTGCCAACTTGCCGAATTTTATCCGCCACTCGTTGTGAGCGTCACTCCTCTGCCCTCAGTTGTTGTAGGAGGCAGACTGCCTCCAACTGTCCAGTAGCCTCCTTCACGAGCTTCCTCGTGAAGGATGCTATTTACACCACTGGTACCAGTCTTTCACAAGTCTACTCAACTCAACATCCTCCCATACAGCATCAGTCCATATGGTGGGAATGTGTCCAGATCCTTCAAGGATTTGTGAGCTCCTCACACAATCCAGCTAGGTTAAACCCAGGATGGATCGTTGGAACCACCACAGACACCAACACCACTAACACCATCAACATCACCACCAACAACACCAGTACCACCACCAACAAGAATATCACCATCATCAACACCGTCACCAGCACCACCAACAACACCAACAGCACCACCACCAACACCACCAACAACACCAACAGCACCACCATCAACACCAACAACACCACCATCAACACCACCAACAACACTACCACCAACACCACCACGAACATCAAAGATAAAGATCCCCCTTATAGCTGAAATAAACTGTTGGGGCAAGTGCTGTTAGCCAGCATCACCTATGAAGGCCGGAACAGCACACGAGGGCGTGGGTGGCCAACACCACGCCCGGCCGCCTTTGTCTCCGAGTGGCGATATTTACACACCACACCAGGTAGGCATTTGAGGCTGAGTCGACCTAGGGGAGGCCCAGGACCGGTTTATATAATCGTCACTGGTGTTGACCTTGAGCGGGAATCCAATTCTGGGTCACCGGGTTCATAGCGCAGCGCGTTAACCACTCCACACACACACAGACTCACACACGGATACAAACACACACGGACTCACACACACACAGACTCACACCACACACACAGACTCGCACCACCGCACCACCCACCCACAGCGAGGATCCACTCCTCACCTTCGCCAGAGTTTCTCCCCGCCTCTCTCACGGACCAACTGCCAGGGGGAAGCGCGTGGCTCGAGACGAGGGGGCGGTACCAGGTGACCACGCCCACCGAGACGTGGAGCCCTGAGCCCCCCCCCCCATGCGCACCCCCTCGCCCCGCCCCCTCGCCCCGCCCCCTCTCCCCCCTCGCCCCCCCCCATGCCCACCCCCTGGCCCCGCCCCCTCTCCCCCGCCCCCTCGCCCCGCCCCCTCTCCCCCGCCCCTCCCCCCGCCGAGGCCGGGGCGAGTGGAGGCAGCGCTGTGCATTGTGGGTGGCGAGCGGCTGTTTTGGATTCCCGCTCGCGGCCACCGTCGCTGCTGAAGCGGCGGCTCGCTGGCTGGTCCTCCTCTACATCGACTCAGCCCGAACAAGGTGAGAACCTTGCACCGTGTGGACACATCAGCAGTGGCGGTGGTGGAGAGGGGAGGCAGAGGAGGCGCCTGGCTCACAGCCGTTACGCTCTGGGCGCCTGCTGAGTTCACGGCGCTGCTCCAAGCAGAGCGCGGCCTGCTGCTGCTGATGATGAGGAGAGGCACTGCCAGATTGTGGCTGATGGGATGAGTTACATTTAGTTGTTTTGTATCTGGAGGGACGGAGTTGTTGTCGTGGCAGCAATGGCCTCCACTAGAGGCCGCGATGTGGGGTATTTGGTCTACTCTTCCACGCTGGTCCAGACCCGTTGGAGCGGGGTGGGTGTACCCACAACTTTACCCTCCACACGCGGGGGGCGTCAGCTCACTGCACTTGCAATGCAGAGGTGCAGGTTCGAGTCCATTTCACACTCACCCCGTACTATATGCTGCCATAGACAAACCCAGCGTTAAATTATATACTGTACTAGCAGAAGTACCCGGCTTTGCCCGGGTGAAAAATATATTTCTTAAAAACCTTACATATATATACACAGATACTAAGGTATTGTCAAAGCCCGGTGGGCTGTTTGTACATTTCTCCACCAACAAATATATAAGAGGCTTTCACAAGTCCAAAAAGTTGTAGAAAGTGTGGGGTAAATAGTTGATGTCAAAATGTTTCCGAAAATTGTGGTCTCCCCCCCCCACCCCCCTCAAAAAATATCTTTACCCCTCGTAGGTATATATACTAACAACACCTTACATACAACAGAGGAAGTGGTATCTATTGACTCTGTAGTAGTATCTACTGACTGTACCGTAGTATCTACTGAGCCAGTAGTAGCTACTGACTGTGTAGTAGTATTTAGTGACTGTAATAACTACTGACCATAGTAGTATTTACTGGGCCTACAGTAGTATCTACCGACTATATACTCGTAACGACTAACTGTATAGTATCTGCTGACTCTATAGTTGTATCCACTGACTATAGTAGTAACTACAAAATCTATAGCAGTATCTACTCACTCTTTAATAGTATCTACTGACTCTAGTAGCTACTCACCGTAGCAGTATGTACTGACTGTATAGTAGTATATACTGACTGTAGCAGTATTGACTGACTGTAGTGGTATATACTGACTGTTTTAGTATTTACTATAGCGGTATCTACCAACTCGATAGCAGTATCTACTATCACTACAGCAGTGTATACCGACTGAGGTCGTACCTGCTATCACTACAGCAGTGCATACTGCTGTGTTGGTACCTGCTATGATGAGAGGAGTACATATTGTGGTGGTGGTACCTGGTATGATAACAGCAGTGCATATTGACTGTGCTCATCATTCACCCTCACCATTCACCACTCACAACTCACCCTTACCACTCATCCTCACCACTCACCACTCCCACTCACTATTCACCATTTACCCTCACAACTCACCACTCACCAATCTCCCTCACCAATCTCTCTCACCACTCACCCTCACCACTAACCCTCACCACTAACCCTCACCACTCTCCCTCACCACTCACTCTCACCATTCACCCTCACCATTCAGCCTCACCACTCACCCTCACCACTCACCGTCACAACCACCACTCACCCTCACCACACAACCTCACCCTCACTACTCACCATTCATCCTCACCAATCACCACTGACCAATCACCACTCACCACTCTCCACTAACCCTCACCACTCAACCTCACTACTCACCCTCAAAACTAACCACTCTCTCACCACTCACCCTCACCACTCAGCACTCACCCTCACCACTCACCCTCACCACTCACGCTCACCACTCACCCCTCACCACTCACCCATCACCACTCACAACCGCCACTCACCCTCACCACTCACCACTCACCCTCACCACTCACCCTCACAACAACCGCTCACCACTCACCCTGACCACTCACAACTCATCCTCACCAATCACACCCTCACCAATTACCACTCACCCTCACTGCTCACCCTCACCGCTCACCACTCACCCTCACCACTCAACCTCACCCTCACCCCTCACTAATCACCACTCACAACCGCCACTCACCCTCCCCACTCACCCTCACTACTCACCACTCATCCTCACCAATCACACCCTCACCAATCACCACTGACCCTGACCACTTGCCACTCACCCTCACCACTCACCACTCACCCTCACCATTCACCCTCACCACTCTCCCTCACCACTCACCAGTAATGCTCACCACTCACCATCACTACTCACCACTCACCCTCAACACTCACCCTCACCGCTCACCACTCACCACTCACCCTCACTACTCACCCTCACCACTCATCCTCACCAATCACACCCTCACCAATTACCACTCACCCTCACTGCTCACCCTCACCGCTCACCACTCACCCTCACCACTCAACCTCCCCTCACCACTCAACCTCACCCCTCACTAATCACCACTCACAACCGCCACTCACCCTCCCCACTCACCCTCACTACTCACCACTCATCCTCACCAATCTCACCCTCACCAATCACCACTCACCCTCACCACTTGCCACTCACCCTCACCACTCACCACTCACCCTCACCATTCATCCTCACCACTCTCCCTCACCACTCTCCCTCACCACTCACCAGTCATGCTCACCACTCACCATCACTACTCACCACTCACCCTCAACACTCACCCTCACCGCTCACCACTCACCCTCACTACTCACCTCACCACTCATCCTCACCAATCACACCCTCACCAATTACCACTCACCCTCACTGCTCACCCTCACCGCTCACCACTCACCCTCACCACTCAACCTCACCCCTCACTAATCACCACTCACAACCGCCACTCACCCTCCCCACTCACCCTCACTACTCACCACTCATCCTCACCAATCACACCCTCATCAATCACCACTCACCCTCACCACTTGCCACCCACCCTCACCACTCACCCTCACCATTCACCCTCACCACTCTCCCTCACCACTCACCAGTCATGCTCACCACTCACCATCACTACTCACCACTCACCCTCACCGCTCACCACTCACCCTCACTACTCACCCTCACCACTCACCACTCATCCTCACCAATCACACCCTCACCAATTACCACTTACCCTCACTGCTCACCCTCACCGCTCACCACTCACCCTCACCACTCAACCTCCCCTCACCACTCAACCTCACCCTCACCCCTCACTAATCACCACTCACAACCGCCACTCACCCTCCCCACTCACCCTCACTACTCACCACTCATCCTCACCAATCACACCCTCACCAATCACCACTCACCCTCACCACTTGCCACTCACCCTCACCACTCACCACTCACCCTCACCATTCACCCTCACCACTCTCCCTCACCACTCTCCCTCACCACTCACCAGTCATGCTCACCACTCACCATCACTACTCACCACTCACCCTCAACACTCACCCTCACCGCTCACCACTCACCCTCACCACTCACCCTGACCACTCACCACTCATCCTCACCAATCACACCCTCACCAATCACCACTCACCCTCACTGCTCACCCTCACCACTCACCCTCACAACAACCACTCACCCTCACTACCAAAAACTACACATGTGTTAGTACCTGGGTAGTAAGTGTTATTTTCTATACGCTGACATCTCAAAAGTTACAAATTGGAGAAAATTCCCCTCAAACTTATTTTTTTTTGACACGGACACTGATATTTCCAAATGGAGCTATTTTGCTAGGAAAAACCTGTGTATTTGTGTAATTCTTTCCTTTATATAAAGTTCTGGTCACAAAAGCAACATGTATGGGGAATAATAGCCATATTATATACTTAGGAGGCTTAAGCAATATGTATTTTTCCCCCGGGCAACGCTGGGTATATCGAGTTTATACCACAAAGTCGTCACCTGACAGAGTTGCGTGTCGAGGCCTAGTACCGTGCAGAGCCTCCGGCCTCGCCTAGATTGCCCACCCGGCTGAGGGTGGGTACTGGGGCTGTTACGCCCCCCCCCCCGCGCTACAATAATACTGTCTAATCGCTATAATTTTATTATCTACCGACCCTATAATAGTAATTGCACACATTGGGGTGGAAGGGGAGTGAAGAGGACGTGAAACTTTGATGAATTTACCTCAGAGTCGCGTGTTAATGCGTGCGCATATTTGTAACGGGAATTAAAAATGGCGTCCACCCCGCAGCGAAGTTGTTGCTACCCGTTGCCAGGGGCAACCGCCGTGGTCCGCCCCGGCCGGCAGTATTAAATAAATAAATAATTGTTTGACTAAATAAAGAGCAATCGCACTAAATCGATAATCGGTCCGATTTAAAGTTTAGAGACGAAAAATCGGAAATGCCTAAGTTTACCGCGGGCCGGGGGCGTGCCCACCGGCAAAATTTAATCTCGGCGAACCCCACGGTCCGAGAGCTAAATCCCCCGGAAGGGAGCGTACGCAGACGGACAAACAGACAGACAGACAGACAAAAAATGAATTATATAGGTTAGATTACTATACACCACCCTATACCTTACAATAATACATAGTGTAATATTACACTGTGTATTATTCTATCCACCCTACTGTATATCACACTGCTGTATATTCACTATACAATTACGATACTATATATTGCCTTAAACATTGTATTAAACATTACAATTTTATACTATTTATTATTATACAATCTGCTATACACTATACCATTGACCGTCGAGACAGCTGTCTCCTGTCTCGCTGTGTCTCTCTCTATGTAGTGTCACTGTTAGTCTACAGCTGTCTCCTGTCTCGCTGTGTCTCTCTCTACGTGAGTGTCACTGTTAGTCTACAGCTGCCTCCTGTCTCGCTGTGTCTCTCTCTACGTAGTGTCACTGTTAGTCTACAGCTGTCTCCTGTCTCGCTGTGTCTCTCTCTACGTGAGTGTCACTGTTAGTCTACAGCTGCCTCCTGTATCACTGTGTCTCTCTCTACGTAGTGTCACTGCTAGTCTACAGCTGTCTCCTGTCTCGCTGTGTCTCTCTCTACGTGAGTGTCACTGTTAGTCTACAGCTGTCTCCTGTCTCGCTGTGTCTCTCTCTACGTAGTGTCACTGTTAGTCTACAGCTGTCTCCTGTCTCGCTGTGTCTCTCTCTACGTAGTGTCACTGTTAGTCTACAGCTGTCTCCTGTCTCGCTGTGTCTCTCTCTACGTGAGTGTCACTGTTAGTCTACAGCTGTCTCCTGTCTCGCTGTGTCTCTCTCTACGTGAGTGTCACTGTTAGTCTACAGCTGTCTCCTGTCTCGCTGTGTCTCTCTCTACGTGAGTGTCACTGTTAGTCTACAGCTGTCTCCTGTCTCGCTGTGTCTCTCTCTACGTAGTGTCACTGTTAGTCTACAGCTGTCTCCTGTCTCGCTGTGTCTCTCTCTACGTGAGTGTCACTGTTAGTCTACAGCTGTCTCCTGTCTCGCTGTGTCTCTCTCTACGTGAGTGTCACTGTTAGTCTACAGCTGTCTCCTGTCTCGCTGTGTCTCTCTCTACGTGAGTGTCACTGTTAGTCTACAGCTGTCTCCTGTCTCGCTGTGTCTCTCTCTACGTGAGTGTCACTGTTAGTCTACAGCTGTCTCCTGTCTCGCTGTGTCTCTCTCTACGTGAGTGTCACTGTTAGTCTACAGCTGTCTCCTGTCTCGCTGTGTCTCTCTCTACGTGAGTGTCACTGTTAGTCTACAGCTGTCTCCTGTCTCGCTGTGTCTCTCTCTACGTAGTGTCACTGTTAGTCTACAGCTGTCCTCCTGTCTCGCTGTGTCTCTCTCTACGTGAGTGTCACTGTTAGTCTACAGCTGTCTCCTGTCTCGCTGTGTCTCTCTCTACGTGAGTGTCACTGTTAGTCTACAGCTGTCTCCTGTCTCGCTGTGTCTCTCTCTACGTGAGTGTCACTGTTAGTCTACAGCTGTCTCCTGTCTCGCTGTGTCTCTCTCTACGTGAGTGTCACTGTTAGTCTACAGCTGTCTCCTGTCTCGCTGTGTCTCTCTCTACGTGAGTGTCACTGTTAGTCTACAGCTGCCTGTCTCGCTGTGTCTCTCTCTACGTGAGTGTCACTGTTAGTCTACAGCTGTCTCCTGTCTCGCTGTGTCTCTCTCTACGTAGTGTCACTGTTAGTCTACAGCTGTCTCCTGTCTCGCTGTGTCTCTCTCTACGTAGTGTCACTGTTAGTCTACAGCTGTCTCCTGTCTCGCTGTGTCTCTCTCTACGTGAGTGTCACTGTTAGTCTACAGCTGTCTCCTGTCTCGCTGTGTCTCTCTCTACGTAGTGTCACTGTTAGTCTACAGCTGCCTGTCTCGCTGTGTCTCTCTCTACGTGAGTGTCACTGTTAGTCTACAGCTGTCTCCTGTCTCGCTGTGTCTCTCTCTACGTGAGTGTCACTGTTAGTCTACAGCTGTCTCCTGTCTCGCTGTGTCTCTCTCTACGTGAGTGTCACTGTTAGTCTACAGCTGTCTCCTGTCTCGCTGTGTCTCTCTCTACGTGAGTGTCACTGTTAGTCTACAGCTGTCTCCTGTCTCGCTGTGTCTCTCTCTACGTGAGTGTCACTGTTAGTCTACAGCTGTCTCCTGTCTCGCTGTGTCTCTCTCTACGTGAGTGTCACTGTTAGTCTACAGCTGTCTCCTGTCTCGCTGTGTCTCTCTCTACGTAGTGTCACTGTTAGTCTACAGCTGCCTCCTGTCTCGCTGTGTCTCTCTCTACGTGAGTGTCACTGTTAGTCTACAGCTGTCTCCTGTCTCGCTGTGTCTCTCTCTACGTAGTGTCACTGTTAGTCTACAGCTGTCTCCTGTCTCGCTGTGTCTCTCTCTACGTGAGTGTCACTGTTAGTCTACAGCTGTCTCCTGTCTCGCTGTGTCTCTCTCTACGTGAGTGTCACTGTTAGTCTACAGCTGTCTCCTGTCTCGCTGTGTCTCTCTCTACGTAGTGTCACTGTTAGTCTACAGCTGTCTCCTGTCTCGCTGTGTCTCTCTCTACGTGAGTGTCACTGTTAGTCTACAGCTGTCTCCTGTCTCGCTGTGTCTCTCTCTACGTAGTGTCACTGTTAGTCTACAGCTGTCTCCTGTCTCGCTGTGTCTCTCTCTACGTGAGTGTCACTGTTAGTCTACAGCTGTCCTCCTGTCTCGCTGTGTCTCTCTCTACGTGAGTGTCACTGTTAGTCTACAGCTGTCTCCTGTCTCGCTGTGTCTCTCTCTACGTGAGTGTCACTGTTAGTCTACAGCTGTCTCCTGTCTCGCTGTGTCTCTCTCTACGTGAGTGTCACTGTTAGTCTACAGCTGTCTCCTGTCTCGCTGTGTCTCTCTCTACGTGAGTGTCACTGTTAGTCTACAGCTGTCTCCTGTCTCGCTGTGTCTCTCTCTACGTGAGTGTCACTGTTAGTCTACAGCTGTCTCCTGTCTCGCTGTGTCTCTCTCTACGTGAGTGTCACTGTTAGTCTACAGCTGTCTCCTGTCTCGCTGTGTCTCTCTCTACGTGAGTGTCACTGTTAGTCTACAGCTGTCTCCTGTCTCGCTGTGTCTCTCTCTACGTGAGTGTCACTGTTAGTCTACAGCTGTCTCCTGTCTCGCTGTGTCTCTCTCTACGTGAGTGTCACTGTTAGTCTACAGCTGTCTCCTGTCTCGCTGTGTCTCTCTCTACGTAGTGTCACTGTTAGTCTACAGCTGTCTCCTGTCTCGCTGTGTCTCTCTCTACGTAGTGTCACTGTTAGTCTACAGCTGTCTCCTGTCTCGCTGTGTCTCTCTCTACGTGAGTGTCACTGTTAGTCTACAGCTGCCTCCTGTCTCGCTGTGTCTCTCTCTACGTGAGTGTCACTGTTAGTCTACAGCTGCCTGTCTCGCTGTGTCTCTCTCTACGTGAGTGTCACTGTTAGTCTACAGCTGTCTCCTGTCTCGCTGTGTCTCTCTCTACGTGAGTGTCACTGTTAGTCTACAGCTGTCTCCTGTCTCGCTGTGTCTCTCTCTACGTGAGTGTCACTGTTAGTCTACAGCTGTCTCCTGTCTCGCTGTGTCTCTCTCTACGTGAGTGTCACTGTTAGTCTACAGCTGTCTCCTGTCTCGCTGTGTCTCTCTCTACGTGAGTGTCACTGTTAGTCTACAGCTGTCTCCTGTCTCGCTGTGTCTCTCTCTACGTGAGTGTCACTGTTAGTCTACAGCTGTCTCCTGTCTCGCTGTGTCTCTCTCTACGTGAGTGTCACTGTTAGTCTACAGCTGTCTCCTGTCTCGCTGTGTCTCTCTCTACGTGAGTGTCACTGTTAGTCTACAGCTGTCTCCTGTCTCGCTGTGTCTCTCTACGTGAGTGTCACTGTTAGTCTACAGCTGTCTCCTGTCTCGCTGTGTCTCTCTCTACGTGAGTGTCACTGTTAGTCTACAGCTGTCTCCTGTCTCGCTGTGTCTCTCTCTACGTGAGTGTCACTGTTAGTCTACAGCTGTCTCCTGTCTCGCTGTGTCTCTCTCTACGTGAGTGTCACTGTTAGTCTACAGCTGTCTCCTGTCTCGCTGTGTCTCTCTCTACGTGAGTGTCACTGTTAGTCTACAGCTGTCTCCTGTCTCGCTGTGTCTCTCTCTACGTGAGTGTCACTGTTAGTCTACAGCTGTCTCCTGTCTCGCTGTGTCTCTCTCTACGTGAGTGTCACTGTTAGTCTACAGCTGTCTCCTGTCTCGCTGTGTCTCTCTCTACGTGAGTGTCACTGTTAGTCTACAGCTGTCTCCTGTCTCGCTGTGTCTCTCTCTACGTGAGTGTCACTGTTAGTCTACAGCTGTCTCCTGTCTCGCTGTGTCTCTCTCTACGTAGTGTCACTGTTAGTCTACAGCTGTCTCCTGTCTCGCTGTGTCTCTCTCTACGTGAGTGTCACTGTTAGTCTACAGCTGTCTCCTGTCTCGCTGTGTCTCTCTCTACGTGAGTGTCACTGTTAGTCTACAGCTGTCTCCTGTCTCGCTGTGTCTCTCTACGTGAGTGTCACTGTTAGTCTACAGCTGCCTGTCTCGCTGTGTCTCTCTCTACGTGAGTGTCACTGTTAGTCTACAGCTGTCTCCTGTCTCGCTGTGTCTCTCTCTACGTGAGTGTCACTGTTAGTCTACAGCTGTCTCCTGTCTCGCTGTGTCTCTCTCTACGTGAGTGTCACTGTTAGTCTACAGCTGTCTCCTGTCTCGCTGTGTCTCTCTCTACGTGAGTGTCACTGTTAGTCTACAGCTGTCTCCTGTCTCGCTGTGTCTCTCTCTACGTGAGTGTCACTGTTAGTCTACAGCTGTCTCCTGTCTCGCTGTGTCTCTCTCTACGTGAGTGTCACTGTTAGTCTACAGCTGTCTCCTGTCTCGCTGTGTCTCTCTCTACGTGAGTGTCACTGTTAGTCTACAGCTGCCTCCTGTCTCGCTGTGTCTCTCTCTACGTGAGTGTCACTGTTAGTCTACAGCTGTCTCCTGTCTCGCTGTGTCTCTCTCTACGTGAGTGTCACTGTTAGTCTACAGCTGTCTCCTGTCTCGCTGTGTCTCTCTCTACGTAGTGTCACTGTTAGTCTACAGCTGTCTCCTGTCTCGCTGTGTCTCTCTCTACGTGAGTGTCACTGTTAGTCTACAGCTGTCTCCTGTCTCGCTGTGTCTCTCTCTACGTGAGTGTCACTGTTAGTCTACAGCTGTCTCCTGTCTCGCTGTGTCTCTCTCTACGTGAGTGTCACTGTTAGTCTACAGCTGTCTCCTGTCTCGCTGTGTCTCTCTCTACGTGAGTGTCACTGTTAGTCTACAGCTGTCTCCTGTCTCGCTGTGTCTCTCTCTACGTGAGTGTCACTGTTAGTCTACAGCTGTCTCCTGTCTCGCTGTGTCTCTCTCTACGTGAGTGTCACTGTTAGTCTACAGCTGCCTGTCTCGCTGTGTCTCTCTCTACGTGAGTGTCACTGTTAGTCTACAGCTGTCTCCTGTCTCGCTGTGTCTCTCTCTACGTGAGTGTCACTGTTAGTCTACAGCTGTCTCCTGTCTCGCTGTGTCTCTCTCTACGTAGTGTCACTGTTAGTCTACAGCTGTCTCCTGTCTCGCTGTGTCTCTCTCTACGTGAGTGTCACTGTTAGTCTACAGCTGTCTCCTGTCTCGCTGTGTCTCTCTCTACGTGAGTGTCACTGTTAGTCTACAGCTGTCTCCTGTCTCGCTGTGTCTCTCTCTACGTGAGTGTCACTGTTAGTCTACAGCTGTCTCCTGTCTCGCTGTGTCTCTCTCTACGTGAGTGTCACTGTTAGTCTACAGCTGTCTCCTGTCTCGCTGTGTCTCTCTCTACGTGAGTGTCACTGTTAGTCTACAGCTGTCTCCTGTCTCGCTGTGTCTCTCTACGTGAGTGTCACTGTTAGTCTACAGCTGCCTGTCTCGCTGTGTCTCTCTCTACGTGAGTGTCACTGTTAGTCTACAGCTGTCTCCTGTCTCGCTGTGTCTCTCTACGTGAGTGTCACTGTTAGTCTACAGCTGTCTCCTGTCTCGCTGTGTCTCTCTCTACGTGAGTGTCACTGTTAGTCTACAGCTGTCTCCTGTCTCGCTGTGTCTCTCTCTACGTGAGTGTCACTGTTAGTCTACAGCTGTCTCCTGTCTCGCTGTGTCTCTCTCTACGTGAGTGTCACTGTTAGTCTACAGCTGTCTCCTGTCTCGCTGTGTCTCTCTCTACGTGAGTGTCACTGTTAGTCTACAGCTGTCTCCTGTCTCGCTGTGTCTCTCTCTACGTGAGTGTCACTGTTAGTCTACAGCTGTCTCCTGTCTCGCTGTGTCTCTCTCTACGTGAGTGTCACTGTTAGTCTACAGCTGTCTCCTGTCTCGCTGTGTCTCTCTCTACGTGAGTGTCACTGTTAGTCTACAGCTGTCTCCTGTCTCGCTGTGTCTCTCTCTACGTAGTGTCACTGTTAGTCTACAGCTGTCTCCTGTCTCGCTGTGTCTCTCTCTACGTGAGTGTCACTGTTAGTCTACAGCTGTCTCCTGTCTCGCTGTGTCTCTCTCTACGTGAGTGTCACTGTTAGTCTACAGCTGTCTCCTGTCTCGCTGTGTCTCTCTCTACGTGAGTGTCACTGTTAGTCTACAGCTGTCTCCTGTCTCGCTGTGTCTCTCTCTACGTGAGTGTCACTGTTAGTCTACAGCTGTCTCCTGTCTCGCTGTGTCTCTCTCTACGTGAGTGTCACTGTTAGTCTACAGCTGTCTCCTGTCTCGCTGTGTCTCTCTCTACGTGAGTGTCACTGTTAGTCTACAGCTGTCTCCTGTCTCGCTGTGTCTCTCTCTACGTGAGTGTCACTGTTAGTCTACAGCTGTCTCCTGTCTCGCTGTGTCTCTCTCTACGTGAGTGTCACTGTTAGTCTACAGCTGTCTCCTGTCTCGCTGTGTCTCTCTCTACGTGAGTGTCACTGTTAGTCTACAGCTGTCTCCTGTCTCGCTGTGTCTCTCTCTACGTGAGTGTCACTGTTAGTCTACAGCTGTCTCCTGTCTCGCTGTGTCTCTCTACGTGAGTGTCACTGTTAGTCTACAGCTGTCTCCTGTCTCGCTGTGTCTCTCTCTACGTAGTGTCACTGTTAGTCTACAGCTGTCTCCTGTCTCGCTGTGTCTCTCTCTACGTGAGTGTCACTGTTAGTCTACAGCTGTCTCCTGTCTCGCTGTGTCTCTCTCTACGTAGTGTCACTGTTAGTCTACAGCTGTCTCCTGTCTCGCTGTGTCTCTCTCTACGTGAGTGTCACTGTTAGTCTACAGCTGTCTCCTGTCTCGCTGTGTCTCTCTCTACGTGAGTGTCACTGTTAGTCTACAGCTGTCTCCTGTCTCGCTGTGTCTCTCTCTACGTGAGTGTCACTGTTAGTCTACAGCTGTCTCCTGTCTCGCTGTGTCTCTCTCTACGTGAGTGTCACTGTTAGTCTACAGCTGTCTCCTGTCTCGCTGTGTCTCTCTCTACGTGAGTGTCACTGTTAGTCTACAGCTGTCTCCTGTCTCGCTGTGTCTCTCTCTACGTGAGTGTCACTGTTAGTCTACAGCTGTCTCCTGTCTCGCTGTGTCTCTCTCTACGTGAGTGTCACTGTTAGTCTACAGCTGTCTCCTGTCTCGCTGTGTCTCTCTCTACGTGAGTGTCACTGTTAGTCTACAGCTGCCTGTCTCGCTGTGTCTCTCTCTACGTGAGTGTCACTGTTAGTCTACAGCTGTCTCCTGTCTCGCTGTGTCTCTCTCTACGTGAGTGTCACTGTTAGTCTACAGCTGTCTCCTGTCTCGCTGTGTCTCTCTCTACGTGAGTGTCACTGTTAGTCTACAGCTGTCTCCTGTCTCGCTGTGTCTCTCTCTACGTAGTGTCACTGTTAGTCTACAGCTGCCTCCTGTCTCGCTGTGTCTCTCTCTACGTAGTGTCACTGTTAGTCTACAGCTGTCTCCTGTCTCGCTGTGTCTCTCTCTACGTGAGTGTCACTGTTAGTCTACAGCTGTCTCCTGTCTCGCTGTGTCTCTCTCTACGTAGTGTCACTGTTAGTCTACAGCTGTCTCCTGTCTCGCTGTGTCTCTCTCTACGTAGTGTCACTGTTAGTCTACAGCTGTCTCCTGTCTCGCTGTGTCTCTCTCTACGTGAGTGTCACTGTTAGTCTACAGCTGTCTCCTGTCTCGCTGTGTCTCTCTCTACGTAGTGTCACTGTTAGTCTACAGCTGCTCCTGTCTCGCTGTGTCTCTCTCTACGTGAGTGTCACTGTTAGTCTACAGCTGTCTCCTGTCTCGCTGTGTCTCTCTCTACGTGAGTGTCACTGTTAGTCTACAGCTGTCTCCTGTCTCGCTGTGTCTCTCTCTACGTGAGTGTCACTGTTAGTCTACAGCTGTCTCCTGTCTCGCTGTGTCTCTCTCTACGTGAGTGTCACTGTTAGTCTACAGCTGTCTCCTGTCTCGCTGTGTCTCTCTCTACGTGAGTGTCACTGTTAGTCTACAGCTGTCTCCTGTCTCGCTGTGTCTCTCTCTACGTGAGTGTCACTGTTAGTCTACAGCTGTCTCCTGTCTCGCTGTGTCTCTCTCTACGTGAGTGTCACTGTTAGTCTACAGCTGTCTCCTGTCTCGCTGTGTCTCTCTCTACGTGAGTGTCACTGTTAGTCTACAGCTGTCTCCTGTCTCGCTGTGTCTCTCTCTACGTGAGTGTCACTGTTAGTCTACAGCTGTCTCCTGTCTCGCTGTGTCTCTCTCTACGTGAGTGTCACTGTTAGTCTACAGCTGTCTCCTGTCTCGCTGTGTCTCTCTCTACGTGAGTGTCACTGTTAGTCTACAGCTGTCTCCTGTCTCGCTGTGTCTCTCTCTACGTGAGTGTCACTGTTAGTCTACAGCTGTCTCCTGTCTCGCTGTGTCTCTCTCTACGTGAGTGTCACTGTTAGTCTACAGCTGTCTCCTGTCTCGCTGTGTCTCTCTCTACGTGAGTGTCACTGTTAGTCTACAGCTGCCTCCTGTCTCGCTGTGTCTCTCTCTACGTAGTGTCACTGTTAGTCTACAGCTGTCTCCTGTCTCGCTGTGTCTCTCTCTACGTGAGTGTCACTGTTAGTCTACAGCTGTCTCCTGTCTCGCTGTGTCTCTCTCTACGTGAGTGTCACTGTTAGTCTACAGCTGTCTCCTGTCTCGCTGTGTCTCTCTCTACGTGAGTGTCACTGTTAGTCTACAGCTGTCTCCTGTCTCGCTGTGTCTCTCTCTACGTGAGTGTCACTGTTAGTCTACAGCTGTCTCCTGTCTCGCTGTGTCTCTCTCTACGTGAGTGTCACTGTTAGTCTACAGCTGTCTCCTGTCTCGCTGTGTCTCTCTCTACGTGAGTGTCACTGTTAGTCTACAGCTGCCTCCTGTCTCGCTGTGTCTCTCTCTACGTAGTGTCACTGTTAGTCTACAGCTGTCTCCTGTCTCGCTGTGTCTCTCTCTACGTAGTGTCACTGTTAGTCTACAGCTGTCTCCTGTCTCGCTGTGTCTCTCTCTACGTAGTGTCACTGTTAGTCTACAGCTGTCTCCTGTCTCGCTGTGTCTCTCTCTATGTAGTGTCACTGTTAGTCTACAGCTGTCTCCTGTCTCGCTGTGTCTCTCTCTACGTGAGTGTCACTGTTAGTCTACAGCTGCCTCCTGTCTCGCTGTGTCTCTCTCTACGTAGTGTCACTGTTAGTCTACAGCTGCCTGTCTCGCTGTGTCTCTCTCTACGTGAGTGTCACTGTTAGTCTACAGCTGTCTCCTGTCTCGCTGTAGTCTCTCTCTACGTGAGTGTCACTGTTAGTCTACAGCTGTCTCCTGTCTCGCTGTGTCTCTCTCTACGTGAGTGTCACTGTTAGTCTACAGCTGTCTCCTGTCTCGCTGTGTCTCTCTCTACGTGAGTGTCACTGTTAGTCTACAGCTGTCTCCTGTCTCGCTGTGTCTCTCTCTACGTGAGTGTCACTGTTAGTCTACAGCTGTCTCCTGTCTCGCTGTGTCTCTCTCTACGTGAGTGTCACTGTTAGTCTACAGCTGCCTGTCTCGCTGTGTCTCTCTCTACGTGAGTGTCACTGTTAGTCTACAGCTGTCTCCTGTCTCGCTGTGTCTCTCTCTACGTGAGTGTCACTGTTAGTCTACAGCTGTCTCCTGTCTCGCTGTGTCTCTCTCTACGTAGTGTCACTGTTAGTCTACAGCTGTCTCCTGTCTCGCTGTGTCTCTCTCTACGTAGTGTCACTGTTAGTCTACAGCTGTCTCCTGTATCGCTGGTCTCTCTCTACGTGAGTGTCACTGTTAGTCTACAGCTGTCTCCTGTCTCGCTGTGTCTCTCTCTACGTAGTGTCACTGTTAGTCTACAGCTGTCTCCTGTCTCGCTGAGTCACTCTCTACGTGAGTGTAACTGTTAGTTTACAGCTGTCTCCTGTCTCGCTGTGTCTCTCTTTACGTAGTGTCACTGTTAGTCTACAGCTGTCTCCTGTCTCGCTGTGTCTCTCTCTACGTAGTGTCACTGTTAGTCTACAGCTGTCGCCTGTCTCGCTGTGTCTCTCTCTACGTAGTGTCACTGTTAGTCTACAGCTGTCTCCTGTCTCGCTGTGTCTCTCTCTTCGTGTCACTGTTAATCTACAGCTGTCTCCTGTCTCGCTGAGTCTCTCTCTACGTGAGAGGCACTGTTAGTCTACAGCTGTCTCCTGTCTCGCTGTGTCTCTCTCTACGTGAGTGTCACTGTTAGTCTACAGCTGTCTCCTGTCTCGCTGTGTCTCTCTCTACGTAGTGTCACTGTTAGTCTACAGCTGCCTCCTGTCTCGCTGTGTCTCTCTCTACGTGAGTGTCACTGTTAGTCTACAGCTGCCTGTCCCGCTGTGTCTCTCTCTACGTGAGTGTCACTGTTAGTCTACAGCTGTCTCCTGTCTCGCTGTGTCTCTCTCTACGTGAATGTCACTGTTAGTCTACAGCTGCCTCCTGTGTGATGTAAGGAAAAAAGTTTAGCTGGAAGCATATTATATTTTTTTGCGATATAGAATTGTAATGTATTACTTACTGTTAGTAGCTCAGCTTATTGGAGAGTATATTTAGTATACTGATGATACTATGAAGTTTATACTTTAGATTTTGGCGTGTCTATGCACAAATAAGGTTTAGGAAAGAAGCAGGAGTGACGTCACGCGGAGACACGTGGTTACAATGCGTCACGAGCGGGGGACACCTCCTCACTGGCGTTGGGCGCCGATGACGTCAGACCGAGATAACGAGAGCCGGGTCATGAGAGGGCGAATGTGTTGGGGTCGCTAGCCCCCGAGATCCCTCCCTCGATAATGCTAACGGCCGGGCTAGCATCATCAATCGCCCCCCCGCTGCTAAGCGAACCGCTGCTAAGTTCCTCACCTATGGTGTGGGAGCCGTCGCCCGCGGATTCCCCTCCACCGCGGGTCCGCGTAATGGGCATGGTTAATTACCGATTAGTATTCTGCCCCTCTCTACTACGATACTTCCCTTTCCTAATCGCGCGCCTGCAACCCACGCGGAGCGAACGCACGCACGCCCACACACACGCCGCTCCGCGCACTCCAACTCAACTCACGTTATACTCGCGCACCTGTATCACACACGGAGTGAACACACGCGACACCCACTCTCGCACCGCTCTGCGCAGCGCTCCCCCGAGGCGAGCCGCAGCACCACAGAATCACTGCGTACCCACGCGCAACCCGCGCGCTCAGCTCCGCGCAGCGCTCACTCACGTGGCGAACCACTGTGCACACAGCGCACCCACACGCTCACACTGCACGACAAGATCACGCGAGACCACGCTTCGCTATTAATGATTTATTATATGCCACCTGCGAATTGATGTTGAATCAGTGAGTCGACGAGGCTGGCCTATTCCACTAAACCTGTACCTATTCCCTATTTATCGGCTTACGATACCCTACTTCACCTCCCCACTCACTGTTTGGTGCCCGCGGAGGTTCGCTGCTCTCTGCGCTAACAGCGTACCTCGATGCGTCGCACGGACGTCCGGGTCGCTGGCTGGAACTCCTGCTGGTCCGCTGGCCTGGAGAGAAGGGGCGATTTCCCCTCTCCGCTCCTCTATTTATCCTCCCTACCTCAAAGGGGATGCTGCGCTGAACAATGGGCTCGTGCACCCCAAGCCCGCGCACGGCGGTTCCCGGGCGCTGTTGATATGCTAATCAGTGCGCGACGTTGGCGGCGTACATCCTAATTACTCCCTTACCCTTCCTAACAATGGGGCCTGCGCGCTCAAGCGCAATTATCCCAACCCTCCATGACTATGCGCAACAGCCCCTGTGACCCCGCTATTCCTGCTGTCCCGTGCCTCCCCTGCTTGCCCCGTCGACTCGTGGGGGTGTGTGTGGGGGGAAAATGCGCCTCAACCGCGGTGGCCGAATGCCCCACGCCGCGACCACACCATATTAAGGCCGGCCGCAGCGCCGCGGTGCCACATAGCACGGGGGAGGTCATCCAATTCCCTGATCGCCGGAAACCGTGAGAATTAATCCCGATAAGGGTCTCTCGGATAAAAACCGGTCGGTCAGGCGACCTCCCCTCGGAGCTCTGTGGGGGGGGGGGGAAATGAGTGCGGGTGTGTTCATGTGAGGTGAGGTGAGGGGGACGCGGGGTCGGCTCCGTTGCTTGGTGGTGGCGAGGTCGGGGATTTGGTGCCTGCCGAACGGCTTCGCGGCGGCGGCATCACATAGCCCCCCGAGGTGCCAGTCCCCGTCCCGGGTTGACTGGAGCACCTCGCTTGGGCCGCGCCCACGAGGAAACGTTGCGGGGTCCGGGGGATCCGTCCGGACCTGGTGGCTGGCCTCGGGGCGGGTGGTTCCGTCCTCTGTGGCTCCTGCGGCGGTCTCCTCCTCCACTCCAGCAGCTCTCCCCGTCCTCCGGCACCTGTGGGCTGGGGCACAAACTCAGCAGCGGAAGGGTTTAGCGGCCGTCGTCCGCGCCGTCTCCGGACTGGATCGGGGCGTCTCGGGGGCCCGGCGGGGCCCATGTAGTGTGCGAGGCCCCCCAACACGAGGGGTGCGGGTACTCCGGGATTTCGGGGCCTTCGGGTGACGGGGTTCTCTCTCGCCGGGGCCGCTTTCCATGGTTTTAAGCGGCGGACATTGACCACCGTCTCTCGACCCCTCTCCCCGCCATCAATTAGTACCGGCCAGGGGGAGATCTGTCGCACCACGGTCCAGGGTCCCCGCCAGTAGGTCGTCAGTTTCCCCACCTGCCCGGCCCCGACGCGAGGGGTGTGTAGCCACACCTTAGCGCCTGTCAGGAATAAGGGGGGTTCCATGCGGGGTCGGGTGCCCTGTTCCTGCCGCCGATGCGCGGCTTCCCCTTGCGGGTATGCTCGGCCTCGGGCTTCTCGTAGGGTCTCCAACAGGTGTTCCACGGGGCGGCTTCCCTCCTCCGGCTGGGGGGAAGGGACGCCGAATAGCAGATCTGCGGGTAAACGAGACTCACGGCCGAACATCATTAAAAACGGGGTTTGTCCCGTCGACGTGTGTACGGTGGTGGCGTAGGCGAAAAGGGCGTAGGGGAGGTGTTCGTCCCAATCCCGTTGATTTGCGGCCGCCATACGTTTGAGTTTCCCCGCTAAGGTCTGATTCATGCGCTCCACCATACCGTTCGCCTGGGGGTGGTACGCTGTGGTTCGGTCCTTCTGGATTCCGAACTCTCGGCACAGTGCCTGGAACAACTCGGCCTCGAACTCGCTACCCTGGTCGGTGAGGACTCGTTCTGGGATCCCGTGCTTAAGTACGTAGTGTTCCACAAATGCCCGGGCCACCACCAAGGCCGTTTTATCAGGGATGGCCACTGCCACGGGGTAGCGGGTGAAATACTCTACTGCGACTAGGATATATCGGTTGCCTCGATGGGATCGCGGGAATGGCCCCTGTAGGTCGATCCCGACCAGCTGATTCGTGCGGCTGACGCGGAACGGCCTTAGGGGTACCTGATATCGTGCCGGTTTCGGCCCGCACTGCTGACAGGCGCGGCAGCCCTGTACCCAGGCCGCCACGTCTTGTGCCAATTTGGGCCAGAGATACTGGCGACGCAGGGTCTCTCGAGTACGTCGTTCCCCATCGTGGCCCCCGAGTGGGTGGTCGTGCACCAGCCATAGCAGCTGGGGTCGCACCTGGGCAGGAACACAGATGCACCCCGGCTGGCCGGCCTCGGTTAACTCCCGTACCACTCCGTTCTGCACACACAACCGGGCATACAAACCGCTCCAGGGTCCTGGTAGGGCGCTCTTTTCCTCCCGCAGTGCCGCCTCCACCGCCGCCAGATCCGGATCTCGCTGCTGGGTCTGTCTCAGCTGCTTGTCGTTTAGGCCCGGGAAGGCGCAGCCGACGTCCTCCTGGATCCGTCCGATCGGGTCCCGAGCCGCGGGTCCCGCGCTTGCCGGGCGGTCGACGGGATCCTCAGTGCCACCTGTGAGGGTCTCTGTGGCGCACACTGCACTCTCTCTCGCTGGGGGGGGGTCAGTGGCCGCGGCCTCTCGGGGGTCCGTTGCCTGCCGGCAGCGTCCCCCCGTGAAACACGGGCAGGCCTCCTCCGCCCTCGTCTCGGCGTACACCGTGGGTCGCCTCGACAAGGCGTCCGCGTTTGCATGCGTCCGGCCAGCCCGATACTCGATTTGCAGGTTGTACTCCTGCAACTGCGCCAACCACCGGGCCATCTGCCCCCGCGGCTCCTTGAATGTAAGAAGAAACTGCAGAGCATAATGGTCAGTGCGTACGCGACATCTCCTGCCGTACAAATACAGCCGGAACTGTTTGCATGCGAAAATCACGGCGTACAACTCTTGGCGGGTCACGCAATAGTTCAGCTCGGCCCCACTCAAGGTCCGGCTGGCGTACGCGATGACTCGTTCCGTCCCATCCTGTACCTGTGACAACACCGCGCCCAGCCCGCTGCTGCAGGCGTCGGTGTCCAAAATAAAATCGGTGGTAAAATCGGGGAAAGCGAGGGTGGGGGCGTGGGTGAGGTGATCTTTGAGAGTGGTGAAGGCCGTCTGGCAGGCCCCCGTCCACTGATAGGGGTGCTTAGGGGAGGTGAGTTGGGTGAGGGGGCGTGCAATCTCGCTGAATCCCTTTACAAATCGACGATAATAGGTGGCGAGCCCCAAAAATGATCTGATCTCCGTCAGATTCCTTGGCCGTGGCCACTCCACTACGGCGCGTACCTTCTCCGGATCGGTGTGCACGCCTGCCTCGCTGACGCGATGCCCGAGGTACCCCACCTCGCGTTGTGCGATGTAACACTTACGTGGCTTGAGCTTGAGATGAGCCGCTCGCAGTCGCTGGAACACCTCTCGAAGCCTGGACCAATGCTCAGACAAAGATCTACTGAACACTATCACATCGTCCAAGTAAATCAGGCACTGTTCCCATTGCAAGCCCCGCATCACCAACTCCATCAGCCGCTGGAACGTCGCGGGCGCATTGGTGAGTCCGAACGGGAGTACTCGAAACTCGAATAGCCCCATCGGGGTGGTGAATGCGGTTTTCGGCCGATCCTCCTCCGCCATCTCCACCTGCCAGTACCCGGACGCGAGATCGAGGGTGGAAAAATATCGCGCTCCGGCGAGGCTGTCGAAGGTGTCGTCGATGCGGGGTATGGGGAAGGCATCGCCGAGCGTGACTGCATTTAGTTTACGGTAATCGACGCAGAACCGGGTTGACCCATCCTTTTTCGTTACTAGTACCACTGGGGCTGACCAGGGGCTCGCCGAGGGCTGAATTATGTTATCGCGAAGCATGTCCCCAACTGCCTCTTTGATTTGGGCGCGTTCGGGTGCGCCCACTCGGTACGCAGGGAGTTTGATGGGTCGGGCTGGACCGGTGTCAATTTGGTGCTTAACAAGATCGGTCCGACCCACGTCCGAGTCGTGTTCACTGAATACGTCGGCATACTCCCGCAGTAACTCGCGCAGCCGATCGGCCTCTCCCTTAGGTAAATCCGCCCATGGTACATGTAACGCGTCGAGCAGGGGAACGACCTCGGCTCGGGGAGTCGGGCCGACTCGCCAGGCCAGGTCCTGGTCACCCTCAGGACGCCCGGGGTCCTCAGCCCAGAGTGCGAACACCGAGTCGTTAGAGTGGCGTGCGTGCAGGGGGTGTACGGTGGCTATCGGGGTGCGCCGTCGCAGTATCGCTGGGGTATTGTGGGGGTTAAACATCCGCATAAACAATCGGTCCCCATCTGCGTTTACCAAGGTGGCGGATCCCACTATCCCATACCGTTTTGCCAACTCCGGGTGAGGAGTTAGCATTACCTCTCCTGATGGTCGGAGCGCGGGGTCGGTGGGGGATGTTGCCACCGGCACCAGCATCTCGGTGAGCGGGCCGATGGTGACTGCCGTCGCCAGGATAGCGGCCACAGGTGCAAAGCGGCGGCGCGTTGGTTCTCGTCCCAGGAACGGTATCCGCTCGCCGTTGCTCTCCATGGTGGCGCATCGCTGGCGGGGTTGCACGTTGAGTCCCAACCGTTCTAGGAGGTCGGTGCCTGCGATACACTCGTGACACAACGCACTCGACACGTAGAACTCCTGCGTGCACACCTGGCTGCCTATGCGGACCTCTAGGGTGGCTTTCCCCAGCAGCCCCATTCCGGCTCCGCTCGCAGTGTGCAGCGCGCGGTCCGGGGCCTGCAGGTGACGCACGTCGACCCCGATCGCGCTGCAGTGCGCTGCGCTCACGAGCGAGGCCACCGCCCCCGTGTCCAGTAGGATGCGGGTACGCACTCCGTTTACCTCCCCTTCCACCAGCGACGTGGCCCCCGTGATCCCCGCCACCAGCTCCCGCAGCCAGTCGCCAGGAGTCACCGTTTCCGTGGGCGTTGTTGCTGGAACCTGTGTGGAGATCACTCGCTCGCCATTATTCTCATTATCGTCTATTTGTATCGGGACCGCGTCGATTGCACCCCTAGTTGGTCCGCTCTCTAGGGGGCGTTGGAGTTTAACCCCCGCGTCTGTCTAGCTCGGGTGATTTCCGGACAATCCCTCACTAGATGCCCTCGGCGATCGCACATATAACATGCCCGGGGAGGGGGGGCGGTTCCGTAGCGGGTCCCCTGTCCGCTCCCTCCCCCCCCATTACGCCGCTGTCCACCCTCCGCCTCTAGTCGGGCTACCCTCCCAGATAACCCTCCCACCGTGGCGCGTAGGTCCCCCATTTCGGATCGGATGGTCTCAACGGAGGATTGCAGTTGGGTCATATTTTTATTCGTTTCCTCGCGTACCTGGTTTACCTGGCCGGAGACATCCTTTATACCCGTTTGTATACCGGCAACCCATCCCGGGATTGTCTCGCGGGACACTGGAGGCTCTCTTTCCCGGCCCCTTACCGTCCTCGCGAGCTCCTGTTCCTCCTCCTCGTCTTCCGAGAGCAGGCTCGCAATGGCGCGCTCTCGTCCCAGCCCCCGGAGCTGCGCGCGTTCGCTGTGAATTCTTTCACACTTACGTGCGCGCTCGACAAGGGCGTTAAAGGGAAGACGTGGGCAGCTCATGTCTGGCTGCCACCACGCCGTGCGAGACAGGTACCGCTGGATTTTCTCGGCGGCCAGTTCCTCAATAACATCAATTGCGTACCCCGGGCGTGCGATCTTTGTTAACTCGCGCACATCCTCGGCGTAATCACGTAGATCTTCACCAGGTTGGCGCCGGCGCGCCTCTAAGGCCGATTTTGCTTCCTCCTCGTCACGCGTGCCAAAACGCTGATCGAGTCGGCGCATCAGCTCCTCTAGCTGTGTCTGTGCGCTCGCGGGTAACGCTTCTACAAAATCGGCTGCCCGCCCATCAAGATTCATATTAAGTTGACGTACTGCCTGCGCGTCCGTCCATCCATTAATTTCCTTGGCCCCTAAGAGATTGCGGGCGAATGCCTTCCACGAAGGGGCCCCCCGGCCGGTAAATATTAGTCTTATTTTAGCGTGAGGTAACGCGGGGGTCCGTACCGCTTCCGACACCAATTTGTTGGGGTCGCTAGCCCCCGAGATCCCTCCCTCGATAATGCTAACGGCCGGGCTAGCATCATCAATCGCCCCCCCGCTGCTAAGCGAACCGCTGCTAAGTTCCTCACCTATGGTGTGGGAGCCGTCGCCCGCGGATTCCCCTCCACCGCGGGTCCGCGTAATGGGCATGGTTAATTACCGATTAGTATTCTGCCCCTCTCTACTACGATACTTCCCTTTCCTAATCGCGCGCCTGCAACCCACGCGGAGCGAACGCACGCACGCCCACACACACGCCGCTCCGCGCACTCCAACTCAACTCACGTTATACTCGCGCACCTGTATCACACACGGAGTGAACACACGCGACACCCACTCTCGCACCGCTCTGCGCAGCGCTCCCCCGAGGCGAGCCGCAGCACCACAGAATCACTGCGTACCCACGCGCAACCCGCGCGCTCAGCTCCGCGCAGCGCTCACTCACGTGGCGAACCACTGTGCACACAGCGCACCCACACGCTCACACTGCACGACAAGATCACGCGAGACCACGCTTCGCTATTAATGATTTATTATATGCCACCTGCAAATTGATGTTGAATCAGTGAGTCGACGAGGCTGGCCTATTCCACTAAACCTGTACCTATTCCCTATTTATCGGCTTACGATACCCTACTTCACCTCCCCACTCACTGTTTGGTGCCCGCGGAGGTTCGCTGCTCTCTGCGCTAACAGCGTACCTCGATGCGTCGCACGGACGTCCGGGTCGCTGGCTGGAACTCCTGCTGGTCCGCTGGCCTGGAGAGAAGGGGCGATTTCCCCTCTCCGCTCCTCTATTTATCCTCCCTACCTCAAAGGGGATGCTGCGCTGAACAATGGGCTCGTGCACCCCAAGCCCGCGCACGGCGGTTCCCGGGCGCTGTTGATATGCTAATCAGTGCGCGACGTTGGCGGCGTACATCCTAATTACTCCCTTAACCTTCCTAACAATGGGGCCTACGCGCTCAAGCGCAATTATCCCAACCCTCCATGACTATGCGCAACAGCCCCTGTGACCCCGCTATTCCTGCTGTCCCGTGCCTCCCCTGCTTGCCCCGTCGACTCGTGGGGGTGTGTGTGGGGGGAAAATGCGCCTCAACCGCGGTGGCCGAATGCCCCACGCCGCGACCACACCATATTAAGGCCGGCCGCAGCGCCGCGGTGCCACGTAGCACGGGGGAGGTCATCCAATTCCCTGATCGCCGGAAACCGTGAGAATTAATCCCGATAAGGGTCTCTCGGATAAAAACCGGTCGGTCAGGCGACCTCCCCTCGGAGCTCTATGGGGGGGGGGGGGAAATGAGTGCGGGTGTGTTCATGTGAGGTGAGGTGAGGGGGACGCGGGGTCGGCTCCGTTGCTTGGTGGTGGCGAGGTCGGGGATTTGGTGCCTGCCGAACGGCTTCGCGGCGGCGGCATCACAAATGTCTTGAGAGTTTAACGCTTTCGCGACCAATGTCGTCCATGATACAGGCCTTTTGGGATAGATCGCGTAAACATCTAAATGTGTCGTTAACCCCGCCACCACCACCCGACACAGCTGTGGGGGCTGATGCCCCCTCCCCGCGAGCGGGCGGGGCGCGAAGTCTGCCCCCTCCATCCGGCCCCCTCCTCGGCCGCGTCTCGCTGGGCCCCCCGGGCCCCCGCCGATCGGGAGGGGGACCGCCCCCCCCGCACCAGCGCCTGTCAGACACCGCCTAGGGGGTTATTGCGCGTGCGCCCCCCACAACACGTGCGCCCCCCACAACACGCGCCCCCCACAACACGTGCGCCCCCCACAACACGTGCGCCCCCCACAACACGCGTGCCCCCCACAACATGCGCGCCCCCATAACACGCGCGCCCCCCACTACACGCGTGCCCCCCACAACACGTGCGCCCCCCACAACACGCGTGCCCCCCACAACACGCGTGCCCCCCACAACAAGCGCGCCTGCACTCGCGAACCGCGCCAATCACGTAACACTTTAAATCTCCGCTCACAGCTGTCGGGATCTAGTTAATGACTCTGCGCACTCACGCAACGTCCCCCACCCCCGGCCGGGCGTGGTGCTGACCACCCACCTCCTCGTGTGCCGTGCTGGCCTTCAGAGGTGCTCGCTAACAACACTTGCCCCAACAGTCTGTTAAGGCTATACGGGGGGGGGGGGTCTTTGTCTTTGTGGATGAGTGAGTGTGATTGTGGAATTCTTCGGGTCTCAGCTCAATGGAGTTCACTCGGGGAATGAACTTTTTCGGATTCTGAAATAAACGTGTGCGTGTGTTTAGTGGGGTGCATGTGAGTGTTTAGTGGGGGTGCATGTGAGTGTTTAGTGGGGGTGCATGTGAGTGTTTAGTGGAGGTGTGCGTGAGTGTTTAGTGGAGGTGTGCGTGTGTTTAGTGGGGGTGCATGTGCGTGTTTAGTGGGGGTGCATGTGAGTGTTTAGTGGGGGTGCATGTGAGTGTTTAGTGGGGGTGCGTGTGTTTAGTGGGGGTGTGTGTGTTTAGTGGGGGTGCATGTGTGTGTTTAGTGGGGGTGCATGCGAGTGTTTAGTGGGGGTGGCGTGTGTGTGTTTAGTGGGGGTTCATGTGAGTGTTTAGTGGAGGTGCATGTGAGTGTTTAGTGGAGGTGCATGTGAGTGTTTAGTGGAGGTTCCATGTGAGTGTTTAGTGGGGGTGCATGTGAGTGTTTATTGGGGGTGCATGTGAGTGTTTATTGGGGGTGTGCATGTGTTTAGTGGGGGTGCATGTGAGTGTTTAGTGGGGTTACGTGCGTGTGTTTAGTGGGGGTGCATGCGTGTGTTTAGTGGGGGTGCATGTGTGTTTAGTGGGGGTGCATGTGAGTGTTTAGTGGGGGTGTATGTGAGTGTTTAGTGGGGGTGCATGTGAGTGTTTAGTGGGGGTGAGTGTTAATGGGGGTGCATGTGAGTGTTTAGTGGGGGTGCATGTGCGTGTTTAGTGGGGGCGCATGTGAG
>NC_083840.1:259144-487106 GCF_015708825.2 Lethenteron reissneri
GCTAAAAGGGCAAGAAATGGGCTGGATTAGAGATGGACTGATGCAGGACTGGATGATGTGGAGCTGAGTGGACTTGCTGAAGACCGGTACCAGCGGTGTCAAGATCGGCCTCTGTGGAGGAGGCTCGTGAAGGACGCTACTGGGCAGTTGGAGGCAGTCGCCCTCCAGCAACAACGGAGCGCGGAGGAGCGACGCTCACAACAACAAGCGGAGCGCTGGGTGGCTAAAGCACAGCAAGTTGGCACAGTAGGGGGCACAGTTGGTGCATCAGCCAGTCGTCTCAGTCAGTCGACCCGTAGCACCTGGGTCTGCCCCGTGACCTCCTGCCAGCGGGCGTTCGACACTTCACGTGGCCTCAAGGTGCACATGGCCTGGCACAAGCGTCGTGGTGATGTCACCGCCACTTAGTGGCGAATGGCGGTTGTTGTTGTTATTGTTGTGACTATGGATCTCTATGTAAATCTTCGTGACTCTATGGGTGTCTCTTGGAGGAGAGTGACAAGAGCAGGGGGGGTTCTTACCATAGGCAGCTAGAGACGAAGTCTACCAAGGTGGGGTCGTGAGTGGCGATCGCCTCGTGGAGCGGGTAGCTCCCTGAGAATATTCTCTCATTCCAAGGCATCCCCGAGCCGTCTGTGGGAATGACGAGATACAGGAGGAACACTGTCACAAACCACGTCGGCCTCGCACAGCCGCCAGTGCAGAAATGCAAAAAATTTAGCATGATGACTCAGCGTGGGGTTGGGATCCGCCACACCATCCTGGGTTTTGACTGCGGTATTCATTTTTACCGTGAAATATTTTGAGCCGTTTGATTTGCAAGTGCCAGTTAAATACCCCCGTAACATCATTCCAAAGGAGTAGACCGTTGTGTGCCAACGTCATGGTCCGAACTAGAACATTTACACTGCCAATGACTTAATTGGGACGAGACATAGCGACATTAACCCTGACGTGCAATTACTTCGGGCTTCGTCTGTGATTTCCCAAACCTCCGATTAGCACTGTTGGTTTTGTATGGTGCGAAATAAACTAAACGTACATATATAGCTGTACACTTTCAGAAGAATGCACATACTAAATACGCTACATTTGTATTAACTATTATGTTAAACCCTATAGGATCAATACATAGGTTTTATTAACTTTAATTTTAATTCACAATTCATATTTACCGCTTGAAACCTATAGCCCCGACAACCAACGTGAATCACAATGGTGCATTATATATCATAAGGCATGGTTGGTCGGAAATAATTCATGATCTATTAATATTTTTTTCGTCGGGCCAAGATCTGTCCAATTTTGTATCGTAATACCCTCCACCATCCTACGCAGCCAAACAAAACAAATGGTCATGACGTGTTGTATAAGCGTTTGATGGCGGCTTCCTGGATTTTGTTCTGACTTATGATCTCGTCTTCTGAATGTTTGATGCAGTGTCGAGCGAAGCGTCATTATCTCGTTGGCAAATTTGGTTGTTGTGAGGATTTCTCTTCAACGTGTCCCAGTGGTTGAGTTTAAACGACCATAATTGGTGTGTCGTTTCAAAGCTTGTGCATGTGGCCATTGAATTTGTTTTGGCTTTTCGAGTGGCAGATGGTCCTAAGGACACAAACATGATCAGCTATCACCCTCCGCTGCAACTCACCAAAGTATTGATCCTTGCAGGGAGCAGTATCCCACGCAAACCCAGGAGGCACCCCAGGACCTACACACGAGGCAGACAAAGACAAAGGTCCTCCATGAAGTCTCAACAGATTTTTGCAGAAATTGCTATTAGCAATCACCACATTAGGTACTCGTTTCAGGCTGCGCCAATCTTGGGGAGACCCAGGACTGGTTTAGATAATCGTAACTGACGTTGATAGTCAGTGGAAATGGAACTTGGGTCGTGCAGTGACCACTACCCTACCGTTCCCCACGTATTAGGCACAAGCAGCATTAATGGCACGGTTCGACCTCAGGCCATTCCCACGAATTTCAGCGGTTGTAATCTGGTGGCTGTCCTGGATAATTCTAGGATTTGTATTATTAACTGTAAAATACTCTGCACTATCTACTTCATTCACGGCGCGGGTTGGAGACCCCATGATGTCACTGGAAATTAGTCAGCGATTGTGGTCCCGCGTCACAGCCCAAATTCGCCAAGTTACTCGCAAATTAATAAACTGTGGTTACACAGCTGCAGCCGCAGCAATCATTGCTTTATACTGGCAGGCTGACGCCCGTTTGTAGGCTAACTTCTGGCTCGTATTGTGCCCAATCAGCTACTCGACAAAAGATGTGGTGAAAGTCATTGCATGCCAAGTGCTCTGAGACGCTCAGCGTAAACGGTGCTTTCTGAAAACCAAATACGTATCGAAAAAAACAACCACGAGTGATTGCAGCAATCCCTGGCCAACCGTAAAATCGTGAATTTAGCAACTGGGAAGTTTGAGTATACGCGGATTTATTTCTGTATACCTGTGTAGCGGCATTGTTACGCGCAACATGTATACTTACCAGCGTAGCCGTATTGTATGGGTCATGTACCTCTAGTGGCGCCCTCAGTGTGTAGGGGGCGCAGAACAGCCAAGGGGGCTGTTGAGTGACGGGTGTACGACCCAAGACTACAATAACCGTTGAGGGAGGGGGCTGGAGGGCCAACGGTCAGACCCAGACCCTCTCGAGAGAAGGCGGTTGGGAGAGAGGAGTATAAAAAGGGCAGCTCTCCCAGCGTGAGTCAGTCCGCACTCACCTCAAGACCCGAAGACATCTAGATAGCGCCCTGGCACTTCCGACCCCCGGCCCTTGTCAGGGCCAGGTCTGAATGGCCCAGTGGCGGCACCCGTTACCCTGGCAAGGTCGGGTGAGCATAGGCTCCCCTAGGTCCCTTAGCGGAGGAATTCCCGATAGCAGAGTATAGTGTGAGGGCACACCAAGTGTGAGGACGTATCCTCTAGGCTATCGGGTGGGAGAGGCCGTTACCTCTCCGTGTTAGGTACGCTCTTAGTCGTTAGAGCGAATAAACGGTGTTGCCTACAAAGGGAAGTCTCTGCCTACTACACCTGCTTACGGCTTTCGAAATTTGAGAAATCCACGGGTAAGTAAGGTGTTAAGCAAGTCATATGACATATGTATCGTAATGACGTATCATTGCATCACAGCATAACATCATGGTATTGCATAAAGCCATTAAGGACGTACTGTGTATCGATAGGGTTTTTTTTATTCATACTTTTTTTTCGAGTCCGGGAAAGTGTTTATTTTGCCCTTAATCATGGACCCGGAGCGTGGTCACAAGCGGTGAAGTTGAGAGAGTTGTGTCTGTGGCTTTGAGGAAGAGGAGGGTAGGTTGAGCCTCTGCCCCTCTTCCTTCTAACCAGTCCTTCCCCCATCATCTCATTGTCATCGTCGTCAACATTAAAGGCATGTAAAGTTAATTTCACGTTTATTTAAAGTTTATTATGTTATTGTGTCATGTACTGCATTTTATTCGGTGGTTAGTTAATAAGCAGGGAGCTTAGTTAAGCTATGATGAGTCTGACCGTGGCCGTGGTTCCTCTAACCACCTGGACTTTACCAACTGCGGATTTGCCGACCATGACATTTTCCAGGAAGCTAACCCCCCTGGGTTGGCAAGGGATTTCTGTATTTAGCAAGTAGGTTTGCACAGCCAATATGATACATTGCTTTGATTCTCATTCGTTGTTCCTGTGGAGTCATGACAGCTGTTTTCGAATCCGGGCAACGTCATGCTGACTTCCTGCAACTAATGCTTGATGCCATTTAAAGCGATGCGTTGCATATATTTCACTGTTAAATCTGGTTGTATGGATTGTGTTTCAGCTTACCAATAATACTGGCTGCGCAACCGAGGCACCAAGTTAACTCGCTCACATGTGGATGTCCCTACAATGAGTTGCACAACCAGTTGCGTAGAGTAAGCGGCAGCCTGTACTCCTGTTGAGGCCGCTGGCCCCCGAGGTCTCTCTCTGCTGGACGCCGACTGCAGGGGCCCCGTCGTTTCCCGACCCCTCGCTGGTGTACGAACAGCTGCTGCCGCCGCTGGGCTCATCACTTGCGGGATAAGGGCTGTCGCCCGACGGCTCCCCTCCCTGGGTCGCACCCCCGCGAGTTCGCGAGAGAGGCATGGCTCGTCACCGGCTCCCGGACGCCTATAAACACTGCGTTGCTTCTCCGCCAATCAAACGCACCGCCTCCCCCCACACAGCCCCAGGCAGCAATCACACGCTCTGAACGGGGGGTCAGGGGTCGGAGGGCGAATGACGTTGCTCGCACATGCGCGGCCGCCGCGAGCGGGTGATAACGCTCGTTTAAAGGGTCCGTGGAACAGGTGTTTACGGTGGGTGTGAGCCCTCACACAGCACAAGTCTCCACGGCGACAGAATGGAGCGTGCACCCGTGGAAACACCGACCACCTCACGTTACGAGCGCACACACACACAGCACCACTTTCACCCGCTCGTCCGAACCACACGAGGCTGCGATGGGTTATTAATGATTTATTATCAGCCGACTGTGATTCACTCTTGGGTCAGTATGGATTGGCAAGGCAGGCCTACACTATCGCCCAAGGGTCTGTACCCGATTGATCTAATTTGATAGGCTCTAAGCGGTTTTGGTTTCTCGAGCCTCAATCCCAATACTCTCTTTCCTCTTACTCACGGTTTCAATGCGTACGGCGCTCCGGTGGTCTCGTCCTCTCCACACACTTCAACGCGTCACACGGACGTTCGAGTGGCCAAACTGGGGACCATCCCGGGCGCTGACTTCAGGAGCAAGAGAGCCTCTATCTTTCTGCGCCCCCCTTTTATGACTAACCCACATCAAAGGAAGCCGACCCGAGGGTCTTCTCGGCCAATCAGGTCGCTGTGCTTGCCCAGCCGCACTCCCGGTTTCCCTAACAACGGGTCCGCCGCTGACTGCGGCGCCGGCAGCGGTCCACGTGCGCCTTTGCTATGCTAATCAGCCGCGGTTTCCGTAACAAAGGGCTCGCCACTGGCAGCTGCGCGGCGGCAGTCCCCGAACACACCTGCTATGCTATAATCAGCCGCCCGCCCTGGCTTCTCCTTAGGTTCGTGGCTGCGGCCCCCCTGCCTGCCTTGCCGATCCGTGTGTGGGGAGGTGCGTTTTAACCGTGATGGATGGATAGCCCCCGCCTTGACCATGTAATCTCAACCCAGGTCATAGCACCGCGGTGCGAATTAGCATCGGGGGAGATCACCCAATTCCCTGGCCGCAGGAAACCATGAAGATTATCCCTATGAGGACTTCCGGGTGAAAACCTGTTGGCCAGGTGACCTCCCCTCGGAGCTCTATGGGGGTGAAATGTGTGAGGGTGTGTTTATGTGGGGGGTGGTGAGGGGGAAGTGGGGTCGGCCCCGTCGCTTGGTGGTGGCGAGGTCGTAGATGGGGCGCCCGCCGAGCGGCTTCACGGCGGCGGCATTACACTCCCAAGCGATACGCTCAGTGATTGGGAGTGAAGTAGCTCGTGACGTGATCATATTCAGAACTGTAATTGGTTCCGATGATCCTGAAAGCGCCATTTGATATCCTTATTGGACAACTACTCGCTCAGATGTGGACAAAGCGGTCAGGGGCGAGTTGCGCAACTTTGAGAGCATCACGGTTGCTCGACTGATTGCTCTGGCGTGGGCCCAGCCTTACAATTGCTCACAACGTGTCTGTTGCGAATACGTATCGTACACATTACACACAATGTAAAATGACCGCTATGCGCCAGATCATTACGTGAGTCTGACCCAAAAATCGGTGGCGAACCACAAGTGAACTGCAGTGTCTCATACCTCTACATAGCACGGGAACAGGTCGTTGAAGAGGAGCTTTCCCAAGGCTATCTCTACCACCACACAGCCAAGTGCCCACATGTTCAAGTATTGCCTTTAATAACATCACACAGTATCACCACCCACAGCGTCATCAGACACACACAGTGACAAGTATACAAAAGAAAAATATCCCCCATATAGCCTTTAACAGACTGTTGGGGTAAATGCTGTTTGCAAGTACCTATAAAGGCCAGAAAGGCGTATAAAGTGGTGGGTGGCCAACACCGTACCCGGCCACCTTTGTCTCTCTCATGGCAATGTTAATGCATCACATCAGGTATTCATTTAAGGCTGAGTGGAGCTCGCGGAGGCCCATCACCGGTTCCGATAATCGTCACTGGTGTTGAACATGAGCGGGAATCGAACTGATGGTTTCATAGCACAGCGCAATAACTGCTACACTACCACTCCCCACACACATGCTTGCATAGGCACACACAGCAACAACAGCCCCATTCGTCACCGGCGGTGACATCACCAGGGTGTTTGTGCCAGGCTAGGTGCACTCCGAGGCCACGTAAAGTGCCAAAGGCTCGCTGACAGATCACAGGACAGAATACATGTTTTTTATTTAACCAGGTAAGGCCCACTGAGCTATTTAGCTATTTTTCAGAAGCGATCTGGCTACAAATGATAGCTCAGTGAAGCTGCTTATCACGTGCAAATGTATCGCAGCCAAATACTCTAAAAGCATGTTTCTAAATTTAGAGGGAAAGACTTGAGGACCCAGAGAAAAATCCATGTGACCACGGGGAGAAAGGCATGCAAACTCCAAATATACAGGCGTCAGGATCAGGATCGTACCCACAGCCCCCTGTATACCAGGGGAGGTAGTTAAAATCTCGCCACCGTGGTGTTGGGTTGGCTGACTACTGAGGGGGCACCTGTGTCCCCCACTCTTCCAACTTGCTGCATTTTAGCGATTCGACACTCTGCTCATTGTCATGAGCGTCGCTCTTCTGCCCTCTGTTGTTGGAGGGTAACTGCCTCCAACTGTCCAATAGCGTTCTTCATGACATTTGCGAGTCTTGAGCAAGTCCACTTAGCTCCGCATCCTTCCCATATTGCAACAGTCCATCTCTTCTCAAGGCCGTACCGCGTCTGTTTAGTCCCCTCTATCCAGCGAAACAGAAACTGGCTGGGCATGTGGTGGCTGGGCATGCGGGGTGACATGACACAACCAATGCAGCATTGCCCATCGGAGGAGTTCACTGATGGGAATGTACTCTTTGGTTCTTTCGGTAAAGTCACGTATAAAGATAAAATAATAAATTATATAATTGCATACGACGTTTCGATTGCAACACAAGCAATCATCATCAGGTATAAATGAAATAGCAACAAAAATCTAACCAGAAAACTATAGACAGACATATAAGCAGACAGATATCACCAAGATACATAGAGAGAGAGTAACACAGGCACAGAGAGGGAGATCGTCTCTGTGGCGAGGCCTTAAATAGACAGAGGGGGGCGGGAGCGGAGAAAGGGAGGGGTTAGAGAAAAAATTTACATGTCAATGAGTACGGAATTTTCACACTTAAATTATAACTTAGCAATCTTTGAAATACGTGATCGACCAGGCTATGCGTTAATTGTGTGTTGACCGACTCTCTGTGTTGTATTACATAACATTTCGATATTTTGCTAGGTTATTTAATTGTGTGTTCTTTCTCCCTCTCTCCTAATGTTCAAGCTTGCGTACTTTACCACGCATCGCCGTACTCATTGACATGCTAATTTTTTCTCTAACCCCTCCCTCTCTCCGCCCCCGCCCCCCTCTGTCTATTAAAGGCCTCGCCACAGAGACGATCTCCCTCTCTGTGCCTATGTGTTACTCTCTCTCTATGTATCTTGGTGATATCTGTCTGCTTATATGTCTGTCTATAGTTTTCTGGTTAGATTTTTGTTGCTATTTCATTTATACCTGATGATGATTGCTTGTGTTGCAATCGAAACGTCGTATGCAATTATATAATTTATTATTTTATCTTTATACGTGACTTTACCGAAAGAACCAAAGAGTAATTCCTGCAGTCACGAAAGCTCCAAATTAAGATTGATGGGAATGTGTTCAGATCTTTGAAGGATTTATGTTCTCCTCACACAATTCAGCCTGGTTAAACACAAAATGGATATTTGGTTCTTTCGGTAAAGTCACGTAGGTGTTGCGCCATAACAAGGCGCTGTAAGGAGCTTACCTGCCACCACGCTCACGGGCCGACAGGGGGCAGCCGAGAGAGAGCGAGGCGGGAGGCCCGTGACCGGAGGTTGACACCCCAGACCCCCCAGGGGCTGGGGGCTGAGGGGGATGGGCTCCCCTCACCCCTTCCTAAGACCCCTTAAGATTTAAGATCCTCTAAGACCTTCCAGAAGGTTCTGGAGGGGGGGTCATGAGGGGAGGGGTAAGCCCAACCTGGAGATAAAAAGCCGACCCTCTGAACGGGTCCAGCAGTGTTCGCCAACTCAAGCTTGAATACATCTGAAGACCTGAAAACTGGACCAGCACCCGGGAACCCTCAACCGAGGCTCTCGTTAGAGCCGGGTTGTGGCGGACCCGAGGTAGCTCGGACACCCTGGGACTCTCCCCGAGGCTCTGGTCAGAGCCTCGGTGTAGCGGACCAGGGGTGAGCCCCGTACCCTGCCTGGGACGGGTCGGTCCAGTCTTCCCTTAGCCACCGTGGCAAGGGACCGGTGTGTAGAGTAGCCTGGAGTGTGTAGGACGTGCTAGAAGGGAGTGTGTACCTCCCTTAGGCTATCGGGTTGAAGGGGCCCACTTCAGCAATTGTTTCTTGCTGTGGTTGTCCCACCTGATGACGGACGCTTGTGTTACAACCGAAACGTCGTGATTTAATTAATTTTATTTTATACCTACGCGACTTTACCGAAAGAACCAAAGAGTATGGATCCCTGCAGTCATGAAAACGTCAAATCTAGATTGACAAAATGGATCATAGGCAGGCCAACCTGAAAATTTTTAACCGGTGCAGATATTCTATGAGAGGGGTCCACATTCCGCAAGCAAAGAAAAGGAAGGGCAAGACTGTTTCCGAAAATACCGTGATCTTTGTGTCGAGTGACAGACCAGGTAGCTTCCACACAGCATTAAGCAGCTGATCAAAATATAATGCCGCTCGACTGATTCGGAGTGAGAGCTCTGCTACCAATCTGGAGTTGGTCATGAGCACACAGCCCAGGTATGGACACTTCTCTACTCTCTCCACAACTGCACCATCACGGTGGGGAGTTGACTCAGTGGAGTATTGGATTATACAAAATACATGAGCAGGTGCTTAATTTGGTGAGGCTGATAGTAAGGCCTATCTCTTAGTGGCACGCTGCAGGTTTAGCAGCAGAACCTTCAACTCATCAGTGGGCAGCAACCACCAGATCATCACTGTGCATAACATGGTTGACCAGGAGGATCAGCCTCCCATTGTATCTGTACCAGATTAAAATTCCACAGGTACAGCCATAGAAGGCTTCTCGAATTACATGGTCGAACATGATGTAAACAATGCAGGAGCCAGATGCTGTCGCACCCCAAGATGAACAGGGAACGGCTGCGAATGGTGTTGCTCATGAGCGGGAATTGAACTCGGGTCGCCAGGTTCATAGTGCACACATATACTCATGCATGCCGTTGAGGTCACTTACTTTGAGAAGTCTCATGGAAGCTGCAACCAAAGTCTGTTACCCGCACGGTCCCAGCCATGGGGTCCTTGACCAAGATATTGCCCTAGACCAGAGGACGGTAACGAAAATAACAAGATAAAAAAATGTATTCGGTTAAAGAAACTCAATCTTTCAAGAGCCGTAATGCACTGTGTGGTGAATAGGAGATGGTGGTCCTGAATAAATAACGTTACGAAGCAGTCCTTAAAGAGCCACACGCGGCTCCGGAGATGCAGGTTACCGATCCCTGCCCTAGATGAAGAGAGGCAGAAGTCGTTCACGCTCAGAGGTTACGAAAATCTAAATTTCGGGAAGCAGAAGATGACGGATCATTTAAAAGGTGTCCAATGAAGTGAAGGTCTGTCGACTTTAGAAAAGGGAATATTTTTTTTCACTTGCCAGGTGACCTTTGTAGCAATTTGACGTTTGGCCGATAATACTCCGCACACGCTCGCAAAATAGCCTGCGTCGCTTACTTGGCAGTAAACGTTAAAGATCCCACGACGTCACTCGTCGCGGTCCAGGTTTGGCCCAAATATAAAAGGTTACACCAGAAATCACTCAATTGGGACAAAGATGAAGATCCCGGAATGGAACAAGAAGGGCGTGAATGCCAAATGTGCTAAATTATTCGTGTTGATAATAATAAAAATTGTAAATGTTATTGGCGAGATCACCTTCGGGCGAATTGCTGACGAGGGGCATGCGCGCACTGGACGGTTGATGGTCACAGTCCGGGTCACCTCCCTGCTCAACTCTCCCAACAGCTGCTTTGGGTGGGGCTGCTCCATACACAGAGACAAAGGGGGCAGGTGAGTGATGGGTGAGTGATGGGTGAGTGGTGAGTGAGGGGTGAGTGAGGGGTGAGTGAGGGATGGGTGATGCTTGAGAGATTGGCAAGTGCGTGATGGTTACACGAGTCGTGAATGAGGGGTAAGGGGTGAGTTATGTTTTCGTGATTGGTGAGGGGTGAGTGACCGTTGGATGATAGTTGAGGGGTGGCTGATGGTTGAGTGGTGGGCGAGTGGCGAGAGATTGATAAATGATGATTAAGTGAGTGGTGAGTGATGGGTGAGTGAGGAGTGGGTGATGGTTGATTGATTGGTTGGTGAGTGAGGGCAGTTGATGGTTGGATAATGGGCGAGTGAGGGGTGAGTGATTCGTGAGTTCCCCCACCTCCAGCTCCTCCGTCTCCTGCTCCACCATCGCCATCTGTCTCCTTCACCACCTCCAGCTCCTATACCATCTCAAGCTCGTCTACCACCTCCAGCTCCTCCATCTCTGATTATCCACCGTCTCCTCCACCACCACCTCAAGCTCCTCCGTCCCCTCCCATTCCTCCTTCTCCATGTCCCCATCCTCCCACTTCTCCATCATTTGTCACTCTTCAGCTGTCTCCCCCTCTTCGGCTGTCTGCCACTCTTCCTCCGTATCGCTGCCCGCCCCCTAGAAGAGACTCAAGCTCGAGACCAGGAAGAGGAGCTGGGACAGAGCGAGCGAGGGAGCCACGCAGGCCAGCGTGGGGGTGTTCAACATGGGGCTCACGCCTGGGGGGTGCTCGTGCCGCTGCTGCTCACCAATGGCTTCAGCGTGGAGGCGCTGTTGGGCCGCACACGCGGTGAGGCCGAGCAGCTGGCGGCCAAGGTGCGCGTCCCCTTCTCCAGCAGCAGCTGCATGGGCGGCGTGCCGCTCCACCAGCTCGGGGACCTCATGCGCATCTTCAACCCGCCTGAGCTCAGCTGTCGGATCGCGGTCAAGGCCCTGGGATGAGCTCCCACTCGAGAGTGGTCCTCCCCTGGCTGCTGTTTGTGCTGACTGTTTAGGACCGGTAGAGCGGACTGCTTCTGGTCTCCCACCCAGTAACTCTGCTGTCTCTTTACCCCATTGTCACCCAACCCAGCAAACTCACCGACACTGTTACCTCATCCATCAGACACAAACCCCCATACTTTCTCAAACAATGGCATCTCCAATCGTATGTTAATTCTGTTCCTGCAGTCTTCCATAATTCATATTTGTTTCATAGGTATCCACCTGTTACTCGTAGCTTAAACATTAATCACAGACATGCAAAAATATCTACATGCTAGAAAACGCCATTTAGCACAACACTCTAGTATAAAATACATTCGAAAACAATACATGTTTATATTGTTGATTAGTTTGCGTGTTGAAACCAATCCTGGTCGCAGTAGTGCCTCACCTTCCCCATTACATTTCCACTATTGTAGAAATCTACTTTAATTTGTCCACTGTATAAAAATGGCTTCAAAGAAGATCCTAATAATTATAGACCAATATTTTTTTTTTTAACAGTTACTAAAATACTCTTTGGTTCTTTCGGTAAAGTCACGTAGGTATAAAAAATAAAAATTATATATATCACGACGTTTCGATCGCAACACAAGCGGTCGTCCTCAGGCGGAAAAAAATTATCCAGCAGTGGCACTGCTGAACTAGGCTGAACCAGGTTCAGCAGTTCCGAGGCAGACGACCGCTTGTGTTGTTCTGAGGACGACTGCTTGTGTTGCGATCGACACGTCGTGATATATATTTTTCCTTTTTCTATCTACGTGACTTTACCGAAAGAACCAGAGTATGGATTCCTGCAGTCACGAAAGCTTCAAATCAAGTTACTAAAATATTCGAAAAACTTACATCCCAAATAAACTGCTGCCGAAAAGCTCACAATCTCATGCACAGCAAAGTCTAGTTTTCAAGAGGATTACTGCACCACCACAGCTATGGATGTTTTAAATGTTCTCATCAGTAAATTGGATAAAATGTCACTACTGCTGTGCAATATTCATTACCTTTTCAAAAGCCAGTTGAAAATTATATTCCACCCACAATTCTTGGTCAATTACGGTTTTCAGATTTAACAATAAAATTATTTAAGTTACCTCTCAGACTTAAATAAGTGTAATGCGAGCGTAAATGGGGTTCCTGCTGGGCTCTGGCCCAATCACACAGCCCGGTCTGGGGGGCTTGTGGGAGGGGCCGCCGTTCACCTCGGCTCCAATGGGAAGCGAGGTGAATGGGGGCGGAGCCAGCAGGGCAGTATGGGAAGGCCGTATCTGACGATCCGGAAGGGGAGGAGTCAGGGTCACGTGGGGGAGAGGATATAAGTGGGAGCTCGGAAGAGATCGGGGTCAGTTGGGGAAGTTAAGAGGCTGAGCCACGTTGGGTGGTGAGAGGAGATCCGCGCCATCGGCTACGTGGCCGAAGAACCTTCAGCACGCCGTCGGCCAGCGGTGTACGGAGTGCGGGAGTGGAGGATCTAATGGAGGAGCGTGCGCGGCACGCGAGAGGAGACGCTAGTCCCTTGTCAGGACCAGCGGGGTGTGAGGAAGAGTGGAGGAGCTGACGAGGGAGCGCATGCGGGGCGCGCGCGAGACGACGCTGGTCCACGGAGGGGACCAGCGGAGTGCGGAGAAAGAACCTAAATAAAAGGGGGTCAAATACTTATTTCCCTCATTAAAATGCAAATCAATTTATAACATTTTTGACATGCGTTTTTCTGGATTTTTTTGTTATTATAAATGTCATACAACGATCACTATTTGTAGGACATATAAACGTCGTGTACCGAGTGTGGATACAGGCCCATGGCGAGGACACGCTGTGAATAGCAGCAGTGAGAGCTCGCCTTGACGAATGCCTCAAACACGTCCAGCACCGCCACGCAAAGTCCCCCTTCCACCGCAGACTGATACCGCTGGCGAGCCTGCAAGCGCACAATGGGGGCATGGTGGCAGGGTAGGTGGATCGAACAGAGAGAATCTTGTTTCAGTGTGTGGAGTAGGTTGCTGACCTATCTGTAGAGGGTGTGTTTGTGTCATCGCCTCTCACAGATGGGGTTTCTCTGGGCACTCAGGTTTCCTACCACATGCACATGAATAAGCATTAATAAACTGGACGAAAAAGTGAAAAAAAATCCTGAACCACCCATCATCATCACCACCCATCATCATCACCACCCATCATCATCACCACCCACCCATCATCAACACTTCTCATCATCACCATGATCACCACCAAAATCCACCCATCATCACTATCACTAACTCACTCTCTCTCTCATTCACTCTGCCACATTCTCACTGTCACGCACCGTCACACACTCACTCTCACGCATTGTCATACTCTCAAGCACTCTGTAAAACTCTCACTAATCCTTAACATAGAGTGTGTTCACATTCAGTTCAGGTTATCGCTGCGAATTTTTCATAATTGTCTCCACCGTGGTGTTAACATAGTCTGGCACACGTAATACTGAAAATAATACGTATGACATCATCGCATGTGTTCTGGCATGTGTGCTGTGTAGCTCTTCCAAGTGTTTTCGGACTGTACCTCGTGTGTATTGAAAAAAATATCAGTTCCTGAAGAAGCTCCCAGTATTCTTAGGTTTTTTCGGTAAAGTCACGTAGGTAAAAAACATTAAAAAGTAAAATAAAATAAAAATCACGACGTTTCGGAGGCAACACAAGCTTCCGTCTTCAGGTGGTACCGTCACAGCCACGACAGCTGTATCAAGTAAATGAGAGATTGCAGGAGCTACCACTCCGTTTATATAATGGTTGGAGGTGGTGGGGCAAGGGCAGCATACTTTTTATTAATATGGTAAGGTGAGGCTTAAGACTAAGAATAGACTGCATAACAAAGGCTGAGCCTTTGTTATGGAGAGGTGCAGTTTGTGACTCAACCTGTGACAGGGAAACCACCACTAAACATGGTAAAACTGTAATAGTTGTCTGTCAAATAAGATTGGCAAATAAGTGTAGTTAAATCTTTTTTGCATGGTTAATCACATCTTTCCAATGATTACTCAGTTTGTAACCGTCATCATGGTTGAAATTATGTCTGTGTTTGTATATTTGTATGGCTTCGTGTACAAACCTTTGATGGTAGCCAGGAGGTTTGCAGAGAACCTTGGTCTCGGAAAAGACAATTTCATGAGAGCCCACCGAGTTGTAGCAACTCGGTGGGCTCTCATGAAATTGTCATAATTTCAACTGTGATGACGGTTACAAACTGAGTAATCATTGGAAAGATGTGATTAACCATGCAAAAAAGATTTAACTACACTTATTTGCCAATCTTATTTGACAGACAACTATTACAGTTTTACCATGTTTAGTGGTGTGCTATGGGTGAAGGGGCCGCTACCCCTTCAAGAGCTGTGTTATTCCCCCGGTGTGTAAATAAATAAGTGTGCCTCCGACTACGTCGTCTACGTCTCCTTGAACTCACTACACATCATCATTACCGCCCATCATCATCACCACCCATCATCATCAGGAGCACTCATCATCACCAACACCCATCATCACGACCACCACCCAATATCACCACCACCCATCATTATCACCACTCATCAACACCACCCATTATCATCGCCACCTACCACCCAACATTACCAACACCCATCATTATCACCATACATCAGTATCACCATCCATTAACATCATTATCAACCATCATCACCCTCATCACCAATCATCACCTATAATAACCACCACCCATCACCACCCATCATCACCACCACCCATCATCACCACCACCCATCACGCATCATCACTACCCGACATCACCACCACCCATCATCACCACCATCCATCACATCCCCACCCATTAATTATCATCGTCATCACCACCCATCACATCACCCATTATCATCGTCATCACCACCCATCACATCACCCATTATCATCGTCATCACCAACCATTATTATCACCCTATATAAACTAACAGACACACACAGCTCCACACATAGAAACGTAAGCTGACACAAACACACGTAACAAGACGCAAAAATATACCTCTTTAAAGACTGATCAACAATAAAATAAACCCATATTAAACGTGCCAAGCTAGGTGCGCATAGACAAATCCATTGCACAATAATTGACATGTAACTCAAATTACACTGACTACTACCACCTCAGTCACCTAAACATAACTACTTAGGTTAATAATAACACCTTGAATTGTAAAGAAAATACACCAATACGATGTTCATACGCTTCAAATTCAATGCATGGAACACAAGTTAATAATTCCAAACTAGATTCGAAGCTTTCGTGACTGCAGGAATTATTCTTTGCTTCTTTCGGTAAAGTCACGGAGAAAGGAATTAAATAATAACAGAATAGGACGATTCGATTGCAAAAAAACATCATCAGGTACAAATCAATGAGAAAACAAACATAGTAAACTTGGAAATATAATGCAATACAACACAGTCGGCCAACACAACAGTCAACACCTCATCTGGTTGATTACGTTCCTCCAAAGATTGCTAAATTGAGAGAGAGACAAACATCTCTCTGCTTGTGTCTGTGTGTCTATGTTTTGTCTCTCTCAAATGTAGCAATCTTTGGAGGAACGAATATGAAGCCGGAGGCCTATGTGTATACCAGACCTGACAGCCAGGCCTCTCTAAAGTCCTCGCCGCTGGAACGCGGACATCAAAGACAGCACAACGCGAGGGGAATTTTTTTTATTTGTTGTGCGAAAATGTGGAATAATTAATTAGAGACCTTAAACACGACGTACACACAGCTACACAACGCGCGCACACACACACGCCACACTTTCTCTACATAACACAAACCGCACTCACTCTGCCACACTCCCTCTCTCTCAATCACTTTGCCACACTCATACTCACTCAAGCTCACTCTTCAGAACGGAACACAAACACGCTCTCTCCCACTCTCATCCCACTCTCTCTTACACTCACCCACGCGGTGTAGAACAGGAAGACAATGCACAATCTCCACCACTCACTCACTCACCCACGCTGTGTCGACCACGACCGGAGTCTGGATTCGAATTCAGGCCACTGCTGTTTCCTGTCACGCCCGCCAACACCACTGCACCACGTGGGCAGCCAGCCGGGCGCATGGGGGAGGAGCCTCGCGGTAGTGACGTCACGCCTGTTACGTCACAGCCACGTCTCCGCTCATCGTCCAGAGCAGGGGTCCTCAAACTACGGCCCGCGGGCCACATGCGGCCCGCCGAGAACATTTATCCGGCCCGCCGGGTGTTTTTGCCGCCACTGCCTGTCTGTTACTTTTTTTCTACATGAGAAGGACGGTCATTGGTGGAAGAGGGAGAGGGGGCGGAGTTCCCCCCAATCAGACTGCATTGATGGGCAGTGCAGTCTGTATGTCTCTGTGTGGGCAAAGTTATTGCTGGTATATTGTTTTTGTAGCGCTGTATATATATTGGTATTTTACTAATAGCAATTTTGACTCCCTAGGAAACAATGATGTCAAGAAAGAGAAAAATTGACTCGGAGTGTAGGATATTCAAAGAACAGTGGACTTATGATTACTTTTTCATGCAGTACAAGGAAAGAGCTGTGTGTCTGATATGCCAGAATATAGTGTCTGTGTTCAAAGAATACAATTTACGTCGACACTATGAAACTCAACATAAAGATAAATATGCTTGTTTGGTCGGAGAAGTGAGAAAAGATAAAATATTAAAACTGAAAAATACATTAACAACTCAGTAAAATACTTTTGTGAAGCAGAAGCAGCTAAATATTTCATCACTGCGAGCAAGTTTTCAAGTTGCCAAGCTAATAGCATGCACTGGCAGACCATTCGTGGAGAGAGAATTTGTTAAAGAATGCCTTCTTTCTGTTGCCAAAGAGATGTGTCCAGAGAAGGCCGATTTATTTAGTACAGTGAGTCTTTTAGGACCTACAATTACACGGAGGATTGAAGAAATGGGAGACAATTTGCATCAGCATTTGCAAGACTCCACAAAAAAACTTTCCTATTTTTCCTTGGCACTCGACGAAAGCAATGATGTTCGTGATTCTGCACAACTTCAAATTTTTATTCGTGGGACGAATGACTATTTCGAGGTCACAAAAGAGCTTGCTGCACTGCAAAGCATCAAAGGAACAACTACAGGAGAGGATATCTTTCGATTTAAAGCTTTCGTGACTGCAGAGATTCATCTTCTTGGTTCTTTCGGTAAAGTCACATAGAAGGGAAGTAATAAAATAATTCTCACGACGTTTCGGCCACAACGCAAGCAGCCGTCCTCAGGTGAAAACCAGGTCTGTTGGGGAGACAGCGTTTGATGAAACAGCACACGAGCTTGGAGCATATATAAGCTGGGTTGGAAGTGGGGGAAAGAGCGCCTTGGCAAAAGAATTTGCATATCAAGAGGAATTTAGCATATTTATGGGAAATGCAGGAATGTGATTAGTACTACATATGCCCGTGCTGCATATGTAAGACGCATTCAAGTCAAGCAGCCTTCATAATTTCTATGCATCTCTCCCCTCTGAGACATATCCTCATCTCAGGAACCATGCACTCAAAATGGCAACCATCTTTGGCAGCACTTCTGTCTGTGAACAGACTTTTTCCAGAATGAAACATTTGAAAACTCCAACCAGATCTAGACTAATGGTTGCACACTTGCATCACTTGTTACGACTAGCAGTGACAAATATGGAACCGGACATTGACCATCTCATTAGCCAAAAGCAGGCCCATAGTTCCCATTGAAATACTGGCAAGTTTGTTGATTTAACTTTACTTCTTCATTTTAAATATTGTATTTGTTCCCGTTTTGTTTCTTCACTTCAAAATAAGATATATGCAGTGTGCATAGGAATTTGTTCATAGTTTTTTTTAACTATAGTCCGGCCCTCCAACGGTCTGAGGGACAGTGAACTGGCCCCCTGTTTAAAAAGTTTGAGGACCCCTGGTCCAGAGGAATGCGAACGAGGCAGCAGCAGCAACAAACACCTTTTGATAGCGAATCTTCAACGAGGTGAGCGTCATACTCTTTGGTTTTTTCGGTAAAGTCACATAGGTAAAACATAAAATAAATTAAAATGAAAACAACTAAATTAAAAAAAATCACGACGTTTCGAAGGCAACACAAGCCTCCGTCATCAGGTGGCTGCTCCCGCAAAATTACTGTAGCGTATGAAGAGAGCTATTTCTGAGAAGCATGTTTATATGGGACTAGCGGTAAGTACCCGGCGTTGCCCGGGCGAAAAAGACAGATACATGTAGTTACACACACAAATCGACTCTCACACACACACAGTTACACAAATGCACTCATACATACATACACAGACTGAACAACCGCCATTCGCCACTAAGTGGCGGTCACGTCACCACAACGCTTGTCCCAGGCTATGTGCACCTTGAGGCCACGTGAAGTGTCGAATGCCCGCTGGCAGGAGGTAACGGGGCAAACCCAGATGGCACAGGACGACTGAAACGACTGGCTGATGCACCACCTGTGGCCCCTATTGTGACAACTTGCTGTGCTTTACCCACCCGGCGCTCCGCAAGTTTTTGTGAGCGTTGCTCCTCTGCCCTCCGTTGTTGTTGGAGGGCGATTGCCTCCAACTGCCCAGTAGCGTCCTTCACGAGCCTCCTCCACTGAGGCCGATCTTGACACCGCTGGTAGCAGTCATCAGCAAGTCCACTCAGCTCCACGTCCTCCTGTACCACATCAGTCCATCTCTTCTCTAGCCTGTGCCGCGCCCGTTTAGCCCCCTTTATCCGGCCGAACAAAAGTTGTTTAGGCATGCGGTGGCTGGGCATGCGGGCTACATGGCCCAGCCAATGCAGCCTTGCCTGCCGGAGGAGCTCACCGATGGGACTTTGCCCAGATCTTTCCTCATACAATACAGCCTGGTTAAACCCAGGATGGATCATAGGCAGGCCAGCCTAAATGTTTCGAACCGGCGAAGATGTTCCATTAGGGGGTTTCACGTTTCGCAAGCGTAGAAGAGGGAATGACCGTGGCTGAGAAAAAATGAAGCTGTGTGCGGAGTGACAGAGCAGGTAGCTTCCACACGTTACGCAACCGATGAAAAGATATTGCCGCTCGACTGATTCGGAGTGAGACCTCTGCTGTTAAACCGTAGCCAGTCATGAGCACACTGCCCAGGTATGGGACACTCTCCACTCTCTCCACAACCGTCCCATCACCGATTGGAAGTTGTGGGGGTGGAGTGTCCGATGGTACAAAATAGCCAAGCAGGTGCTTAGTTTTGGTGGGGCTGATGGTAAGGCCCCACTTCTTAGTGGCACGCTCCAGTTTCAGCAGCAGCATCTCCAACTCCTCCTCTGAATGAGCAGCAATTACAAAATCATCGGCATACATAACATGTCTAGATTTGAAGCTTTCGTGACTGCAAGGATTCATATTCTTAGGTTTTTTCGGTAAAGTCTTCAACGAGGTGAGCGTCATACTCTTTGGTTTTTTCGGTAAAGTCACGTAGGTAAAAAATAAAATAAATTAAAATGAAAACAACTAAATTTAAAAAATCACGACGTTTCGAAGGCAACACAAGCCTCCGTCATCAGGTGGCTGCTCCTGCAAAATTATTGTAGCGTATGAAGAGAGCTATTTCTGAGAAGCATGTTTATATGGAACTAGCGGTAAGTACCCGGTGTTGCCCGATCGAAAAAGGCAGACACATGTAGTTACACACACAAATCGACTCTCATACACACACAGTTACACAAATGCACTCATACATATGTATGTACATATGTATGAGTGCATTTGTAATAACATAAGAGGGGAGGGGCTGCTGGGGGGCTCTGGGCCCCTTGGCGCCAGGCGCTGGGTTCCCAGGAGATTGGGTCTCAGCTCGGTCGGTACAGCTATATGCTGCGATGCGAGTCTTGGAGAGAGATTGGGTCTCAGCTCGGTCGGTACAGCTATATGCTGCGATGCGAGTCTTGGAGAGAGATTGGGTCTCAGATCGGTCGGTACAGCTATATGCTGCGATGCGAGTCTTGGAGAGAGATTGGGTATCAGCTCGGTCGGTACAGCTATATGCTGCGATGCGAGTCTTGGAGAGAGACTGGGTTGAAGCCCCCCGATATGGCCGACGCGTGCTACTGGTTGTGACGCCGCGTCAGAAAGGCGGTGGGGTGGTAACACGGAAATTCCCCCCCGATATGGCCGACGTGCGCAGTTTTAGGATTGAGGCGCCACGTTGGAAAGGCGGGGGGTGCTAACGGTTGACATGTAATGTCGGTGGTGGTCCTCATTGAGGGCTGCTGGGACGCAAGCACGGGATGCCTTTTGGAGATGCGGTTTGTGCGTGCGGCCACCATTTATGGACAAGAGCAGGCAGATTAATTTTTTTGTGTCATGTCAATTTTATATATATATTTTAAAATGTAGATACTGGAGCAGCCCTGAAGTGCGACTTCTTTGCCCAGTACATGGGTCGGCCCTGAAGTACGACTTCTCGACCCGGGACTGTAGACAGACGTCCGGATAAGTGTGAGTAGAGGGGAGCTAGACATGTTGGTCTTCGCCGTCTCACCACCTGACGGATGGGAGGGTGGCAGGGAGGGAGGGACTGCTGGGGGCTCTGGGTTCCCAGGCGAGTCCAGACGCTTAAGCCTCTGGGCGCCAGGCGTTGGGTTCCCAGGCGCTTAAGCCTTTTTGGCGCCGCCAACGGGGGGGGACTGTGTGTGCTCTGTGGGATGTCTGGTGGCGCACACGGCCCCACCCCTCGTTGGACCAGGCATAAAAGGAGAGCTCCCTGGACGATCGGGCCCAGTTGTAACTCAAGACCCAAGACCCACGACCAGCCATCTGAAGACCCTGGGATGCTGTGAGAGCCAGTGGTGGGACTCTGGAACTCCCGACTCTACGACCTTGTGAGGGCGAGTTCCGGAGCGTAGCCAGAGTAGAGTATCTAGGCTGTGTACCGAGGCTGTGTACCTAGGCTGTAACAGAGTATCAGGACTGTTGGAGAGTTGGACTGTTGGGAGTGTTGTGTTGTAATAAAGAAGTTACCTCTACAAGTGTCTCTGGAACCCGTTACATGTCGAATGGTTGACTGAGCCTATTATTATGTAGAGATGGTGCGGCTTAACTCGCTGTCAGGAAATGAGTCTTTGTTGTGTAGAATGGTTGACTGAGCCTATTATTATGTAGAGGTGGTGCGGCTTAACTTAAGCCGCACCGAACCTCACAAAAATAATATTCAGGGCCTACCTTGGCTCCTCCCACTCTCAACCAGTATATATACAAGGACTGTGTTCTTGGAATTTCTCTCACTTGATACAGCTATCGTGCTGTGACGGTTCCACCTGAAGACGGAAGCTTGTGTTGCCTCCGAAACGTCGTGATTTTAATTTTATTTTAATTTTACTTTTATTGATTAAAAATGTTTTACCTACGTGACTTTACCGAACAAACCTAAGAATATACATAACATGGTTGACCAATAGGGAGCCATCCCTTGACGACACCCGGGCATCGACCAGCCTCCCATTATATCTGTACCAAATGGAAATTCCTCCAGTACAGCTATTGAAGGCTTCACGAACTACGTGGTCAAATCTTCTTGGTTCTTTCGGTAAAGTCACGTAGAAGGGAAATAATAAAATAAAACATAACGTGGTCAAAATGTTAAATAATGTGGGAGCCAGAGGACATCCCTGTCGTACCCCAAGGTGTACAAGGAATGGCTCTGACTCCCGGCCACGTAGTTTTACCCGGGCCCGCTCACCATCATGAAGGTCCTTAATGATCGTGAGCAGAGGGTCAGGGACTCCGAAAGCACGAAGAACAACCCAGCGCCCAGGCCTACTGATGGTATCATAGGCCTTGACCAGGTCAATAAAGCAGAGATGTAGGTCTTGTTGGAATTCCCTACACCTCTGCTGTAGCAGACGGCCAGAAAATATGGCATCTGTGCAGGACCGCCCTTTCCTGAAACCGCATTGGGGCTCCGCAAGCCTCTCCACAGTGTGCCTAGCAAGGCGATGTTGAATAATCCTTGCCAGGACCTTTCCCGGCACACTGAGGAGTGAGATGCCCCTGTAGTTGTTACAGTCTGTGCAGTCCCCCTTCTTAAAGATGGGGACCACCAGGACATCCTTCCAATCCTGGAGAACCCGTCCAGTGGTCCAGACTGTTGTTATGATGTGATGTAGGGCAGTCTGTGCACAAACGCCACCCTCCCTCAGCATTTCGCTTGGGAGATCATCTCTGCCCGGTGCATTTCCTGGTCTCAGACTCTGGATTGCCTTACATACACACACACACGGACGCACACACACACATCGTGGTCGACACGCAGATGGACTCACATGCACACAAGGACTTAGACACAATCATAGATTAATATTCACCAAGTAAATTTAGAAATATTAGTTGTCTGCACACAAACATTAAAAATGAAACATTTTCAAGGTGATTATTGTATTAATGATATTATTTACCAAGTAAATGTATATTACTTGTCAGCACACAAACTAAAATATTGTAATATATAAAATAATAGGTTTCTATGTACGTGATTTAGCGAAAGACGCAAGAAATAGAAACATAAGTTTTCTACACACAAACATTATTAATGTAATATTTGCAAGGTGATTATTTAAATAATAGGTTTCTATCAACGTGATTTAGCGAAAGAAGCAAAAAATAGACATATAAGTTGTATGCACAAAAACATTATTAATGTAATATTTGCAAGGTGATTTTTTTTTTACAATATGATTATATCAATGTGAGTTTAGCGAAAGCAATAAAAAAGTACTTAACATTGGCTTGGTGAGGCCTAGTCCCGTGCAGAGCCCCCAGCCTCGCCTAGATTGCCCAGCCGGCCGAGGTGCAGGCTGGGGGCTGGGCCGCCACCCCTGCCCCCCCATCCGCGCTGCAATACTATCTAATCGCTATAATATTAATATCTACGGACTCTATAGTAGTAAGTGCACACATTGGGGTGGGGGGGGACATGAAACTTTGAAGACTTTATCTCAGCGTTTAATTGCATTATCAAGGCGAAAGAACCCCCCCCCCCCTCCACCGATGACGCGCGTGCGTTGCCAGGGGCACACCCCCAGGCAACCGAGTGGCGTAATAAATAAATAAAGATAATTCGCACTAAATCGCTCATTTAACTAATTTAAAGTTGACGGATGTGAAAAAGGAATAGCGCTTGCTCACTGCGGGGCTTACGGCGTGGTACCTGGTTATTTTTTTTTCACAAGCGCGCGTTCACACACACACAGACAAAAATGACTTTTATATATAAAACTAAGCCTTAATATAATGGAGTGCACTTTTTAATGAAAATTAAAGTGAGGAACATTTGGCAATTTTGGCTAAAAACAGCAGTATGTAGATTTTCTTTTTGTGAGGGGAATTTTTTTTTTTTAATTCCCACTTTCAATGTAATATATAGCATACTATGGCTAAACACAATGGAGTGCACTTTTTTTTTTAATAGTTATGAACATCTGGCCAATTTTGGCCAAAACCAGTAGAGTATGTCGATTTTCTTTTTGATGTGAACATTTATTCTTGAAATTTCCCACTTTTAATGTAACATTTAGCATACTAAGGCTAAACACAATGGAGGAGCGCACTTTTACTTGAAAATCAAGTTATGAAAAATGGGCCAATTTTGGCCAAAAAGGGCATAGAATGCCGTTCTTTTTGTGACTTAAAATGTAATCGTGAAATTTCCCACTTTTAATATAACATATAGGATATTAAGGCTCAACACAATGGAGTGCACCTTTCGTTGAAAAGTTACCTTTTGAAATAGTCCAATTTTGGCTAAAAACGGCATAGTATACTGGTTTTCTTTGTGACGTGAAAATTTGATCTTGAAATTTCCCACTTTTAATGTAATATATAGTATACTAAACCTAAATACAATGGAGTGCACTTTTTGTTGAAAAAGAAAGTTGTGAAAATTGGCCAATTTTGGCTAAAAAAGCAGTTTGCCGATTTTCTATTTGTGATGTGAAAATGTCATCGAAAAATTTCCCACTTTTAATGTAATATGTAGCATACTGAGGCTAAACACAATGGAGGAGTGCGCTTAAAAAAAATAAAGTCATGAAAATTGGGCCAATTTTGCCAAAAATAGCATAGTATGCCGATTTTCTTTTCGTGACGTGAAAATTTCATTTTGAGATTTCCCACTTTTAATGTAACATATAGCATACTAATGCTAAACACAATGGAGTGCACTTTTTGTTGAAAAATGACGTTTTCAAAGTCCAATTTTGGCTAAAAACGGCATAGTATACTGGTTTTATCTTTGTGACGTGAAAATTTTATCTTGAAATTTCCCACTTTTAATGTTATAGCATACTAAACCTAAATACAATGGAGTGCACTTTTTGTTGAAAAATATAGGTCTTGAAATCTCGTACAGTTTTGGCCAAAAACGGCATCGTATTCCGATTTCCTCTTAATGACGTGAAAATGTCATCGAGAAATTTCCAACTTTTCATGGAATATGTAGCATACTGAGGCTAAAAACAATGGAGTGCACTTTTTGTTGAAAAATAAAGTTAGGAGTGAATGGGGTTTATATGTTCTCCCCGTGTTCTGCAGTGTGAGGGGAGTTTGTCTGTTCTCCCTTGTTCTGTAGAGTGAGTGGAATTTGAATGATGTCCCCGTGTTCTGTAGAGTGAATGGAGTTGTATGTTCTCCCCCTGTTCTTCAGTGTGAGTCGAGTTTGTATGTTCTTCCCCTGTTCTTCAGTGTGAGTGAGTAGAGTTTGTATGATGTCCCCTTGTTCTGTACAGTGAGTGGAGTTTGTATGTTCTCTCCCTAAAACCACCCATAATGTAACTGATATTGGCCAAGTATCCCAATGCTGAAACATTTTCTTGCCAATTATTTACTTGGGATTTAGCCAGTTACCTAACTAGTTTCAGCAGCAATGGCCCACAGCCACTAATAAGTTATTGTTGAGGCTAGGAACTGGCCAAGTACACAACTCACCACAGTGTGCCCGTAATGCATTCTCAACGTCACAATCGTTTTACTTAAAAATTTACAGCGGACAGCCCCGAGACATGCACGTGTACATCCCCCTTTCACAAGAATGTCCCGCTCCACACCAACAAAAGAAATGTTGTGATGAAAATATATACAAAATACATGTATTCGAGATTTACACAGGCTTTCGTTACAATTCACATTCTAACTTAATCTACCGAATCAAGGGCCCCACCGTGTATCTGAAAAGAGGCAGGGTCTAAAGAAGGGGCATGGTCTAAAAAGGTGCTTAGCCATAAGACGAGACATGGGGTCCTAATACAGGAAGTGATGGGGCCAAAAAACAGGAAGGGGTGGGGTCTACTCAAGGAGTGAGGAAAAATACAGGAAGAGGTGGGGTCTTATCAATAAGGGGTGGGGTCTAAAGAGGGATGGGCCTACAGAGGTTGGATTTCCTTGTTGATTTAAGGTAATAAAAACATAACATCTAAATACATGCAGTGGGTAGCAGCATACCTTTAGTGCCACAGATGCGGCCACAGGGCAACGAGTAATAATTATTTGTTGACAGAGCGCCTCTTATGCTTGAGGCATCTCATATCAACAAATTAATGAAGTCATGTGCAGTGTATGTGTAATGCGGGCGTAAATGGGCGGGGCGGATATGACGATCCGAGAGGGAGGAGTCAGGGTGACGTGGGGGAGAAGTTATAGCGGGGAGACAGGAAGCTATCGGGGTCAGTCGGGGGAGTGAAGGGTGGTGAACACGTTAGGGTGGTCGCCGTGCCTCAGCCTGGTGGCTGAGGGGCTCATGACGGCGCCAGCCAGCGGGGTGGAAGAGAGAGTGGAGGATTGAGGTAGGAAGTGGCGAGATAGCCACAGAGGCCACGAAGGGCTGAGGTAGGAAATGGCGAGATAGCCACAGAGGCCACGAAGGGCTGAGGTAGGAAATGGCGAGATAGCCATAGAGGCCACGAAGGGCTGACATTGGGAGGTGGCGAGATCGCCACGCACGGAGGAACAGGGAGCAGAGATGGAGCTGCTGGGGGAGCAGCCAGAGGGCTGTACCAAGAGCCTGCAGCGGAGCTGCAGGAGCGTGGAAGGCTACGGGAGCGAAGGCAGATGTGGGGCTGCCAGGGAGAGAGTCTCAGGAGGAGTGCCGTGTGGGAAGGAGAACGCGAACCCCAAATAAAGGACACGGAGTCAGCAAGAAGTGTCTGAGTCCTTTTATTACACTGGAGTCAGAAGTGAAACGGCATCTCAAAACAACTGAGAGAAAGAAGAAAAAAAAATATTCCTGCTACATCATCCGACGACGACGACCTTCCTCAGACAGTGGACCTGCCTGCGATTGAAGAGGAGATCCGTTCTGGAACGAGTACGGGTCCGGGTGAGCAAGGTGTCGCCGCGTCGGTGGACCTGTCTGTGCCGGAGGATGCCAACTTACGATGGAGACAGATGGTGATGCAGATGGGGACCTTGAAAATCGTGCTGGCGCGACTGTGTGAGTTCACCACGCCGAGGACGACGTCGGGGAGGCCCGGTGGTGATCCGCAGGCCTCTGCCTTTCCTGCGCTGCCAGCGCCATTGCCACGTGGCACGAAGACGCCATCTTGGGCGTGGCAGGGGAGAAACGGCGGGAAGCCGCCATCTTGTCTTCACCGCGGCGGGAGGACGCCGCCATCTTCAACATCGCGGCGGAGAGCCAGCCTTGCGCTGCCATCTGGAGGTGCCGCGGGGTGAGCAGCCTGCTGTGAGCTGCTGTTTTTCGAGGGGGTGCTGCGAGGAGAAGACGCCGATGCTGCAGCTGCTGGGGCGGGAGCTTCCCGTCCTGGTTCGGGTGCGTGACAACGGAGCCGTCAAGTCGCCGAACGAGTTCTGCGAGGCGTCTCAAGTTGCCACCCTGCCGTCCTCTTCTTGCTGCAGCCCCGGGCGAGTCATAACGATACGCACCCGGCCTTAACACACACCTCACTCATCTTTCGAGGGCCGGGGGGGGGGCTATTTTGGTTTTCTCTTATGACTCGATTGTGCGGAGCGCGGTTCGGACTGTCTGTATGTGTGTGTAATAACGATGAACGCGCTATCTGCTTGTTGCTTGGTGTCAATATAAGTGTGTGCGTGTGTTGAGAATGGACGGAGAGTCTGCTGTATTTGCTGAGTGTCAAATTGTGTGTGTGCGCTGCTGCATGGAGTTGTTATCTTGATGGTGAAGTTAATTATTAACTTGGGAGCGTCGGGTATCTTGCGCTGTATTATTTGTGGGTTACCTTGTGCGATGGGCTTAAATGAAAAAAAAATTTTTTTTTTTTGGTGTATTGTGCTGCGAGGTGCTGTGTGCGATGCGATTGTTGCAAGAGAGAGAATAATTGTGGTGTTGCTGCAAAGTTACGACAGGATTAATGGTGTGTTGGTTGCCTGCAGATCTGCTTGCTATTGTGCTTAAATGTACGCGTGTGATCGCGATATGCTGATTGCATGCGCTGTTATACCGTTCTGTATGGTTATGGGGTGCGATGCAGTGGTTGACTATTGGAATTGAGATTGCTATTATATTGTGCGTACCTGTTGGAAATTGGTAACAAATTCGAGGGGGACCCAAATATTTGGTTGTATGGTTGTTGTGCACACGAGATTGCGTGTATATTATAGAGGGGGACCATAAAATTTGGTTGTATGGGTGTTGTGCACACGAGATTGCGTGTATATTATAGAGGGGGACCCAAAAATTTGGTTGTATGGGTGTTGTGCACACGAGATTGCGTGTATATTATAGGGGTAATTGAGCTTTTTGAAAATGAGGGTGCGCGATGACGCCGTTGTGGGTGGCTTAGATGTTAATGCTAATGGGATCGTAAATGGGCGCCAAGTGGCGTCGTGTATTGGTTGATTGCATGCAGCCACGAGTTGCTTTGCGAGTTGGGTTGAGTAACCAATGTGGTTGGTAAACTATTGTTTAAAAATTCCATGATATGACAGCTGTGCGCAGCAAGCTGGGGCTGTGCGTCTATCGTTGGTGGGGTTGTTATAACGTGACGGGGGATGCGTCTTGTGACCCCCAGCTAAGGGAAGCTGGGGTGCACGAATGGAGAAAACTGGCCACGTGTTCGCACGTTGGGCCGCCATTTTGCGCGCACGCGGGGTATGGCGACGATGCGCTTTGCGGAAAGGGCCGCCATTTTGAGTGCGCGCGAGAGATTGCGCGAACGCGCTGGGCGAAGGGGGACGCCATTTTTGAGCGCGCGGGAAAAACCGCGGTGGGGCAAATATTCCATCTGTTATGCCGCCATTGTTGATTGGGTGATGCACGAGTTGTGGTCACATCGGCCTATGGCTGATGGCTGACCTGACAGCCCGGAGGCGAAACCTCCGTGGTATGTCTTAAACTAATGGGCCATGTGCTCATATGGCTCGGGGAGTCATGGTTCAGTTGTGCGGTGGCAGACTGAACCTGGTGTGCCTGGGGCTCACGGGATCTGGGTTAGGGTGTTATTGTCTCTATAAGAGAACATTGCCCCGTGGGGAGAGTACATGGGGTCTGGCATTGCTGGGGGATGAACCTTCCCTGGGCTATAAAGCGTCAGACTATAAGAGGCTGGTGTGTGTCCATCGCTGATGGGATAGTAAGGGAGGAGCATGGCCGAGTGCTGATCTTCCCCGAAATGGCACTAGCCGAGAGTATGGTAAATGGATGTTGCTGTGGGTTGACGACCACGGTGAGGGTTACGGCGAGTTAAACGTCACCGCTGGGGAGCGTGGCTCTCTCCACGCGAGGGTGTGCGATTAGGTGTTTTGTTGGGTTGCTGAGAGTGACCGTGGGTACATGCTGTGTACGTGCGATGTCTGTGCTGGTCCTCAAGGGAGGACTGCTGGTGGGTAAGAGCAGGAAATTTTGTTGTTGTTGTCACGTGTAAATAATATTGTTGTTAAAATGTAAATACTGGGGCATCCATTGCGTTATTTTAGGTATTTATGGGGAGTTTTTTTTAAGCGGGCTGGATTTACATCATCTCCACTACCCTGAGGCCGGGTGGCTGTCGTGTACGACATGCGGATGTGCGTTGTTGTGCTGTGCCTCAGGGGATTGGATTCTCCTTCTCGTCACAGATTCTTCAGCTCCCGTCGCACTGGGTGTTACCTGGTGTGCTAGCTGGATGAGGACTTGAAGGAGCAATTGAGCGCCGTTCGTCATTCTGCTCTACCACTTGCTCTTTGACGTTGGACTTGAGCCGAGCGGATGGAACTGCAACATGGACACGCACTAAAACATCACATTTCTGGGTTGTGCGCGTTGGCCGTTCTTGCGTGTCAGTTGCCGTTTTTGTTCATTGTGCCATTTTTATTCTTGTTGATGTTGCGCGGAGGACAGGCCGGTGTTCTGTTCCAGTTCCTGATACCTCCCCTTTCGTTGCTTGTGTTGTTGTTGTTATAATCTCCGTTGTGTCTGGGGGACTCCTGATTGTGATGCCTTCGCCCGCATTATTTTGTTCTGTTTCAGCCGAGGACGGCTGGGATTTTCTCTACGGGGGAGGGTAGTGTAATGCGGGCGTAAATGGGCGGGGCGGATATGACGATCCGAGAGGGAGGAGTCAGGGTGACGTGGGGGAGAAGTTATAGCGGGGAGACAGGAAGCTATCGGGGTCAGTCGGGGGAGTGAAGGGTGGTGAACACGTTGGGTGGTCGCCGTGCCTCAGCCTGGTGGCTGAGGGGCTCATGACGGCGCCAGCCAGCGGGGTGGAAGAGAGAGTGGAGGATTGAGGTAGGAAGTGGCGAGATAGCCACAGAGGCCACGAAGGGCTGAGGTAGGAAATGGCGAGATAGCCACAGAGGCCACGAAGGGCTGAGGTAGGAAATGGCGAGATAGCCATAGAGGCCACGAAGGGCTGACATTGGGAGGTGGCGAGATCGCCACGCACGGAGGAACAGGGAGCAGAGATGGAGCTGCTGGGGGAGCAGCCAGAGGGCTGTACCAAGAGCCTGCAGCGGAGCTGCAGGAGCGTGGAAGGCTACGGGAGCGAAGGCAGATGTGGGGCTGCCAGGGAGAGAGTCTCAGGAGGAGTGCCGTGTGGGAAGGAGAACGCGAACCCCAAATAAAGGACACGGAGTCAGCAAGAAGTGTCTGAGTCCTTTTATTACATATGTATTGTGTTCAGGTATGACTGCGTTGGAATTCATTACCGGAAGAGTTAGAATATAAATTGTGCACAAGTGGGTAGAGAAATCACTGAAATAAAATTAAGTGTATTGCATCAACCTGTGTGGGGTGGGGGGGGAATCTGCTTCTCGATTCGTGTCTCACACCAGCTGCATTTCCTTATTAAACAAGGGCAACCTTGTCCCCGGTTTCAACTTCACTAGCTTGGCAACGAGGCACACATTCCCTGCTGATGAAACTCGGTTGAGTGAAAATTATTTCGCTGTTGACCGTATATTCCAGATATACCAATGTCCCGGATATTCTGGATATACAAATGTCCTGGATAGTCCAGATGTTGTTTTTTTATAATCGGGGAAATAGAAAAATTACACTTTACCAACGTTTAAAAGCTCCACATCACACAAAGCAAATGTGCCGACTTGCCGTCAGCCACCATCGCCATGCTGCGCAGAAAATGGTGTGCACCAGCCAGCCCCAGTTTCGGCATTGCGCAATTACTGTGGCGTTGTGCTGATGCGTTCCAAAATTGGCTTGCTGCTTTCCGTGATGGGTTTATTTTTCACTTCATACATTTCATATTTGCTTTTTTTACATATATATTCGGAGACAATAAAAAGCAATAAAATTTACATTTCAAGCTGTAAACCGGCATAAATTTGGTCTTCACGGAAATAACAGGGGGTTTTGTAAAGAGAATGGATATACCAGGGAAGAACAGTGTTTCGAGGTTTCCCACATGACAGCAAACTCACTCTGTGCCTCGCATTCCGGCAACATTCTTCAAGGGTTGATCTTGCCGACAAACTACCAGACAGCGTGTCGCGGGCAGCCCAACCGTGCGCAGAGGGTGGAACAATCCACCTCGACTCATGCCAAGAGAATCTGTAATGGAGGGCTCACATCACCTACATTTGGTCCCCTAACCGCCTGCCTCGGTGTCTCCAACACAGCCATTATGTCCCCCAACCCTCCACCCCATTTGTGAGACACCCACACACAAAATTTACGATTTCTCATCTATTAACATCCAAATCGACGATGTCCGTTTCAGGAAAACAATACAAAAAAACACATCACAAGACACAAGATCATTCTCGCTGGAATTCTTTTCAGCAGAGTCCGATAGGGGGGGAAATGAACCAGATGGAAAAATTAAGGGAGATACTGCAGGAGGGAGCAAGTGGTGATTGGGCACACACTAGGCAACACCTCATCGCCACCACCATCAGCACTGCCTTCTAACAGTAGAACCAGCCAGTCAGAGTGACCCGCACCCACATCACCACTCACAATCCAAAGGTTGCGCAAGTTTGAATTGCCAGTCTGGGGAGGGGGGGGGGTCAACGTAAACCCATCACAGGATAAAAACGTATTTCTTTTAGATAAGGCCGCGTTATCCATTTTTATTTTTGCATCGTCACCAACCGACTCTTAATCGGCATGTTGAAAGTATGGCCCAATGACTATGGCGCAGGGGGGGGGGGGGGGGACTGGCCCTCGTTCATCCAGCAATGAACTGACAAAAAGGGGCTCCGTGTGCACCCGTGCATAACATTTTTTGACCATGTGAAGGTCGCTTCGCTGCGTCAACATCCGCTAATTGCAGCACCACCAACATTAATGAACACGGGGTTTGCATGCATCCTTCGAAATAATTAAAAGGCGTACCTCTCGTACGTCATTAACACGTGCGGTTTTTCTATCCACGCTGAGCTCAATATGCTTCTACGGGCTCTCCACTTGCAGAGCAGGGCCGACGGTGCCCACATCATAGCCGGCTTCGCGCTTCAGTTATATAGGCAGTGTCTGCGGACCGAGGCGGTGAAGTGTTCGTCATTTCATCTCACCTAAAACCGTGGGCTTTCACAAACAATATTACAATATTACGATTCATAATTGACTTTTTAGCCCAAATTGCCAATGAAAGAAGTTGTCACACAATGAGAAAAAAAGTGGACAATTTATTGCTGCTGCTCCTGCAGCACATGCCTAGCATGGAGAGCAATCCACACCACATTTAATAATTGGAGACGGACTTTTTTTACTCATAAACACAACCAGCGTTATGATTTATGCAAATGTATAACCTTTCGGCATCACTTCTTGCTTTCTTTCTGAGAACACATTGATGACACAACATCTCCAACCTATTTACTGCCCAAAAACGGAGGAGATATTTTAAAAGTTCTGGAAACTGCCTCATGATGCCAATTGTAACTACCAGCAAAATGTTAGACTACCCAATTGTTAAATGTGTGGATCGCACTCCGGCTTTACCGGTGTAGTGCTTGATACACACCACTGTGACAACTTTATGAATTACCTGTTTTGGCTGGAGGAGCACTATACTACATAAAATTTTACTCACGTGGCGATCCGAATCAGAAAAATCAATGATGAATTACGTAAAACCGGTTTAACAGACCTAACATTGGTCGCGACCGCCTTGACATGGACACAATGATACTAAATCCACAATCCTGCCACTCCCTCATGTTCTGCCCCCCACCCTTCCCCCGCCATGTGCCCCGTACTCCTACTCCTGCTCCTTCTCTTCCTCCTTCTCTTCCTCCTCCTCCAAGGGGCACACGTCACCCGTCACTTGAAGGAGGCGAGGTTGGGCACCTTGATGTTGATGTCCCCGATGTTGATGTTGCGCGGCATGTCCGGCAGGTTCATGTTCTTCACGGCCGACACGGCTCGCGCCGGTGCCGCCGCGAGGCCGGCCTGGAGATGAAGGGAGGGAGGGATGGCGGAATGGAGGGAGGGAGGTGGCAGGCCGCGGGCAAGGAGAGGGATCAGGATTTGCATATGTGCGTATTTGCGGTACACTGGTGCATTATAACATACCAGTCTAAAATCTAAATTTGAATCAGAAAATCTGTTTTTATCAGTCTCGAATTGACCCTGTCGCCAAGTTTGATGTAATTCGAAGGTTTATTCCGTTTGAGACTTTCTAAAAAAGGTCAACATTGATCTTCTTGGTTCTTTCGGTAAAGTCACGTAGAAGGGAACTATTAAAATAATAAAAATAAAACATAATAAAATAATTCTCTCGACGTTTCGGCCACAACACAAGTAGCCGTCCTCAGGTGAAGACAGGTTTGTCGAGGCGACAGCGTCTAAAGGAAAACCACAACCACGCTTGGAGCGTCTATTTAAGCTGGGTTGGAAGGGGGGGGGGGGGGTAAATGCGCATTGACAAAATAATCTGCATATCAAGAGGAATTTAGCATATTTATGGGAAATGCAGGAATGCGATTAGTGCTATTTGTGAAATGCTAATCCGCATAATGCCCATGCATTATGCAGGATTAGCAGCATCAAAGGGAGGGGGATAGGGGTAGCATTAATAAAGGGAAGGAATGTTAATAGTATGTAGCTGCAGTAACTAAACAACAACGTAAAACGCTAAAGTATAAACTACATAGTATAAAATTGTATACTGTATTACTATACACGACCCTATGTCTTAGAATAATACATAGTGTAATATTACAATATGTATTATTCTACCCACCCAACTGTATACCACACTGCTGTATATTCACTATACAATTTCGATACTATATATATATTGTATTAAACATTACACTTTAATACTATTTATTATTATATAATATTCTATACACTATACCATTGACCGTCGCGTGAACGAAGCAAAGAATCCATTCCCTGCGGAGAATACAAGATATATAGTCAATGTGAGTGAGTGGAACGCGGTCTGAAAGTCACCGTAAACGTGGACACAATCAGTTAAGATCCGAAATAGTTAATTACGTCCTTCCAATGATTGCTAAGCCGGAATCCATCTTCTCGGTTGAAATTGTCTCTGTGTTTGTCTATGTGGATCGCCTCATGAACGAATCTCTCATGGTAGCCAGATGGCTTGCAGAGAACCTCTGTCTTGGAGAAGTCAATATCATGTGAGCCCACTGAATTGTAACAGTGATCTGCCACGGCTGAGGTGTTTGTCCTACCGTGTTTCAAGTCTGCTTTATGTTCACGGATGCAGTCCGAGACATGTCGTTTGGTTTCTCCAATGTAACTGCTACCACAGAGGCAACTTGGTTTGTAGACGCCAGGGTACTGTATGTCTGGAACCACATCTTTTACAGATGGGACCAGATCACGGATTTTATGTACTGTGTTGAATCGGACCTGGATCGTGTGTTTAATCAGGATTTTGGAGATCTTTTTTGTGACCCCAGCAATGTAGGGTAAGGTGATGGTCTTGAGAGGCTCCTCAACAGGATATTTCTTGATGGTTGGAGTGATGGCTTTGCGGATTGTGTAGTCGGAGTAACCATTAGCCTTAAGAGCTTGGTGTACGTGTTTGAGTTCACTGGCAATGTGTTCCTGGTCGGAAATGCATTGGGCTCTATGGTATAGAGTCTTGATGAGGGAGTTCTTCTGGGATGGATGGTGGTGGGAATCCGGTTTTAGGTAAGCAACATTGACTGTTGATTTTGGTCCGGGGCACACTTTTTTGGCCCGACCAGGAGGGCGAGCGTCTGGAACAACAGCTGCAACTCTCTTGCATTGCTTCATGCAAGAAAGCCAATCATCAGGCTGGGTGCTACTAGATGGCAACAGACCGTGAAGCTTTGTATTCAACTGCTCATAACACTCTTCTTCTGACCACTTTGACATCATGAGAACTAATTCTGACACACCACCCCACAAGATTTTCTGACTGGGGTTACGCATCGTGGGAAACTCAATAATTGCACAAAAATTAGCTTTTTACCGCACACCACCGGTGTACCGCCAAAAGCTTCATTCATGGTGGTGGTGCCGACACGTTCTGCGGCAATAGCATGCTCTCTCGCCCGTCTGTTGCCGAGTTTACGCTGTTCGGATTGGCTAGGCCGCCCACCGGTTAATACTGCGGTAGGGTGTGTGGTAACACGAGAAATACTATGACTACGTACAGTCTGCTTCGCTCGCAGTGGACATTAAAGCAATCGCTTGGAAGTCATTCTAAAACCGGTAGTAAATAGGCCATAGTACGTCCAAACGGTCCAAACTTTACAGACACACCGAGGCTTTATTGGCAGCCGGGGACAGATTGAATCGCAAACCCTTGCAACAAGCAGCAAACACGGAATGTGATCACATCACTGCTGCAAGTTCATCACTATCAAGCTTACACTGCACCAGAGGGCAGATGGAATAAGCCTGTAGGTAGTCTGCCATGGACTATGAATCCCTTTGTTATTACTATGTGTGTATGTATGTTGAACTTCTTTCGCACACCCCACGTAGCCAACCGTGCGGGATATCCGAGACATTGGTAGATGCAGAATTACCAGGACATTGGGTAGATCAGAAATATCCTGGAGATATTACACCCGTTGAAATAGGTCGTTGCGCCCCTGCATTAGACACCCCCGTGGCTCTCTGCCACGCTCTGCACCAAGCATGGTGAAGTAGGACCAAAGCCCCATGACCCGTACGGCATGGGAAAGCCCTCTTCCAGCAGTGGATTGACCTAAGGTCAATGGGGGCTGTGTGGCTGTGCAGTGTTAACACTCATGCCTCGCAGAAACAAAGGCCTGGGTTTGAATACTGTGCATGTATGTACGTAGGTTGAACTTCTTTCGCACCGTACGTAGCCAACCGTGCCAATCGGAGGTGCAAGTAAGGACAACAAACTAAACACACGAAGCAGTTTTAAATACGTTTTCAATCCAGATTTGAAAGTGCATAGCTACAGTGGCTTACTAATGTCGGAAGAGCATTCCAGACAGCTGCAGAAGTGCATCTGTAAGCGTGTGATGTAGTGACCATCTTTGACCATCAGTGACTATGCTCGTTAACCTCAGAAAGCCTCACCGAGTCTCAAGACTTATTTTCAAGAGGGTCCTGTTAAGTTTTCACAATTAGGAGGGTGATGTTGCTGCTTTGTGTAATCCCAATTGAGTAATTTGCAGGTATTTGTTTCCAGCAGTTGGACGTTTTTGGTCAACACCAGTTACTGTCTTTGTTCAGCTAAGGGAGGAAACGAGAGAATCCAGAGGAGACCAATGCAGAACAGGGGGAGACCATACAAAAACTGTATTCACATGGGGAGAACCAACTCACTCATCGCACGGGGAGAACAAACCACACGCACAGAGTGGAGCACCTGAGTGCGGGAATCTAACCCAGGCCATCTTCTTGTGCCCATCGGATCATGTCAGCTCTTGTCAGCTCGTCAATTCACTACTACACGAGGGCCCGGATACTTAAACTGCACACAGGGTAGTGTGGAGGAAAGGGGATGGGGGACATCACCTCGGACTTCTCCAACTTGTTCTGCGCCTCGATCTGATTGACGATCTCATTCATGTTCGTCTCCAGCACCATCCCGCCCATCACCATCTCATTCAGAATGTAGTGCACCTAACACAGAGATACAAGAGATCCTCTCTGTTTGTAGTCTTTAACATAGAGACGCACATATACAGGGCAGTCATCGATTTACGAATATAATTCGTTCCTGAGGCCCCGTTCATAAGTAGTAACGGTTCGTAAGTCAGAATACAACAATGTACTGTATTTAAATATCCATACCTTCAGTGTTATCAAATGCGTGACATTTCAACAAAAAAGGGAAGCATTTTTAAACTCGCAAGAAATATTGTACACTTGTATGCAACACTGTAAAAAATACTGTATAGTAAATAAAACATAAAATAAAGTAACATAAATAGAGGGGAGATCTTATGGTTTCTAGCAGCAGCTACGACATTGCATTTCTCCTTAAGTCCTGGATTTTTTGCAACATGGTAGAAAATTGGAATCCGTTTGGCAAAGTATAAACGTGTATATATCAGGTATGGCAGTTTAATTAACTTTAATGTCACCAGCATTCGATCATACACACGTGGCTATTTTCACCATCAAAGGTCGTGTCTGTTTGCACCAGATCCCCCAACTTTAGCTCTTCCCTACTGGTACCAATATTTTATCCCAAAGATCCTCTCAATTATTTTTATTGGTAAATATCTCGCTCTTTGAGCCGTGTCCTTTCTCAAAGTTGTTGGCGATCGTGGCCTTGCTAACATTTAGCTCTGTCCATATTACTCAGGAACCTGTTAGTCTATAGGCAATATTAGTCTATGTAAAATGTTAGTCTGTGGGCAATGGAAGACTGTGGGCAATGTTGGTCTATGGGCAAGGAAATCATTGTTATTCTATATCTCTCTCTGTGCCACATCCTTTCTAAATGAAGTTGACGAGCGTGGCGTTTCTTCCATTTTAGCTCTGTTCATAATATTGGCTCAAGAACGTTTGTTTCTGATACTCCCAATTGTTCAAATGTATAATATAAATATGCATCCAGTAACATGTTGGCAAACAAATCTGACAAGTGAAACGATTATTGTCAATAGCCATCGTTAATTCACTCACCAATGTGCAGAATTATAATCTTTGGGAAAATTATCCAGACACCCAATGATAACGGTTTTCTGAGAAAGGCAACTATATTAAAAAAAAATTGGTTTTTAAGTACACAGTTAAATAATTGCAAAAAAAAATCTATATCCAAAAACAATAGTTTATTTGTTTATAGTCTAACTTAGACATGATAAGACATCCCCCCAAAATTCTCAACAGTCATTCTGGCTGAAATTGTTCGGCCTATAAAAGTGGAAAAAACTTAACTCCGCAGCACGACAAAGATCCATCCCAAGGCCATACCCTAGCGCACATGGTGCGAATAAGATCCCCCGTATTGCCTGCATAGGCTGTTAGGGCAGGTGTTGTTAGTGAGGGGGAACTATGAAGGTCAGCATGGCACAAAGGGGTGGGTGGCCACCACCACGTCCGATCGCCTTTGTCTCCCCAGTGGCAATGTATACTACACACCACATACTCATTTGAGGCTGAGTCGACCTAGGGGAGGCCCACGACCGGTTCAGATAATCGTAACTGGTGATGGCCGTGAACTCGGGTCGCCAGGTTTGTAGCGTAGCACACTAACCGATACTCAACAGCTTCCCACTCCGCGTTGCAAAGAGAAAGATCCCCCATATAGCCTTAACAGACTGTTGGGGCAAGTGCTGTTAGCGAGCACCTATGAAGGCCGGCACAGCACACAAGGGGGTAGGTGGCCAGCACCACGCCCGGCTGCCTTTGTCTTCCTAGTGGCAATATTTACGACACACCACACCAGGTATGCGTTTGAGGCTGAATCGACCTATGGGAGGCCCAAAACCGGTTCATAAAATTGTCACTGGTGGTGGTAGTCTTGGGCAGCAATTAAACTCGTATCGCCAGGTTCATAGTGTAGAATCCTAACCGCTACACCAATACCTGCTATTCGCATTTAAGTGATGATGACGTCACCACCGCGCAAGTGCCAGGCCAGGTGCACTTTGAGGCCATGTGAAGTGTCGAAGGCTCGCTGACAGGAGGTCTCGGGACAGACCCAGGTGCCATGGGTTGGCCGACTGAGATGACCGGTAGCTGCACCAGCTTTACCCCCCACTGTGTCAACTTGCTGCATTTTAGCCGCCCGGCGCTCCGCTCATTATTCAGAGCATCGCTCCTCTGCCCTCCATTGTTGCTGGAGGACAACTGCCTCCAACTGTCCAACAGTGTCCTTCATGAGCCTCCTCCATAGAGGCTGATTTTGACACCACTGGTACCAGTCGTTGGCAAGTCCACTCCATATTCTCTTATTTCGCATCAGTCCATCTCTTCTCTAGCCTGTGTCGTGTCCATTTCGCCCGCTCTTTGCGGCCAAACAGAAGCTGCTTGAGCATGCGGGGGCTGGGCATGTGGGCTACATGACCCAGATAATGCAGCCTTGCCTGCCGGAAGAGCTCACTGATGGGAATGTTTCGATTTAAAGCTTTCGTGACTGCAGGGATTCATCTTCTTGGTTCTTTCGGTAAAGTCACGTAGAAGGGAAGTAATAAAATAATAAAAATAAAACATAATAAAATAATTTTCACGACGTTTCAGCCACAACGCAAGCAGCCGTCCTCAGGTGAAAACCAGGTCTGTCGAGGCGACAGCGTCTGAATGAAACAGCACCATGTTTGGAGCATATATTTAAGCTGGGTTGAAAGGGGGGGAAAGGGCGCCATGAAAAAAGAATTTGCATATCAAGAAGAATTTTGCATATTTATGGGAAATGCAGGTATGTAATTAGTACTACTTATGCCCGTGCATTATGCAGGATTAGCAGCATCAAAGGGAGAGAATATGGGAAATGCAGGTATGTGATTAGTACTACTTATGCCCGTGCATTATGCAGGATTAGCAGCATCAAAGGGAGGGGATAGGGGTAGCATTAATAAAGGGAAGGAGTGTTAATAGTATGTAGCTGCAGTAACTAAAACCACCACGTAAACAACTAAAGTATAAACTACATAGTATCATCAGTATACTAAATATACTCTACAATAAGCTGAGTTACTAACAGTAAGTAATACATTACAATTCTACGTCGTAAAAATATAATATGCTTCCATCTAAACTTTATTCTCTTACATCACACGAGTCTACACCGTACTATATACTGCCATAGACAAACCCAACATTAAATTACATACTGTATTGCTATAAACCACCTTATACATTGTAATATTACACTATGTATCATTTTACCCACCCTAATGTATATCACACTGCTGTATATTCACTATACAATTACGATACTATATATTACTTTGTACCTTGTATTAAGCATATACATTTTATACTATTTGTTATTATACACTGTACCATTGACCGTCGTGTGAAAGATACTAAGAGGAAGCAACGAAATATGTCAATGGGAGAGTAGAGAGGGGAAACTTGCAGCGGAGCAAAGAATCCAATCCCTGCGGAGAATACAATGCCAGTGAGTGGAACGCGGTCTGAAAGTCACCGTAAACGTGAACACAATCAGTTAAGATCCGAAATGGTTTATTATGTCCTTCCAATGATTGCTAAGCCAGAATCTATCTTCTCGGTTGAAATTGTCTCTGTTTGTATTTGTGGATCGCCTCATGAACGAATCTCTCATTGTAGCCAGATGGCTTGCAGAGAACCTCTGTCTTGGAGAAGTCAATATCATGTGAGCCCACTGAATTGTAACAGTGATCTGCCACGGCTGAGGTGTTTGTCCTACCGTGTTTCAAGTCTGCTTTATGTTCACGGATGCGGTCCGAGACATGTCGTTTGGTTTCTCCAATGTAACTGCTACCACAGAGGCAACTTAGTTTGTAAACGCCAGGGTACTGTATGTCTGGAACCACATCTTTCACAGACGGGACCAGATCACGGATTTTATGTACTGTTGAATCGGACCTGGATCTTGTGTTTTATCAGGATTTTGGAGATCTTTTTTGTGACCCCAGCAATGTAGTGTAAGGTGATGGTCTTGAAAGGCTCCTCAACAGGATCCTTCTTGATGGTTGGAGTGATGGCTTTGCGGATTGTGTAGTCGGAGTAACCATTAGCCTTAAGAGCCTGGCGTACGTGTTTGAGTTCACTGGCAATGTCTTCCTGGTCGGATATGCATTGGGCTCTATGGTATAGAGTCTTGATGAGGGAATTCTTCTGGGATGGATGGTGGTGAGAATCCGGTTTTAGGTAAGCATCCGTATGGGTGGCTTTCCTGTAGACAGAGTGGCTCATTGAACCATCAGGTCTCCTTTCAATTAGAACATCCAAAAAGGGTAGCTTGCCATCTTTTTCGACTTCCACGGCCTTTCACTGGAAAAACCACCTCTGCGGTACTAAACTCTACTGACCTGGTATCGACAATCAAGGGGATTTCCCTGTCCCCAGATGACCTGCTTGTCAGTTTTGATGTGGTTTCCTTATTCACCAAAGTTCCTGTACCTGACACCATCGCAATCATTGAAGACTTGGTTCATCAAGGACTGAATACTGGGGTACCCTCCCTGGTGGGACACTGCTTAACCAATACATACTTCACCTGGAATGGAACGTTCTTCAAGCAAACTGAGGGCACCCCAATGGGCTCCCCCTATCTCCGGTTGTAGCCAACGTTTTCATGGAGAAATTTGAGACTGACGCCATCCAGACTACCACTCTACGCCCGACCTTATGGAAGAGGTACATAGATGACACTTTTGTCATCTGGCCACATGGCCGGCCTGCTCTCGACCAATTTATCGACCACATCAATTCCATACACCCAGCCATCAGATTCACCATGGAAGTCGAAAAAGATGGCAAGCTACCCTTTTTGGATGTCCTAATTGAAAGGAGACCTGATGGTTCAATGAGCCACTCTGTCTACAGGAAAGCCACCCATACGGATGCTTACCTAAAACCGGATTCCCACCACCATCCATCCCAGAAGAATTCCCTCATCAAGACTCTATACCATAGAGCCCAATGCATAACCGACCAGGAAGACATTGCCAGTGAACTCAAACACGTACGCCAGGCTCTTAAGGCTAATGGTTACTCCGACTACACAATCCCAAAGCCATCACTCCAACCATCAAGAAGGATCCTGTTGAGGAGCCTTTCAAGACCATCACCTTACCCTACATTGCTGGGGTCACAAAAAAGATCTCCAAAATCCTGATAAAACACAAGATCCAGGTCCGATTCAACACAGTACATAAAATCTGTGATCTGGTCCCGTCTGTGAAAGATGTGGTTCCAGACATACAGTACCCTGGCGTCTACAAACTAAGTTTCCTCTGTGGTAGCAGTTACATTGGAGAAACCAAACGACATGTCTCAGACCGCATCCGTGAACATAAAGCAGACTTGAAACACGGTAGGACAAACACCTCAGCCGTGGCAGATCACTGTTACAATTCAGTGGGCTCACATGATATTGACTTCTCCAAGACAGAGGTTCTCTGCAAGCCATCTGGCTACCATGAGAGATTCGTTCATGAGGCGATCCACAAATACAAACAGAGACAATTTCAACCGAGAAGATAGATTCTGGCTTAGCAATCATTGGAAGGACATAATAAACCATTTCGGATCTTAACTAATTGTGTTCACGTTTACGGTGACTTTCAGACCGCGTTCCACTCACTGGCATTGTATTCTCCGCAGGGATTGGATTCTTTGCTCCGCTGCAAGTTTCCCCTCTCTACTCTCCCATTGACATATTTCGTTGCTTCCTCTTAGTATCTTTCACACGACGGTCAATGGTACAGTGTATAATAACAAATAGTATAAAATGTATATGCTTAATACAAGGTACAAAGTAATATATAGTATTGTAATTGTATAGTGAATATACAGCAGTGTGATATACATTAGGGTGGGTAGAATAATACATAGTGTAATATTATAAAGTCTATCAGATGTTCTTGCTTGGCCCTGGCGTGCATCCATGATGTTTTGTGGATGTGCCAATGCAGGAATAGCGTGTTCATAATTACAAGCCCATGGGCTACACAGAAGTCTTTCAGCCTCCTTCCGATATTGTTGAGCTGATCTGGCCCATGCCTTCCGATCACTCCAACCTAGGTGTCTGCGTCATGAACCACTCAGGCATTAAAGTCACTTAACAGGATGACTCTATCCCGAGGAACCAGTTTAGCTAGCACCTGGGACAGGTTATAGAAGACATCTGACTGATCAACCTAGTCTGCATCCCTCCACTTATGTTCATCTTTGGTGGCGGAGTAAGCAACCACCACCACACTTGATGGGGAGGTGAGCCCGCAATAGCCTGGGATTTACAGCTTCCCACACTTCACTGCAAAATAAGTGCCACTCCCCCCTGTTTGGTAGTTTCCTGCCTTAAGTGGAGAACTGTCCATCCCTCATGTTGACTGGAACCAGAACCGGTCCACTGGACCTCCTGTATTCCACAAAGGTCCAAGCAGGACCAGTCCATCTCTTGACAAAGGAGTGGCAGCCTCTCCTCCGCAAAGAGAGTCCAAACATTCCACGTGGCCAATCTCAGTGTTTTCCTGTTCCTGGATTTGCCAGATTGAGTTTGGCCAAAAGGTGTCATGAATGTCTATCCCCCTTGGTCTTTAGCACGAGCTCATGTTGGTGTTTCCACCCTGGTGCTTGGTAGGAAAAAAGTGCCAGGTGGAGGGTTCACCAGGCCCTCACACGCACCGATCTATCTACATACACATCCCCCACTCACACCAATACGGCCCACACACACACATAGCCTGCAACACTTACACGTTCAGCCTGCACCACACACACAACCGCCATTCGCCATGAAATGGCGGTGACGTCACCACGACACTTGTGCCAGGCTATGTGCACCTTGAGGCCACGTGAAGTGTCGAATGCCCTCTGGCAGGAGGTCACGGGGCAGACCCAGGTGCCACAGGCCGACTGACTGAGACGACTGGCTGATGCACCACCTGTGCCCCCTACTGTGCCAACTTGCTGTGCTTTAGCCACCCACGACTACACACACACAGCCTCTACCACATGCACACCACCTGCGCCGCACGATGCTATACAAGCCACAATGCATCATAGACTAGAGTACACACACACTATAGTATAAATGCTACAGTACACCCCACTCTACAGTACACGCACCACAGTACACCACACTACATACTACAGTACACCATGCACTACGTACGGTACACCCCATACTACAATACACCGCATGCTACAGTACATCCCACGCTATTTATAAACATACGCAGACAACAACACGCACACAGAAACACAAACACACAGACACGGGGATACAGATAATACACAGATACAAATAATACAGGTACTGTACACGCACGCTGTTGGAAAGAAAAAAAAGCGTGGCAAAACAAAACTGCTGAATAAAACGTTAAAACAAAAACGTTAAACAATAAAAAAAAATCGAGAAATGCGACTAATCCACCGAGATACATACACATACACTCACTTTAAAACTCAATCACACAAAAAAGCACACTCTCACACACAATCACGTGATCGCCCATCCCTTCAACCGCCTTAGCTGCTCAGCTGCCACCGCGGCACACACATGCACAAACACACTCGGGCTCGCTCGATCTTCGTGGCACACTGAACCAAAAAAAACAAACTCCAACTGCGCGAAAATGCGACCGAGGGAGTCCAGAGGGCTGGGGTCAGGGGCTGATGGCTAACGTCTGCTCCTGAACTGCTGGAGCACGCACGGCCAATGGAGAGAGGTGGGGGGAGGTAGGGGCTGGATCGACCACAGAACGGAGATTTCTCGTCTGTCCTAGCTTACGAACAGAGACTGGGGATTCTTTGCTTTTCCTATAAACCTGAAAATACCTTCAGCGGGCACACCTGGGATATGTTTGCAATGTGCCACACCTGTTGCCAAGTGCTATGCTGCAGCATAAAAAAACCCACGAAGAAAAGTATAATATATATGAACGTTTTGGCGGTACTCCAGTGGTGCGTAATATAAGAAATATTTTTTGCGCAAAAATTATTTTTTTTCCTGCGATTCTCAACCCCCGGTCCAAAAACTTGCGGGGTGTGCATCAAAATCAGTTCCCGTGAAGCGGTCGGAAGACGAATGTCAGTTACATTTTTGATTGCAGACTGTTTTATGAAGGACCAGTGTGTCATGCTGCACCGGTGTAGCGCCAATACATCCATGTGGAGATTCTAGAAGGGTTCGTGCTGATTATCTTGGTGATTTGCCAGGAGATTAATGACCCAGAAAGCACAGGGCTTCTGCCCCATCATCAACACCGCCCGGACCTTGTCAACGTGGAAGATGAGGTCCAGCTCACAGACGTTCTCAAAGCACTTGTCCAGAGTCTCCACGAACACCTGGTCCAAAACAAGACAATGTCAACACCACAATGAATTGCCATCGCCACCAACGTCTGTCAACGATGAACCGCCGTCAAACAATAACAAACATCACCACCACCGCCATCAACACAATAACAAACATCACCACCCACGCCATCAACACAAAAATCAAACATCACCACCACCACCATCAACACAATAACAAACATCACCACCACCGCCATCCACACAATAACAAACATCACCACCACCGCCATCAACACAATAACAAACATCACCACCATAAACACAATAACAAACATCACCACCACCACCATCAATACAATAACAAACATCACCACCACCGCCATCAACACAATAACAAACATCACCACCACCGCGGTCAAACACAATAACAAACATCACCACCACCGCCATCAACACAATAACATCACCACCAACACCATTAAATACAATAACAAACATCACCACCAACACTGTCAATGCTGAACCACCGTCAAACACACTAATAATCACCACCAATGCAGTCAAACACAATAAAAACATCACCGCCAACACTGTCAACGCTGAACCACCGTCAAACACAATAACAATCACCACCAACATTGTCAATGCTGAACTGCCGTCAACACAATAAAAACATCACCACCAACACTGTCAACGCTGAACCCCTGTCAACACAATAACAAACATCCCCACCACCATCGTTAATGCTGATCTGCCATCAACACAATAACAAACATTGCCACGGACGCCGCCATCAACGCAATCATCAACACCATCACACAAACACCTTCAACACTGCACGACAATCAAAGTCATTATGAACACCATCATTACCACCAAACATCACGATCAACACCAGGAACCTAACAACATCATCACTCATTTCTTTAGAAGTGTTTTTTTGTGTTTAGTTTGTTTTCCTTCCCCCGCACCTCTGAATAGCAAGGTTGGCTACGTACGGTGCGAAATACGTTCAACATACATGTTAACATCATCAACAAACACAGCCATCAAGCACCATTACAAACATCATCAACTAATCTCCACCAACACTACTGACAACACCATCAACGCTATAACAACCGCCATTCGTCACTTAAGCTAAGCTTTGTGTACTTTAAGGCCACGTGAAGTGTCAAACGCTCGCTTACAGGAGGTCACGGAACAGAACCAGGTACCATCGATTGAATGACTGAGATGACTAACAGATGCACCACCTGTGCCCCCTATCGTGCCAACTTGCTGTGTTTTAGCCGCCCGGCGCGTCGCTCATTGTTGCGGGCGTCGCTCCTCTGCCTTCTGCTGTTGTTAGAGGGTGACTACCTCCAACTGCCCAGTAGCAAGCATCCTCCTCCGATCTTGACACTGCTGGTACCAATTACTGGCAAGCCGACTCAGCTCCATATCCTCTCACACCACATTATTCCACATCTTCTCTAGCATGTGCCGCACCTGTTTAGCCGCCTCTATCCAATCTACGTGTTAAACCAAATAAAAGCTGTTCAGGCATTCGGTGGCTGGGCAAGCCAGCTACATGACCCAGCCAATGCAGCCTTGCTTACCGGAAATTACTGATGGGACTGTGTCCAGATCTTTCAAGGATCTGTGAACTCATCACACAATCCAGTCTGTGTTAACCCAGGATGGATCGTAGGCAGGCTATCCTGAATATTTCTAACAGGCGCAGTTGTTCCATTAGAGGGTCCACATTTTACAAGCATAAGTGAGGGCATGCCTGTGGCCGAGAAAACCCGAAACTTCGTGCGGGAGCAACAGACCAGATAGCTTGCACACAGCATTGCGCAGCCAATGAAAAGATCATGCCGCTCTACTGATTTGGAGCGAGACCTCAGCTGCAAAACTGGAGTTTGTCATGAGTGTACTGCCCAAGCTCATAAACAAAGATCCCCCGTATAGCCTTAACTGGATGTTGGGGCAAGTGCCGTTAGCGTGCATCTATGAAGGACGGCATGGCACACGAAGGGTGGGTGGCCAGCACCACGCCTGACTGCCTTTGTCTCCCCAGTGAGATTATTTTTACACACAGCACCAGGTACTCATTTGAAGCTGAGTGGACCTAGGGGAGGCCTAGGACTGGTTCAGATATTCGTCACTGGTGTTGGTGGCCGTGAGCGGGAATCGAACTCAAGTCTCTGCCAGGTTCATAGCGCAGCGTGGCGCTAACCACTACTACACTAGCGCTCAAACACCACCAGCACCCAACGAATGACTGCCAGTGTGTGTGGTGTGCGTGTGTGTGGCCATGCCTGGATGAGGTCGAGGATGCCGAGTTCGCTCTCGCACGAGTCCACGCAAAACACGAAGTAGAGCGTCGCGTAGTGCCTGTAGATGAGCTTGTAGTCCGAGCCACCTATCAGCCTGCACCCATGGTTACTCAGCACAAAAGGCTACGGTGGCAACATGGCTCGCTGCTCACACAGCCGGGCAAGTATGTGACTCAGCAAATTGCAAGAGCAAACATCCACGGCAGCAGACAAGTGGAGTTCGCACGTTCCACCAGAATACACGCGTTGTATTGGGGTATTCACAATAAAGTTTTTTTTGGGTTAGATCGCGTAAATATATGTGTCGTTAAAACCCGCCACCACCCGACACAGCCAACTAGTAAGGATTGTCACGTAAACAGAACATGCCAATTCGTCACTAATACAGCACACCGGTGTGTTGGAGAGCCAAGCCACAACATTTACAATAGACAAGAAGGACAAGTTCAAAGGGCTCGCATAATGCATAATGTACATTGCCTCAGTAATCCCCCCCCCCACGTGGCGCAAGAGTGGAGAAGCGTGGTCACCACATCTACGCCTCTATATAAGGAAAAAAATAGTAAGACTTCTTCACAAATCTGGCTGTCACCTGATGAAGCCAGTTGTAATTACTGGTGAAACGTCGTACTCAGATTGTAAATGTTGTGGCTCGGGTCTCCAACACACCGGTGTGCTGTACTAGTGACTAATTGGCCATGTTCTGTTTACGTGACAACCCTTACTAGTTGGCTGTGTCGGGTGGTGGCAGGTTTTAACGACACATTTATATATTTACGCGATCTAACCCAAAAAACCTCAATTATGGATGATATTGGTCGCGAAAGCTTAGTATTAAACTATTGGGATATTGTCAGTCATCTGTGATATCGGCAAGATGGTTTGCACCACACCGCACCACATTTCTAGTTTGTTGATTCCTCGATTTTCGATTGTAACACTTTCCTAAAGTAACCATACATTATTCTTATTTAGCTTGCTTACCCACAAAAGCCTCACCGACTCTTTTTTCAGGAGGATGCTGCAGAAATCAAACCCAAGCCTTTGTTTCTGTGAGGCACGAGTGTGTTAACACAGCATTGCCATGCTGTTCTTACAGCCCTTAGGTCAATCCACTTCTGTAAGAGGGCTTTCCCATGCCATGCGGGTCTTGGGGTTTGTTTGACCACACTTCACCATGCTTGGTGAAGAGAGTAGCAGGGAGCACGGGGGTGCTGGACGCAAGGGCGCAGTGACCTTTTTCAACGGGGGGCGATGCAAGATACGACTGTGGCCCCCCCTACTTTCTCCTGACTCAATGTTACTGAAAAAGCTACGGATGTTTTTAACCCATATACAAGAATATGTAGGTTATAACTATATATTCTATTGTTCTCATTTTTTTAAATACATTAAAAACATTTTTTTAACTTGTTTATCTGTTAATTCGGGCCTGCCAAGTGGTCGACTGAGCCCCTATGTGTTGCATACGCTGCATACCCCGTGGTCGGATGGCCCAGGACCGGTTATGATATGAACTTGCCACTGTTGTTTAGCCTTGGCCATGAATAAAACTCATGTGGCCGGGTTCACCATGCCGCATCGCGCTTTCTGCCATCACAAGGCAGTTGGTGGGGGTTTGACCTCATGGTCTCTGGACTGGTGATCGCTCCGACCGAATACGGAGATGCTCGGACACCCCCCGGTGGGGCTGGAGTCCCGCCGGGGGGAGGGGCGCAGGGGTGAGCCGAGGGTGCGATGCTCACGTTCCCCCCTCCAGGAAGTTGCAGACATTGTCGTCTCGCTTGGACACAAGGTGGAATGTCTCCCGGATGATCTGCTGCTGCATGTCCTCGCTCTGCACAAAGACAAAGATCCCCAAATAGCCTCAACAGACTGCTGCGGAAAGTGCTGTTAGCGAGCACCTATTAAGATCGGCACGGCATACGACAGGAGTGGGTGGCCTTCACCACGCACGGCCGCCTTTGTCTCCCCAGTGGTGATGCTTACTACACACCGCACTAGGTACTAATTTGAGGCCGAGTCGACCTAGGTCCAGGACCGGTTCGCGTAATCGTCACTGGTGTTGGCCGTGAGCGTGAATCTAACTCGGGTTGCCGGGTTCATAGTGTAGCGTAGCGCTATCCGCTACACCACCGCACATCCACGCGCACGGTCAAACGCACGAGTAATCGGGCACACGACTAGCTAGTCACACACACACGCAGTCATACCGAGTCATGGCACAGTGTCACGCAGTTATTTACACACACGCAAAGCCAAAGTCACATACACAAATGTTATCATCACGAACCAAGTAACCTGTCATCAAGCAATTTGGGGCCGTCCATAAATGACGTCACGCGATTTTGAACGATTTGACGCCCCCCCCCTCTAGTCACACAGCGTCACAAAAAGTCAGATCCCCCCCCCTCAAATATGACGTCACAAAGCTCTGCCCCTCACCCCCAAAACATGCTTCAAATCGCTTTAAACTATTATCATTGTAGTGCGTATTTAATGTGGCGCTGCACTCTGGTGTTGTAGGAGAAAACATTTATTTAAAAGTCTATTTAATTAAGTAGAACGTGTTGTCTATTTTTATTTAAAGTTGCGAATTTTGATGTGACGTCACATTTCTCACCCCCCCCATTCGTCACACATCGTCACGAATGTCTGATCCCCCCCCCCCCAGGTGCGTGACGACATTTATGGACGGCCCCTTAAGCAGGCATGCACTGATAGTCACACATACAGCAAGTCATGCGCACAGCTGCGGTCGCGCACGCAAACACGCACCAGCGGTCGTTGTCGGTATTGCATTTATACCGTAATGGGCTTCTTCCAACATCGGACGTGATCAATCCACTGCTGGATGAAGATCCTTCGATGGTGACCAATCCAAGCTGGTCCATGCAGACGAGGTGGCTGTTCGTGTTTGTTGCCGTCTCACATTCGTTACGTTGTATTAATATGATTTTCATTATTTCATGAATGGCAATGTTTTATATATTTGGGCTATTGTTGGTGTCATTGCATTACATTAGGTTTAATGATGCAATGCAGCAGAATCATATGATTATACTGTATTGTACTATGCTCCCAAAGTTATACGTTCTTCCCAGACTTCAACTACTAGGCCGTACAAGTTGACCAGAGTGGCGAAGTATGTTCAACCGCACCCTGGGCTGTCCCTCATCCAGCAGCGGAGTGTCCAAAAGGGACTGTATATACAACTGTGTGTGTACACTGTAAGGCAATTCATGCTTGGTACATCACTTAATCTTATTTGGGGACGTTTGTACGTTTTACACTGCGGTTGTGTTAAATTAATAATCACTTAAATGCTGGTATGGTATTGTATACATGTGTATGCTGTATTTACATATAATACGTATGCCAAGTTAACATCAATCATTGTGTACACTTGTATCAATGTTAATCTGTTCCAGAAACCTTAAACAGCCCGCCGGGGCCTAGTCGCAGACGCGGAGCCACGGCATTTGCCTGAGCGGCCGCGGCATTTGCCTGAGCGGCCCCGGCGGGAAGATCCCGCACCCAGTACCCTCCCGCCCCCGCAACCCCAACTGCGAACTCACGTAAAACTTGTAGAACTTGGAGAGGCGCGGCTTGCCGTGGTTATTGAACACGAGGATCGCTTTAATCATGGCGAGAGGCCGGGAGGAAACGAGAAGAATAGAGAAGGGGGAGAGCCTCAGGGAAGGCAGGCACGACGAGAGGGATGAGAGCGAGCGACGCACGGGTGGGTGCCAGGGCAGAGGTTTTACCTCCACTTTTGCCTTGCTCGTTTCCCAATCCCTCGAGCAGAGGCTGCAGCGCTCCACCCCCCCTACCCCTACCCCCCTACCCCTACCCCCCCTGCCCCCCCTGCCCTACCCCCCCTACCCCACAGCCCCCTCTCTATCTCTCCTCCCTGGCTCCTCCCCCCTCTCGCCGATACTGAATAGCCTCTTGTCGTCACAGCAGCCCTTTTGCCCACTTCAGCAATTGTTTCTTGCTGTGGTTGTCCCACCTGATGACGGTCGCTTGTGTTGCGCCCGAAACGTCGTGATTTAATTTATTTTATATCTACGTGACTTTACCGAAAGAACCAAAGAGTATGGTTTAACATGTAGTCATAGTGGGCTTTCGCGACCAATGTTATTCATAATACTTCCAATCTAGAATAATACATCCTTTTTTGGGGTTATATCGCGTAAATATAAACGTGTCGTTAATCCCACCACGACCATACAGAGCAAAATCAATAAGGTATGTCACGTAAACAAAACGTACCAATTAGTTGCTACTTCAGCACACCATTTATATTTTGGAGAGTAAACCCACAACATTTACAATTTGAGAAGTGACGTTTTGCCGGTAATTATTAGAACCAGCTTAATCAGCCGGTGGGCTGACGTAGTAACGAATTGGCACGCTTTATTTACATGACAAACCTTGCTGATTGGCTGAGTCGGGTGGTGGTGGGTTAACGACACATTTACGCGATCGAACCCAAAATGTATTTTATAGCATGGGTACCATGATTTTCGGATGAAATACAATTCGGAATTTTGGAATGTAATTGGGCAGTGGATTTACGTTTGGTGGAAATGTCCGTGAGTTAATAGATTAAGATAGATTGATCATGTATTCACAATCGATTAATGGAAATAATAGCAATCATACCAATACCCTCACCGCTACCTAACCTTAACTCCACTCCTAACACTGACCTTACACCTACCTCACACTAACCAAGCCCCTACCTAACACTAACTCTACCCCTATCCCTGCGGTAATGCTATCATTATTATTCCGCTTGTTTACCCAGGAAAGCCTCACCGAGTCTCAAGACTCCCATTTCAAGAGGGTCGTGCCAAGTTTCTTTGCAGTCAAGGAGAGGAGCAAATTTGCTGCTGCTGTGTGTAACTCCCATTGAGTAATTTGCATGGAATCTTTCAATATTTGGGATGTTTGGGGAAACACAACTTATGTGATTTTAATTTATGGTTAGTTACAATCAGTACTACTCTATTTTGCGATTACGAATGCAATAGAGTATATCATATTTGATTATTCGATTAAAATGAATGTGTCACATTTGCTCTGTGTGTATCAATTAACACCCTGGATACCCATTCAAATAGATGTTCCTTCTCTAGTCTGGGTTTATCCAGGTGTAGTGCCATAAGAGGGGAGGGGCTGCTGGGGGCTCTGGGATCCTAGGCAGTTAAGCCCTTGGCGCCAGGCGCTAGGATCCCAGGCAACCCAGACGCTTAAGCCCCTTGGCACCACCAACGGGGGGGCTGTGTGTGCTCTGTGGGATATCTGGGGGCGCACACAACCCCACCCCTCGTTGGGGACGAGGCATAAAAGGGCAGCTCCCTGGCCGATCGGGGCCAGTCGCAGCTCAAGACCCAAGACCCGCCAGCCAGCCAGCTTAGGACCCTGGACCCCCTCGTCCCGCTTGTCCTTGTAAGGGCCGGGACGCTGTGAGGGCCAGCGGTGGGACTCTGGGACTCCTGGCTCTACGTCCTTGTAAGGGCGAGTTTCGAGGAAGCCAGAGTCCAGACCCGCACCTTGGCTCGGTCGGGTCAATTAGCCTCCCCTAGGGTAATTGTAGCTGGAGGACCCCAGAGCGTAGCCAGAGTAGTGTATCTAGGCTGTGTACCTAGGCTGTGTACTTAGGCTGTAACAGAGTATCAGGACTGTTGGAGTGTTGTATTGTAATAAAGAAGTTACCTCTACAAGTGTCTCCGGAACCCATTACACAGGTAAAATATTGTAATAAATTTTTTTTTATATACATAGGATTTGACGACCAACATTTTTCATACTTGCTTTCTTTTCAATTAAATCGCCACGTAGGCATGTAAACACCCGGCAGAGACAATAAAATCAAGTTGTTACATGGACAAATGTGCCAATTGATTCATTTATTTTTTGTTCCAAAAAAACTGGAGGAATATTGACAATATTGTTATTTTTATTTTATGATAGAATATAGTATTACAAGTTTGCAGTCGATACCACATTGGGAAGTGGGTTAAGATTGAGTTACAATATTTGAGGATACGACAACAACAACAGAGTGAGTTCAGTAAAAGCGTGTAAAACAATGAATGAAGGAATGAACGCTGCACCTCGTGCGCTGTCAACACGCGTCTTGTGGGGGACGGGAGGTGCCGATTGGAACAGCACGTGCCACGTGGAATGGGGAGCGCGGTAGTGCAGCTCACGGCCACCAGCACCCAGTGCTAGCGATTATCTGAGCCGGTCCTGGGCCTCGACCTAGCTTTAGGGGTCGACTCAGCCTCAAATGAGTACCTGGTGCGGTGTGGAGTTAAATATCTCCACTGAGGGAGACGTAGGCAGTCGGCCGTGGTGCTGGCCACCCAATCCCTTGTGTGCCGCAGTGCCGGCATGCGTTAGGTGCCGCTCCCTAACAGCACTTGCCCAAGAAGAAAAATTAATTTGTTGAGCTATCATGTGGCCAGTTCGCTTCTGAAAAATAATTGAATACCTCGGACTTTGCCCTGGAAGGATGGAGACGGGTTAGTTGTATTTGTATGCATTTGGGATAATTATTTGTTTTACTTATCCTGTGGGGCCATCCATAAATGACGTTGCGCGATTTTAGACGATTTTTGACCCCCCCCCCCCCCCATTGTCACACGGCGTCACAAAAAGTCAGACCCCCCCTTCAAATAAGACGTCAAAAAGCTCTGCCCCCCCCCCCCCCAAAATATAAAACATGCTTCAAATCGCTTTAAACTATTATCATTGTAGTGCGTATTTGATGTGGCGCTGCACTCTGGTGTTGTAGGAGAAAACGTTTATTAAAAAGTATTTAATTAAGTGGAGCGTGTTGTCTATATTTATTTAAAGTTGCGCATTTTGATGTGACGTCACATTTCTCACCCCCAGCTCGTCACAAACGTCTGACCCCTCCCCCCTTAGGTGCGTGACGTCATTTATGGACAGCCCCTGTATATTCTGATTGATTCTGATGAGGCCCGCTCGCTCACTGCACTTGCCGCGAGAGGCTACACGGGCCAACTTTGCATTTGCCTTATTCGCAGTCACGTGCCCTGGGGGCGTGGCTTCTGGCCCCGGCTCGCGCGGTGCCTTGTGGGTACACGTTGAGCTTCGGTGACGTGCCACCCGAATCGATTAATGGCATTCTTAAAATTAAAGTAATCGATTAAAACGTAACACTATCTGCATTGCTTTCATCGCTTATTGTTACTTCTGACAAAATAAAAACGTATTTGAAAACCGTAATTTCCACCGTAATGTTCAACGTGGGCATTTGTTTAGGTGTCCGCAAACACAATTCACCGACCGCCGCGCGAGGATCGGATAAGGCGATTCCACGGTGGTGAATCGATTCCACGGTGGTGAATCGATTCCTTTTGGTGGTAGGACAGTCGACGTGGTTCCTCCGTCCATGTTGAGAGAGAGACGCCGGTGAGACGCAGGGAGACACGGAGAGGAGACACGGTGAGACGCAGGGAGACACGGAGAGGAGACACGGTGAGACGCAGGGAGACACGGAGAGGAGACACGGTGAGACGCAGGGAGACACCGGAGAGGAGACACGGAGAGACACAGGGAGACGCGGAGAGGAGACACGGAGGGGAGACAGGGAGACGCCCGCGAGACAATGCTGACCAAGTTCGAGACCAAGTCCGCCCGCGTCAAGGGTGAGTGCCGCGGACATTCGGGGGCCTGTCATGCGAATGTGGACATGTGTTCGTCGCAGACCTCTTTTCCGGACGAGCGCCAGTACGTTTGAGTAGTCTTGGGGGAGGGGCGGGGCTGGTCAGCGCAAGTTGGTGAAGGTGGTGAACGTAGAAGTATAGTACAGCAAATGGATCGTGTTGCACACTGGTCTATGCTGCTGCTGCTGCCTGCCACGTAGCGCCCGACATGGGAACGCGGAATTTCCACCAACTAGCTCGGTAGTGCTGAACTCTGCCCGCCTCGTATAAGTTCAAACCCAATATCAGCATCATCAGTCGAAACAAAATCACGAAACTGTATATTTTTATTTTACCAGCTAAGGCCAACTGAGCGATCGATATAGCTATTTTTCAAAAGCGACCTGGACACAAATGATAGCCCAACGAAGTGCCTTTTCACGTGGAAGTGTATAGCCGCCAAATAGCTCTAAACGCGTGATGTTCATTCTAAATGTGGAGGGAAAACCCGGAGGACCCGGAAAAAAATCTTTAAGCGACTACAAATATACAGCAGGCGTCAGGGTCGGAATCGAATCCACGATCTCCTGCATACCAGTTGGTCATCCACTGCTGGATGAAGGCCGCTAAGCCATGAGCTCATTTCGTCACCCCTACCTCCTGCGGTGAGACGGAGTCTCGGGCGTGTTTCCCTTCACACAGTTGGGAGCACGGGCGGTCTGCCAATCTCGACAATCTGGATCTATATACGCTCTTTGAAACTCTTTATTTTATCATGTAAGGCCCACTGAGCTCTTCTTCAGAAGGGACCTGGCCGCAAATAATAGCTCAACGACGTGGCTTATCATGTGAAAATTTATAGCAGCCAGATACTCTAAACGCACGTTTGTAAATGTGGAGGGGAAAATCGTAGGGAAGAGAGACACGCAAATTATAAATATACAGACGTCAGGTTGGGATCAAACTCATGGTCTCCTGCATACCAGGCGATGGAGTTAACATCTCAACACCACCGTGACCTGTTGCCAGCAGCGAGAGCTTTCCACATGACTTTTGATGGCCTCAACGTGCACCTAGCCTGGCACAGTGGCTGTGGCTGACGTCACCTCCACCTTGGTGGTGAATGGCGACTGTCGATCCCTTCCTGTTTGGCTGTCGTTACTGTATTCTCGACTTCCATGCCATCTCCTCCCTCTTCTCGCCATGACGCTGTCCTGCCACCCAAAGGCCACTGACGATCCGTCTACTCAAAGCATTTATCAGACAACCTGCAAGGCCTTCGTTCTGGAATTACATAATTTCAGCAGCATTTGTTGAGACAAAACGAAAACACTGCACCTGTTTAGACCTTCAGTGTCTCATCAGCTGTCATGCTTGTTTGAAGCGATGCTGGTGAACTGAACTTATTTTTAAGGAGAGATAGTGTGTGGAGATGAGTAGAGTAAGATGAGAAAGAGAGGAAAGAGGAAAGTGTGTGGAGGGGAGCACATTAGCACGGTTGGCTGTGTATGGTGCAAAATAAGTTCAACACATACATACAGAGTGAGATGAAAGGGGAGAGGCAGGATATTTGAGACAAGAGGTAGGCAGAAGCAAGTCCATGTATAGATTTTGAAGACTGAGTGTGAATTATGTAGTTGATCCAGGACTGGATTGGGAGCTGGTGGAGGGATTGGCGTATTTGGCTGGGGTTGTTTTGCTTACGGGTGCCGATGAGAGTCTGGCATTGGCGGCAGCGTTTTGGATCGTCTGGAGTTTGGTGATCGGGGATTTGGGGGGCAGGCTGTGAGGAAGATTGGTGAAGGTTGGGTCAGGATGTCATGAAGTCATGGGTGAGGGTCTCGGTGGCAGTATCCTAAGGACGTGGTACGTGAATACCGTATTTTCCCCGCATATAGCCCGCATATAGCCCGCATATGCATATAACCCGCAGATGCATATACCCCGTAAAAATAGCGTTTTGTGTAAAACAAATTTCAGATAGCCCGCACCTCCATATACCTTGCATGCATTCATATCCTTAACGTCATTACCGCAGCCTAATTCCATCATTAATACAAAGTTTACATTTGCAATACATTCCACTATCAATTGTTAACATTAATATCATAACGTGCACAAAGAAAACAAACTAACCAGAAACGAGTGAACTTAAAACAGTAAATAAGTAACAAAAGTAAATATCCAATAAATAAGTAACACATAACTGGTAGATAAGTAAGTTAGGCTTACCATCATTCGACCTCATTACAGCTTGCCTCCGAAACGTCGTGATTTTTATTTTATTTTACTTTTATAAATTTTTATGTTTTACCTACGTGACTTTACAGAAAAAAACCTGAGAATATGAATCCTTGCAGTCACGAAAGCTTCAAATCTAGAACTCATTACAGCTACTACACCGGTAGTTACCCCTGTATAGTTTTAGCACTGGTAGATTGCTCACTGCACAGACAATAGCGGCACTACGGTAACGCCATTGCCTCCTGGCAACAAAGCCATTGGAAGTTTGAAACAAAGTTCATGGTCGCGACTGTATAGGGCTTAGCCAATAGCAGCGGCCTAAGGGACTCGGCAATTATGATTCCGCGTTTGGTAGACGCTTGTTAAGGCCCTTCCCATTGTGCAATCCATAGACGCAGCTCAAACTTTCGCACCCCCCTACAGCCACTGAAAGTATTACGGTAAATAAAGTGCGCCCACTTCAAACAGTCGTTTTATTGTACAAACAATTCGAATAATCTCAAATGTGATAACTTGCAATATTAGTGTGAGTCGTTTATTCAGCAGTGTTTTAGTCAAAGCTAAGTGTTGCATAGTGGATAGTCCTACCATGAAAAAATTAAACGAGTTATGACATGTCACATGTGTAAAATATTTTTGGGATAGCCAGCACCTCCATATACCCCGCAGGGTCTTGTTTTGTTTGTAAAAAGTGGTATACCCCGCGTCTTATATGCGGGAAAATACGGGACAGTACTGTATACGTATGTATGTGCCAGTCATCTCCGTTAACCCATGGTGCTTGGGTCTGTTCCGTGACCTATTGGCGAGCCTTTGACAACTTCACGTCGCCTCGAGTGCACCTAGCAAGGCGCAAGCGCTGTGCTGACATCACCGCCGCTTAGTGGCGGTGATGTCAGGCTGTTGTGTGTGTTTTATTGTGGGCGAGCGGTTGATGAAGTGGTTAATGCCACACAACGCTAAGAACCTTGCAACCCGAGTGAAGTTCCCGCTCGCAATCACTCTCAGTGGTGGGAAATGTCTGAACTAGTATGCTATGCCGGCCTTCATGGGTCCTCACGGCACTTGCCCCAACAGTCCATTAAAGGTCACGGTGGGGTCTCTTTTTTCCTTTTTGTGCAGGGCTTTGCTTCCACTCGAAGCGGCCCTGGGTGCTGGCGAGCTTGCACAGTGGCGTCATCCAGCTGTGGGACTACCGCATGTGCACGCTCATCGACAAGTACGACGAGCACGATGGTACGCTGCGCACTCCAACCGAGCGCGCGCGTGTGCTTGTGACAACATGCGTAATGCATGTGGGATGTGTGGTGCACGTGTTCTGTCCGTGGTGTGTGTGTCCCGTTCCCTCTTGTGTTGTATGTTTGTATGTTTTTATGTATGTATACCTCATTCCTATGTGTGTGTGTTGTATGTGTGTATCATTCCCATTTGTGTATTGTATGTGGTGTGCATATGTATGTTTTGTATGAGTGGGGAGCAGTGGCGTAGCGGTTAGCGCATTAACCTACAAACCCAGCGACTCGTTCAATTTCCGCTCACTGTCAACACCAGTGACCATTATTTGAGCCGTTCCTGGACCTCCCCTAGGTCGACTCAACCTAAAATGAGTATCTTGTGAGGTGTGTAAAAACATCACCACTGAGAAGACAGGCGGTTTGTGTATGTGTTGACTCATGGCACCAGCGTCTGTTCCGTAACATGTCAGCGATCCTTTGACACTTCACATTGCCTGAGAGTGCACCTAGCACCTAGCCTGGTGATGTCACCGCTACTTAGTGATTGATGGCCGCTGTTGTTGTTGTGCCTGTGTTTGCATATGTAGATTTGTGTGTCTCATTCCCCTGTGTATGTGTGCATGCGGCGCTGCAAGGATGAGTGGTGGGAGCGGGTTGCTTAGGACATGGATTCCGCCTCCGTAGCCCGCAATCACAAATTAATATTTAATTCCATCAAAAAAATTACTTGCAGCGCCTCACCTATTACCATCCTGAAGGGAAAGAGTGGTAATCTGATCTCTGACCCCCAGGAACAGGTCTGCAGGTTTGCAGGCATTTTTGTGAGGTCTTGGAGGGGAATTCCCTCAGCCCAGACAACATAATCGGGCAAGGTGGGACGACCCTATAAGTAGCCACCCCTTGAATGGTTGGCTGAAGTGCCATCTGTGAAGCAAGTGTGAGGGGCGATCTGAAGTCTGAGACCAGGAAAAGTGCCGGGTAGAGACGATCTCCCATTCGAAATGCTGAGGGAGGGTGGCATCTGTTTGCAGACTGCCCTACATGACATCACAACTGTCTGGACCACAGGACGGGTTCCGCAGGATTGGAAGGATGCCCTGGTGGTAACAACTATAGGGGCATTTCTCTTCTCAGTGTCCCGGGACCGGTCCTGGCAAGGATTATTCAATATCGCCTTGCAGGCACGCCGAGGAGAGGCTTGCAGAGCCCCAATGTGGTTTCAGACAAGGGCGGTCCTGCATGGATGCCATATTCTCTTTCCGTCTGCTACAACAGAGGTGTAGGGAATTCCAACAAGACCTACATCTCTGCTTTATTGACCTGGTCAAGGCCTGTGATACCATCAACATGCCATGGCTGTGAGCAGTTCTTCGTGCTTTCGGAGTGCCTAACTCTGCTCACAATCATTAAGGGACTTCATGATGGTGGGCAGGCCCGGGTTAACCTACGTCAACATGAGTCGGAGCCATTCCCTGTTCACTTTTGGGTGCAACATGCATGTCCTCTGGCTCCCACATTATTTAACATCATCTTTGACCACGTAGTTTGATAAACTGTCCATGGCTGTATGAGAGTGATTTCCATCTGGTACAGATACAACGGAAGGCTAATCCGATGCCCAGGTGCGGTCGAGGGATGACTGCCTATTTGTATGCGAATGATCTGGTGATTGCTGCTGACTCAGAGGAGGATTTGTAGATGTTGCTGCTGAATCTGGAATGTGCCACTAAGAGGTGGGGTCTTGCCGTCAGCCCCAAAAAAACTAAGCACCTGCCTGGGTATTTTGTGCCACCAAACACTCCATCCCCTCAGCTTCCCATTGGTGATGGAGCAGTTGTGGAGAGTTTCCCATACCTAGTCAGTGTGTTTATGACCAGCTCCGATTTGACAGCAGAGGTCTCACTCCGAATCAGTCAGGCGGCATTATCTTTTAATCGGCTGCGCAATGCTGTCTGGATGCTACCTGGTTTGTCGCTCCGCATTAAGTTTCGGGTTTTCTCGGCCACAGGCATGCCCTCCCCTCTCTATTCTTGTGAAGCATGGACCCCTCTAATGGAACATCTGCGCCGGTTAGAAACATTCAACTGGCATGCCTATGATCCATCCTGGGTTGTGTGAGAAGCTCACAAATCCTTGAAAGATCTGGACACATTCCCATCAGTGAGCTCCTCCGGCATGCAAGGCTGCATTGGCTGGGTCATGTAGACCGCATGCCCAGCCACCGCATGGCCAAGCAACTTCTGTTTGGCCACATAGAGGGGGCTAAACGGGTGCGACGTGGGCTGGAGAAGAGGCGGACTGATGTGGTACGGGAGGATTATGGAGCTCAGTGGACTTGTCGACGACTGGTACCAGTGGTGTCAAGGTCAGCCTCTATGGAGGAGGCTCATGAAGGACGCTGCTGGGCAGTTGGAGGCAGTCACCCTCCAGCAACAAAGGAGGGCAGGTGAGCGACACAACAACGAGAGGAGCACTGGGTGACTAAAATGCAGCAAGTTGGCACAGTGGGCGGTACAGATGGTGCATCTACCGGTCATCTCAGTCAGCCAACCTATGGCACTTAGGTCTGTCCCGAGACCTCATGGCAGCGAGCCTTCGACACTTCACATGGCCTCAAAGTGCACCTGGCTTGGTAAAGGTGGCGTTGTGACGTCACAGTCGCTTAGTGGCAAATGGCAGGTATTGGTTATGTGTGTGTGGTGTATGGGTGTGTGTTTGTATGCGTCTAATTCCTGTGTGTTGTATGTATGCATTGTCTCATGGCTCTATGTGTGTGTGCGTGTGTGTTGGGGGGTGTGGTGCTGGGGGGAGCGGTAGTGTAGCGGTTAGCGCGCTGCGCTATGAACCTGGCGACCCGGGTTCGATTTCCGCTCACGGCCAGCACCAGTGACGGTTATCTGAACCGGTCCTGGGCCTCCTCTAGGTCGACTCTAAATTAGTACCTCGTGCGCTGTGTAAACATCGCCACTGGGGAGACAAAGGCGTGGTGCTGGGTACCCACTCCCTCGTGTACCGTTCCGGCCTTCATAGGTGCTCGCTAACAGCACTTGCCCCTACAGTCTGTTAAGGCGATATGGGGGATCTTTGGTGCTGGCAACCCACCCCCTTCGTGTGCCAAGCCGGCCTTCATAGGTGCTCGCTAACACCACTTGGCCCAACAGTCTGCAAATGCTATACGGGGGATCTTTGTATTGGCTGGCCACCCACCCCCCTTCATGTGCTATGCTGACCTTCATAGGTGCTACTCGCTCACAGCACTTGGCTCAACAGTCTGTTCAAGGCTATACTTTTGGTGTGAGCAGGTCCTGTTCGGGGTGTGGACTTCCACAAACAGCAGCCACTGTTCGTGTCAGGAGGAGACGACTACAAGATCAAGGTGCCCAGCGGGGTCACATGCGTGGCTTTGCGAGCGGGGCTTCATGCCCATAGACTTATATTTCCCATAGATTTACATTGCTCATAGACTAAGATCGCCCATCGAATAACATTATACATAGACTTACATTGCCCATAGACGAACATTGCACAGACTAAGGTCGACCATAGAATAACATTGCTCAGACTATGATCGCCAATAGAATAACATTACACATCGACTTACATTGCCCGTAGAATTAACACTGCATGTAGATTAACAATGTACGTACATAAAAATTACACCTAGACTAAGAGTGCATGTAGACCAACAGGTTCTTGAGTAATATTATGGATGGAGCTAAATGGAAGAAAGGCAATGGTTGCCAACGTCTTTGGGAAAGGAGACGACAGAGTGATGGGATATCACGCGCGAGTGGCATGTCATGTGTGTTTGCTGTGTGCAGGGTAGTGTGTGTGTTCCGATGGATAACCTGTCACGGCTATGGTGGTGTGTGTCTTTCACCAGGTGTGGAACTACAAGCTGCGTCGCTGCCTCTTCACCCTTCTCGGTCACCTAGACTACATTCGAACTACGTTCTTCCACCATGTAAGTGTGTCTGTGGGTGTGCGTGTATTATATCGGAGGGCGGTGGCGTAGCGGTTAGCACGCTGGGTTACGAACCCGGCAACCCGAGTTCGATACCCGGTCTTGGCCAACACCAGTGATAGCGATTATTTGAACCGGTCCTGGGCCTCCCCTAGGTCGACTCAGCCTCAAATGAGTACCTAATGTGATGTGTAAACATCGCCACTAGGGAGACAAAGGTGGCCGGGCATGGTTTTGGCCACCCACCCCCTCGTATGCCGTGCTGGCCTTCATAGGTGCTCGCTAACAGCACTTGCCCCAACAGTCTGTCAAGGCTATACGGGGGATCTTTGTCTGTGTGTGTATGTATTGTATGGGGTGTGATTGTGTAGTGGTAAGCCGACTACAAACCCAGCAATCTAATTTCTGATTCCGACTCACGGCCAATTAGTGCCAAATATCTGAACCTGTCCTGGGTCCCTCTGAGGCTAACTCGGCATATTGGGTGCAGTGGGCGAACAACATCAGTGCTGGGGAGACAAATGTGGCTGGGCATCGATTTGGCCACACCACACCCTCTAATAAGTGCGCCATGACGGCCTTCATAGGTGCTACTCGCAAACAACATTTGGCAAAATAAAGTCTGTTTTAATGGTTATCGGCAAATTGTTGTCTTTGTCACACACCACGTTGAGCTGTCCTGGCGTGTTTGTGTGTGAGCAGGAGTACCCGTGGATCATCAGCTGCTCGGACGACCAGACGATCCGCATCTGGAACTGGCAGAGCCGCACCTGTGTGTGGTGGGTGCTGCTGCCCGTGATGTGCTAACTCCTCTAACACCCTTACACGAACCCCAATACTCATACTATCACTAATCTTATCCCTATAGCTAATCCTAACATTGATCCTAAACCTACTATTATATTCTTTGGGTTTTTTGGTAAAGTCACGTAGATAAGTTCAAAGAAAATAACAAAAAAAGAACAAAAAACTACGACGTTTCGATCACAACACAGGCGATCGTCATCTGGAGGATAAAAAGAGGGGGAAAGTTCCCGATGACGATCGCTTGTGTTGTGATCGAAACGTCGTAGTTTTTTTGTTATTTTTTTGTTATTTCTTTGAACCTATCCACGTGACTTTGCCGAAAGACCCAAAGAATATGAATTCCTGCAGTCATGAAAGCTTTAAGACCTAAACCTACTCTTAATCTTAACCCTTTCACTCATCCTAACGCTGATCCTACCACTATCACCTCCGATTAGCATGGTTGGCTATTTAACACGTAGGCTTTCGCGACCAATGTTATTCATAATCAACGATTTTTGGGTTTAGATCGCGTTTATTTATAAATGTGTCGTAACCCTCCACCACCCGACACGGCCAATCAGTAAAAAATGTGTCACGTTGACAAAGACAAATAGTTCACTGCTTTAGCCCACCGGTGTGTTGAAGCAACAACATTCACAATTTGAGTACGACGTTTCGCTGGTAATTACAACCAGCATCATCGGGCAATTCGCCAGAATGGTGAGGCTCTCCTGTGTCTCCCGTTCTTATATAGAGCAGCAGCAGGATGACGTCATCATTAACTCATTAACTCATCAGGTGCAAAGATTCAAGGGGGGAGTGATTGTAATTATATACTAGATTAGTAATCAGGCTATTGTTACGATGCGAGTTGTAGATTAGTAATCATTTGGAATGTGTTTTATTGTGATTATGCTACATTAGTAATCTGTTAGTGGTTGTTTCCCTTATAAGTAATTGTAATGTATCTTATTTAATAATACGCTTCCAGGCCGCACTAAGCCTGTAGCTGTCTGAGCGATTAAAGTTATTTCTGTTTCTCTCAATTTCAATCGATTCTCTACTGGCAAAGACTAATTAGAGAATCGATTGAAATTGAGAGAAACAGAAATAACTTTAATCGCTCAGACAGCTACAGGCTTAGTGCGGCCTGGAAGCGTATTATTAAATAAGATACATTACAATTACTTATAAGGGAAACAACCACTAACAGATTACTAATGTGGCATAATCACAATAAAACACATTCCAAATGATTACTAATCTACAACTCGCATCGTAACAATAGCCTGATTACTAATCTAGTATATAATTACAATCACTCCCCCCTTGAATCTTTGCACCTGATGAGTTAATGAGTTAATGATGACGTCACCCTGCTGCTGCTCTATATAAGAACGGGAGACACAGGAGAGCCTCACCATTCTGGCGAATTGCCCGATGATGCTGGTTGTAATTACCAGCGAAACGTCGTACTCAAATTGTGAATGTTGTTGCTTCAACACACCGGTGGGCTAAAGCAGTGAACTATTTGTCTTTGTCAACGTGACACATTTTTTACTGATTGGCCGTGTCGGGTGGTGGAGGGTTACGACACATTTATAAATAAACGCGATCTAAACCCAAAAATCGTTGATTATGAATGGTTGGCTATGTACGGTGTGAAAGAAGTTCTACATACGTGCGTCCTTACACAAACACTGATCCTAACACTTATCCTACCCTATCACCTATCCTACCCCAATCACTAATCGTAACACTGATCCTAACCCTATCACTGATATTAATGTAGCGTCATATGAGATATCGCTATAGGGAAGCAGTACCAGGTAAGGGGGGTACTGTATGTGTGGGAGCCCCTTCTCGCGTTCGGGTGCTGGGGCGCGGTGAAGGGGGGAGCGGGGCCATGCCGGAAGGGGTTGAGGGCGGGGGCCGGAAGGGGTTCGGGGTTGTTGGTGGCGGAACGAGCGGGAGTGAGCTGGGAGCCGGGGTGCGGGACTCGGGGCTCGAGGAGAAGATCGTAAATTTTGATTTAAAGCTTTCGTGACTGCAGGGATTCATATTCTTGGTTCTTTCGGTAAAGTCACGTAGAAGGGAAACAATAAAATAAGAAAAATATGAAACAATATGTATTGTTTCCCTTCTATGTGACTTTACCGAAAGAACCAAGAATATGAGAAGATCATAGTTTCCGACAAAAGGTGTAGATATAGTTAGCCGGGACTCACCCCTGCCTTAGGTTATTTCCATAAACGTGTTGCCTCCAGACAAGGTGCGCTTTTCCATCAAACCACTACACTAACACGTATCCTTATCCTATCAGCACTTGACCCAACAGTCCGTTAAAGGCTACATGGAGGTTCTGTGTCTTTGTGTTGCAGTGTAATGACGGGACACATCCACTACATCTTGTGTGTGTTGTACATATTGTGTGTGTGGGATTCAGAATGCTGTTTGTTGGCTATATGTGTGTGTATGTTTTGGCTAATTGTGCTGTGTGTTGTATACATATGTATATCTGTGTGTGTGTACGTGTGTGGTGCAGCGTGCTGACGGGGCACAACCACTACGTGATGTGCGCCCAGTTCCACCCCACGGAGGACCTGGTGGTGTCAGCGAGCCTGGATCAGACCGTACGCGTCTGGGACATTTCCGGTGCAACGTCTCACTCACCACCTCCTCCTCACCAGCACCACATCTTCTCACAACCTCACCAAATGAACACCTCACCTTCTCGCTACTCCATCTCACCATATATGTTTGTATGTACCCATGTGATGCTTGTGTCTGTGTACCTATGTGTGTGTGGAGAGCGGTAGTGGAGCGGTTAGCACGCTGCGCTACATACCTGGCGGCCCGAGTTCGATTCCCACTCATGACCAACACCAGTGACTATTATCTGAATCGGTCCTGGGTCTCCCCTAGGTCGACACGGCCTCAAATGAGTACCTGGTGCAGTGTGTAGTTAAACATTGCCGCTGGGGAGACAAAGGTGGTTGGGCATGGTGATGGAAGGGTGACAGCTATGGAGATTGGTTCTGCTGGCTTTGGCCTCAGCCAATGGGGAGATGAGTCAGGGGCGTGGTCCCGGGAGCTGACGAGGGAGCCTTGAAGATTCGATGCAGGCTAACGAGGATTGGCGGAAGCGTACCACGTGACCCGGGTATTAAATAGGGGTAGAGAGGAACGACACGTGGTCAGAACGGGAACGAACGGAGGAAGGGGCCACGCGGGAGCGGGGCTCCGAGTTTCCACATGGCAGTGCGTCTCTCTCGGTCTATCTGTTCCCTTCACGTTGCCTATCAGCAGCGTGAAGTAACTGTAACCTAAAGTGAATAAAAGACGGATTCCAGAAGTCGTCTCAAACAGCTTTATTACACGTATATATTCCCGTGTGCTAGTATGTACCGTGTGTACCCGTCTGAACCCATGTCTGTAAATATCCGTGTGACCCGGTGTTTGTTTTTACCCGTGTGAACCCATGTTTGTGTATACCCGTGTGAACCCGTGTTTGTCCCCTTGTGAACCCGTGTTTGTATGTATGCATGTGAACCCATCTTTGTACGTACGCATGTGAACCCATCTTTGTACGTACCCATGTGAACCCGCGTTTGTACATACCCGTGTGCACCCATGTGAACCCGCGTGTGCATCAGCTCATATGCCGCTGCTCTGCTGCTCTCTCCCCTGGGGCTGGCCCAGGCCTCCGCAAGAAGAACCTGAATCCCGGATCGTCGGGCGACGCGGAGCTCCGCTCCATCTCCGGGGTTGACCTCTTCGGCGCCGCTGATGCCGTGGTGAAACACGTCCTGGAGGTACCGCTCCCCTTCCCCTCACCTAGTATACAGGAGGTCGTGGGTTTGATTCCAACCTTGACGCCTGTATATTTTGAGTTTGCGTTTTCTCCCCGTGGTCGTGTGGATTTTTCTCCAGGTCCTCTGGTTTTTCTCTCCACGTTTAGAAACATACTTTTAGAGTATTTGGCTGCTCTAAATTTCCACGTGATACAGTGAGGGAAAAAAGTATTTGATCCCTTGCTTATTTTGTACGTTTGCCCACTGACAAAGAAATGTTCATTCTAGATTTGAAGCTTTCGTGACTGCAAGGATTCATATTCTTAGGTTTTTTCGGTAAAGTCACGTAGGTATCACTTGATACGGCTATCGTGCTGTGACTGTTCCACCTGAAGACGGAAGCTTGTGTTGCCTCCGAAACGTCGTGATTTTTATTTTTATTTTACTTTTATTAATTTTTATTTTTTACCTACGTCACTTTACCGAAAAAACCTAAGAAAAAGAAATGTTCAGTCTATAATTTTACTGATAGGTTTATTTGAACAGTGAGAGACAGAATAACAACAAAATCCAGAAAAACGCATGTCAAAAATGTTATAAATTGATTGGCATTTTAATGAGGGAAATAAGTATTTGACCCCCTCTCAATCAGAAAGATTTTTGGCTCCCAGGTGTCTTTTATACAGGTAACGAGCTGAGATTAGGAGCACACTCTTAAAGGGAGTGCTCCTAACCTCAGCTTGTTACCTGTATAAAAGACATCTGTTCACAGAAGCAATCAATCAATCAGATTCCAAACTCTCCACCATGGCCAAGACCAAAGAGCTCTCCAAGGATGTCAGGGACAAGATTGTAGATCTACACAAGGCTGGAATGGACTACAAGACCATCGCCAAGCAGCTTGGTGAGAAGGTGACAACAGTTGGTGCGATTATTCGCAAATGTAAGAAACACAAAAGAACTGTCAATCTCCCTCGGCCTGGGGCTCCATGCAAGATCTCACCTCGTGGAGTTGCAATGATCATGAGAACGGTGAGGAATCAGCCCAGAACTACACGGGAGGATCTTGTCAATGATCTCAAGGCAGCTGGGACCATAGTCACCAAGAAAACAGTTAGTAACACACTACGCCGTGAAGGACTGAAATACTGCAGCGCCCGCAAGGTACCCCTGCTCAAGAAAGCACATATACATGCCTGTCTGAAGTTTGCCAATGAACATCTGAATGATTCAGAGGACAACTGGGTGAAAGTGTTGTGGTCAGATGAGACCAAAATGGAGCTCTTTGGCATCAACTCAACTCGCCTTGTTTGGAGGAGGAGGAATGCTGCCTATGACCCCAAGAACACCATCACCACCATCAAACATGGAGGTGGAAACATTATGCTTTGGGGGTGTTTTTCTGCTAAGGAGAAGGAACAACTTCACCGCATCAAAGGGACGATGGACGGGGCCATGTACCGTCAAATCTTGGGTGAGAACCTCCTTCCCTCAGCCAGGGCATTGAAAATGGGTCGTGGATGGGTATTCCAGCATGACAATGACCCAAAACACGCGGCCAAGGCAACAAAGGAGTGGCTCAAGAAGAAGCACATTAAGGTCCTGGAGTGGCCTAGCCAGTCTCCAGACCTTAATCCCATAGAAAATCTGTGGAGGGAGCTGAAGGTTCGAGTTGCCAAACGTCAGCCTCGAAACCTTAATGACTTGGAGAAGATCTGCAAAGAGGAGTGGGACAAAATCCCTCCTGAGATGTGTGCAAACCTGGTGGCCAACTACAATAAATGTCTGACCTCTGTGATTGCCAACAAGGGTTTTGCCACCAAGTACTAAGTCATGTTTTGCAGAGGGGTCAAATACTTATTTCCCTCATTAAAATGCAAATCAATTTATAACATTTTTGACATGCGTTTTTCTGGATTTTTGTTGTTATTCTGTCTCTCACTGTTCAAATAAACCTACCATTAAAATTATAGACTGAACATTTCTTTGTCAGTGGGCAAACGTACAAAATCAGCAGGGGATCAAATACTTTTTTCCCTCCCTGTAAGTCACTTGGTTGAGTGATGATTTGTGGCCATGTCGCCTCTGAAAATGAACTATATAGCTCAGTGGGCCTTACCTGGTAAAATAGCAAAATAGTTAGATAGTTTCCTTTGATGTAGAGCAACGGCTATAATTTTACATTGAAGTGGTTGATGAGCCAAATAACTGCATCAGGAGTAGCGGAGTTGGTGATCACCGTTGTGTTGACGCCTCCTTCATATTTTTGAATCGGGTAAATTGAGTCTTAAGTTTTCGTCTCATTATTTTCTCCTTTGGTGACCACAGTCCTCCGCACACTGCCCCACCGAGTTTTTTAAGCTCCCATTTCTGCTTCGTCGTCGAGTGTCTGCTGCCACTGCCACAAGCCACGCTTTATGCCAATGCGGTTCATGGGTCAGGGTCCCGTGAGCTTCGGGGGGGGACGGTTGAAGCCCAGGGGATCTTCTGCGTGGGGGTCTTAGATGAGGGGCACGTGTCGAGTGGCATTGGCCACCCTAATTTGCATGTTGTGTGTGTTGTTGGATGTTAAGTTTTTGGTGCGCTCGTCGCGTGTATTTTGCGTGTTCGTCGGCAGGGCCACGACCGCGGAGTGAACTGGGCGGCGTTCCACCCCACTATGCCCCTCATCGTGTCCGGGGCTGACGATCGCCAAGTCAAGCTGTGGAGGATGAACGGTGTGTGGAGAGCTCGGCGGTTCACTCATTCATTCACACATCATTCATTCACTCGTTAATTATCTCTTGTTTATTAATTTAGTCATTCATTTATTTGGTCATTGAGTTAATTAATTCGCTCGCTCATTTTATAATTCATTCATCAATTTGCTCATTCATTCTCTCATTCATTAATTAGTTCATTCGTTGGTCATTCATTATTTGGGGCTGGAGAAGAGATGGGCTGATGCCGTTACGGGGGGATTTGGGGTTGAATGGACCTGCCAATGGCCAGTACCAGCGGTATCAAGATCGGCCTATGTGGATTAGGCTCGTGAAGGACGCTACTGGGCAGTTGAAGGCAGTCGTCCTCCAGCAATAGCGTAGGAGCAGAGGAACGATGCTCACAACAAAGAGCGGAGTTCCGGGCAGCTTAAAGGCAGCGAGTTGGCATAGTGGGGAGCACAAGTGGTGAATCCGTTAGTCACTTCAGTCAATCAACCCATTGCACCTGGATCTGTTCCATGACCTGCCGGAAGTTTGCCTTCAACACTTCACATGATAGCCAAAAGGTGCACCTAGCCCGGCACAAGCACCGTGATGACATCACCGCCACTTAGTGTGTGTGTGCATAAATATGTCTTGGTGTGTATTGTACGTTTGTGTGCATGTGCGTGTATATGCCGTTGTGTGTATGCGTATTTATGTATTTGTCTGTATGTGCTTGGGCGGCACGTATTCTTGCGCGTGTACAGACTCAAAGGCATGGGAAGTAGACACTTGCCGTGGACACTACAATAATGTTTCCTGCTGCCTCTTCCACCCGCGTCACGAACTCATCCTCAGCAACTCCGAGGACAAGAGTATCCGCGTGTGGGACATGTCCAAGCGGTGAGGACATGCACACACAGACAAATATCACCCTGTGGAAGCCTCTCAACAGGGCGTTTGAGCCAAGTGCTTTTAGCGAGCAAAACCCAAGAAGGCTGACACAGCTCACACCTCTTCTTGGTTCTTTCGGTAAAGTCACGTAGAAGGGAGATAATAAAATAATAAAAATAAAACATAATAAAATAATTCTCACGACGTTTCGGACACAACGCAAGCAGCCGTCCTCAGGTGAAGAACAGGTCTGTCGGAAAGACAGCGTCTGAATGAACACCACCAAGCTTGGCAGCGTATATTTAAGCTGGGTTAGGGGAGGAAGAGCGCCTTGACCAAGGAATTTGCATATCAACAGAGGAATTTAGCATATTTATGGAAAATGCAGATATGCTTGCGTTGTGGCCGAAACGTCATGAGAATTGTATTATTTTATTATGTTTTATTTTTATTATTTTATTATCTCCCTTCTACGTGACTTTACTGAAAGAACCAAGAAGATGAATCCCTGCAGTCACAAAAGCTTTAAATCGAAATTCAGCTCACACCTATGAGGGGTGTGGTGTGGCCAGCATTGCCTAACCTACCCAGCAATCCTTTGTCTCCCCATTGCTGCTGATGTTTTACACACACCGCACCAGGGACTCATTTAAGGCTTAGTCTAACTAGGGGAGCCCTAGCTCCGATTCTGATATTCACTGCCACGGATGTTGGCCGTGAGTAGGAATCGAACTCGGGTTGCCGATTTCGTAGCACAGTGCAACGCTAACCGCTGGTGGTGTGACGGTCAGAGCAAGTGAGTGGCCTTGACAAAGCTGTGATGTTTCTCAAACACAGTGCACTTAGTAAATAAGCATCATCACCATTATCATCATCGTGACCATCGTCATCGATGTTCCAAGGCAGTGGTAGCCACCACTGCGTGTGGCCTGTAATCCAACAGTGCTCTGGAAGCAGCGAGGATTGGCGGATCATGCACAAAAGTAGTGAGATTCCCCATGGGCATCAAGGTGCCATGTTCTGGCTCGCCAGGAGAAGGGTGAAGGGTGGTACACCAAGTGGACTATTTGCTATCTCGTTTCCATCGGTACGGTAAGAGTGTTGCTTCCTCGCATGCATGGGTTCTCTCTAGGTGCTCCTGGTTTCCACTCACATGTATAAACACTCATCAGTTGGCTGAAAACATCTTGAAATATTACCTCAATGCAGCACCATCTTGAAAAAGTCTGACGACTCAGTGTGGCTCTACAGGCTAAATAAATACATATAAAACATTGTTAAATCCCCACACATAAGAATCCCTGTGTCCCCACTCGCCCCATCTAGAGCTCACAGCACACTCACATCTGCTTCAAAATCAATCACAACAGAACATCAACTGGCCGATGCGCACACATATACACCTTCAAACTTAGTTTCCCCGTCTTGCCTTTAACAGTCTGTTGGGGTAAATGCTGTAAGCGAACAGTACTTATGAAGGCCAGCATGGGGGTAGGTGGCCACCACCATGCCCGGCCGCCTTTGTTTCCCCAATGCCAATGCTTGTGTGTCGTGAACGACTCCCGACACACGTCTAGTAGAAGGCTTCTTGTTTATTAAGAGCACATAGGCCGATACACTTGGTAACGCGGCTACACCCAGGCTGCTCTAAACACGTAGCCCCTCTCCGTCCTGCGCTACGCTGGCTGGTTGATGAGCGTAGCGGCGAAAACGGAGCAGGTCTTGCAGAAGAACAGCCACGTGGTTAAGACGAAGATGACGGCGATCAGCAACGCAACCAGCCCCAAAGCTCTGGTTCGGTGCTCCTTATATTCGCCTGGCGTGGCCAAGCTCCTACTCTGGTCACGTCCCCTTTCTAGAACCTACTAGACCCTTCTGGATGGTTCCCGGAGCTTCTCGACTGACACCGCCCTTAACCTTTACCCCAGATATGCTTTATGTAATGCAGCTATAACCGTAATGACCCTTACAGGCCGGCAGGTGTCACCCTGTCATTACACTTGTATACACCTCTCAAGGTACTTATTTAAGTACGCTCCCATTGTTATCGGTTATGAGTGGGAATTGAATTGGTTGCTGGGTTCGTAGCGCAGTGTCCGAACCACTGCACCGCCATTGACCCACTACTGAGTGGGTGTGCAAGTACACACACACCCCCACCTGGACAGATGAACAACGCACGGGTCATGTTCATGTCCTCTCGTTTGTGGTATATATTATATTAGTAGCATTGGTATTTTGCATTCATGTGTAATTTGTCTCTACGGTATTCCTTGTTATATTCACGAACTTGCTATCCATGACTTTAGAGTTCCAGATGCGATTCGCAGATAGCCAAATGACTGCATCGAGAGAGAGAGAGAGAGATAGAAAGTGATGAGAGAAAGTGATGAGAGAGAATGTAATGAGAGTAAATGATGAAAGAGAATGTAATGAGAGAAAGTGATGCGAAAAAGTGATGAGATAATTTTCACGTATTTAGTAGCTTATTTACCTATTTATTTTAAGGTAATTCATTAAAAAGATGGGTTTTCGTAGGCCAATATCATTATCTGCGAAATTTGCTCTCATCGAGCATCTCCGGAACGTATCCCTCATGAATAACAAGGGAATTATGTGTTTTTTATTGGCTGTGGTTGTCTGTTCATATCCCCTCTGCTCTGATTCTCCCCTTGCAGCACGGGAGTGCAGACGTTCCGCAGAGACCACGACCGCTTCTGGGTCCTTGCTGCCCATCCCTCCCTCAACCTCTTCGCTGCAGGTGTGTGTCTTGTGGGGAGCAGTAGTGTTGCGGTTCGCGCATTGGACTACAAATCTGGTGACCTGAGTTCGATTCCCGCTCAAGGCTAACACCAGTAACAATTATCTGAACCGCACCTAGGCCTTCCCTAAGTCGACTCGGCCTCAAATGAGTACCTAGTGCTGTGTGTAAACATCACCTTTGGGGAAACAAAGGCAGTCGGGCATGGTGCTCGCCACCCACGCCTTGGTGTGCCGTGCCAGCCTTTATAGGTGCTCGTGAGCAGCACTTACCCCAAAAGTATCTTAAGGATATGCGGGGATCTATTGTCTTGTAAATAAGAGTGTGGATGCAGTTTGGTGAGTGTGTGGGTGGCACAGGATAGAGAAGAGGTTGCCTGATCTGGTAGAGGGAGAATGGTTAGCTTAGTGGATTTGTTGATAACTGGTACCAGCGGTGTCAAGATCGGCCTCTGTTATCGAAGCTCATAAAGGACGCCATTGGGCATTTAGAGTCAGTCACCCTTCAACATGAACGGAGGACAGAGGATTGACACAACAATGAGCGGAGCGCCGGGTAGCTAAAATACAGTAAGTTGGCACAGTAGGGGGCAGAAGTCGTGCGTCTGCTAGTCATTTCAGTGAGTCAACCCATTGCACCTGGGTCTGTACCTTGACCTCTTGTCGGCAGGCGTTAAACACTTCACGTGACCTTAAAGTGCATCTGGCCTGGCACAAGCGCTGTAGTGATATCACCTCCACTTAGTGGTTAATGGCGGTTGTTGTGTGTATAATTACGTCTGGCTTGTTGCAGGCCACGACAGCGGCATGATCGTGTTCAAGTTGGAGCGCGAGCGGCCTGCTTACGCGGTGCACGGGGGGCTGCTCTACTATGTCAAGGAGCGCTTCCTGCGCCAGCTCGACTTCAGCTCCTCCAAGGACGTCGCTGTCATGCAGCTGCGCGGGTATGCAAGGTGCACACGACACAGCGTGAACCACACGCTACACACGATAGATACAACATGATACAGATAACATGATACAGAGAACACGATACAGACAACATAATACACACAACAGAGACAACACGAAGCATACAACTCGAACTGCACGGTATATACATCTCTCAGAACGTTGCCGTTATACAGCTTGCGTGGTTGTGCCGTCAGTAGACACGGCAACTGCACAATATGTACACAATACACACTGCAATACATAATGACGCAAACCACACAATGCAGACATGCCAGCACAAACAACAACAGACAATTTTTTTGATTTAAAGCTTTCGTGACTGCAGGGATTCATCTTCTTGGTTCTTTCGGTAAAGTCACGTAGAAGGTTCCAAAGAACACAGGATGAGATGTTACTATCCTTTGTGCAAGCACTTCCAAGAGTTCATGAACAGTGAGCCTGGTGAAATTTGGGGAGCGCATCGTCAGTAGTGAACCTTTGGGTCCTAGGGTGTTTCGGCCTTTCATACTATACACCCTCCCCAAAGGCGGCCAGCGACAGGGTGATCAATCCTACGCTTGTGTCCCATTCCCAATTAGTCATAGGAGTTGCCTTGTTGTTGATAGCCAACATCCCTCCCTGAGTCAAGCATTGTTGACTGCATACCTCCTGGCCCTTTCACTTTGGGGCCCAGCTGGAGTCTTTCCTCTTCATCCAGAGCCACTGACTGCTGCCTTCTGCCACCTCCGATACAGCTCTGATTGCCGAACGCTGGCTCTGGCCCTTAATTCCCAGGTCTCTAAGCAGTCTGGTTGTAGATGTTGCCACAAAACCTCTGCAGCCCACCTCCACTGGTCGGACTTCTGTGTTCCAGCCATGATGCCGTGCTTCGGCAGCTAGATCGGCATAGCGCAGATGTTTTCGCTCATAAGCCTCATCTACTGAGTCCTCCCAGGGTACTGTGAGCTCAATGATGAAGACCTTCTTGAGCGAACGGGACCAGAGCACCATGTCAGGTCTTAGGGTGGTGGTTGCGATCTCCGGAGGAAACACAAGTTGCCGGCCAATGTCAGCTAGCATTTTCCAGTCGCGGGCCAAGCGCAGCTGGTCTCGCTCTATTGGTGACTGCAGGGATTCATCTTCTTGGTTCTTTCGGTAAAGTCACGTAGAAGGGAGATAATAAAATAATAAAAATATAACATAATAAAATAATTCTCACGACGTTTCGGTCACAACGCAAGCAGCCGTCCTCAGGTGAAGAACAGGTCTGTTGGGAAGACAGCGTCCCATTCAGACGCTGTCTTCCCGACAGACCTGTTCTTCACCTGAGGACGGCTGCTTGCATTGTGACCGAAACGTCGTGAGAATTATTTTATTATGTTTTATTTTTATCATTTTATTATTTCCCTTATACGTGACTTTACCGAAAGAACCAAGAAGAACAACAGACAACTCGAACCGCATGACATTAAACCACATGGCACAGCTGCTGTAGTGACGGCCGTGGTGTGGTTCTGTGTTCCTCCCTTCTCCCATTCCCACAGTGGCTCCAAGAACCCGGTGTTCAGCATGTCGTACAACCCAGCAGAGAACGCCGTGCTCCTGTGCACCGTGAGTCCCCTTGCAGCCGCACGTGACGGGCACATCACCATTAGCTCGATCCCGCGGATGGGTAATGGATGCCCCCACCTCGCCATCGCTTTTTTCTTTCTGCCGGATCTGACAGTGGGTTATCCCGCCATCCAAACTCCTCTGCTTTCGCAGTGCCATCTGCCCCCTAAAGAAAGAGATCCCCCATATAGCCTATTAGCGAGTAGCACCTATGAAGGCCCGCACAGCATTCAAAAGGGGGTGGGTTCCCAGCACCACGCTCAGTCACCTTTGCCTGAATCAGTGGCGATGATATTACACACCGTACCAGGTACTCATTTGAGACCGAGTCGACCTGGAGGCCAAGGACCGGTTCAGGTAATCGTCACTGGTGTTGGCCGTGAGTGAGAATTGAACTCGCCTCGTCGGGTTCGTAGCGCAGCACGTTAACTGCTACACGACCGCTATACTACTGTAGAGGTGTTACGGGAGGGCGAACAAACACACTGGGGGTGGTTATGCACGCACGCGGAAGGATGTTTACATCCACGTCCGCACCGTTTAGCCTGGGGGGCTAAAATGGCGCTGGGATCCCCCACGGCCCCACCCCTCGGTGGGGGAGTTGCTATATAAGGCGGTGAGCCGGTGGGCTCGGGGTTCAGTGTTTAGCTTAAACCAGCGAAGAAAGAAGACCAGCTAGATAGGCCCTGGGACTCCCCTGGATCGCCGTCCTTCTCAGGACCGACCAGGGCAAGCCAGTGGCGTGGCCCCGAGAGCCCAGAGCCGATGTTCTTATAAGAGCTGGTCTGGGGACTCGGTGCCGTAATCCGAGCTTGACCAGAGCTGGGTCAGCTAGCCTCCCCTAGCCCTGTAGTGAAGGACCTGGGAGTAGGCTAGCCGGGATAGAGATTGTGGGATCTCCCTGTTAGGCGGGTGAAGGGGCCGATACCCCTTCGAGTGTTATATCTCGGCCTGTATATACAACTGAAGTTTAATAAAGAATTGTGCCTCCGACTACGTTGTCCAAGCCTCCTTGAACCTACTACAACTGGAGTCAGAAGTGGTCTTCTAAGGATGGATACAAGACGGACGGCTCATACCAAGGAACCGGGGGAGGAGGACACCTCGGCGGACTCAGAGCCCGAGATCGCCGAAGGCGAATCCGAGCAACCGGGGCCGAGTCCACCCACACCGCAGCGGCCGGACGTGTGGGGACCGTCGGCTGACGGACTGCGGCTGGCTCACTCCCGCCTGGCGGAGCTACTCTACGCGGCAGCCGCCACGTTGGAGGAAATCACTCGCCTGGGGGTTGGAGGAGCAGCACGGGGCGACGTCGGACGACACGCAACGCCAGTTCCCGCCATTTCAACGGGGCTGGAAGTTGGATTTGCCGCCATCAGTACAGTGGGTGCTGAGGGCGGGGCCGGGCTACATCAGGTGACCGACCGTCGCCAACCAGAAGCCGCCACGTCATCAACAGCGGCCGGTGACGGCGAACGCCAATCAGCTCACCAAGAAATGTCGCGATGGACGGACGACGAAGCACTACGCGCGCTATCGGCGATGCTTGACAGTGACGCCCTCGCTACCCTCACCTCGGCGCCAAGATCGGCGCGCGCCACGCTGCAGATGGCGCTTCGACTCCTGTTTGCAGTCTACGGACCACCTTCTGACTGCAGACAGCTGTTTTATGATCGTCAGCGGGGCGCCAAGGAATCGCCCCTGGCATACCGCACAGCTCTCCCGGTCCTGGCAAAGACGGCTTTCCCGCAGATGGACGAGGAAGGGGTGGACGCTATGGTGGCTGAGAAGACATTGCTGTTGGCGGACGATTTGGACATCGTCGTCTTGGCGCAAGACGACGAGGAGATGTGTTCCCTGCGGGCCGCACGGCACATCCACGCAAATTTGCTGTCCCAACGTCGCAAGGTCAGCAAGGCGGCGGCCAGGCATACCGTGGCTGCAGCCACCCTCCCATCGGAAGAGGTCTGCGCTGTGGGTCACCCGACAGAATGGAGATCCGGGGGCCGGCCAGCTCGGGATGGGCCGAGTCAGCAGGATCAACCCAAGCCGTCTGGGGCGCTCACGCGGTGCTACAAATGTGGCCTCCGGGGCAATGTGGCTTCGGGATGCCGGGCTCCTCGACAGCGGGGTGCGACGCCTCGGCCAGACGACGCGCCTCTACCCAAAGCTCACCAACAAACTCTGGCAAGTTGTGGCACCCCACATGTTTGGCTTACACACACACTTGTGACACACTCACACACTGCAACGAACGGGGGTCGGAAATCGCCTGTCGTACCAGGTACTCATTTGAGACCGAGTCGACCTGGAGGCCAAGGACCGGTTCAGGTAATCGTCACTGGTGTTGGCCGTGAGTGAGAATTGAACTCGCCTCGTCGGGTTCGTAGCGCAGCACGTTAACTGCTACACGACCGCTATACTACTGTAGAGGTGTTACGGGAGGGCGAACAAACACACTGGGGGTGGTTATGCACGCACGCGGAAGGATGTTTACATCCACGTCCGCACCGTTTAGCCTGGGGGGCTAAAATGGCGCTGGGATCCCCCACGGCCCCACCCCTCGGTGGGGGAGTTGCTATATAAGGCGGTGAGCCGGTGGGCTCGGGGTTCAGTGTTTAGCTTAAACCAGCGAAGAAAGAAGACCAGCTAGATAGGCCCTGGGACTCCCCTGGATCGCCGTCCTTCTCAGGACCGACCAGGGCAAGCCAGTGGCGTGGCCCCGAGAGCCCAGAGCCGATGTTCTTATAAGAGCTGGTCTGGGGACTCGGTGCCGTAATCCGAGCTTGACCAGAGCTGGGTCAGCTAGCCTCCCCTAGCCCTGTAGTGAAGGACCTGGGAGTAGGCTAGCCGGGATAGAGATTGTGGGATCTCCCTGTTAGGCGGGTGAAGGGGCCGATACCCCTTCGAGTGTTATATCTCGGCCTGTATATACAACTGAAGTTTAATAAAGAATTGTGCCTCCGACTACGTTGTCCAAGCCTCCTTGAACCTACTACAACTGGAGTCAGAAGTGGTCTTCTAAGGATGGATACAAGACGGACGGCTCATACCAAGGAACCGGGGGAGGAGGACACCTCGGCGGACTCAGAGCCCGAGATCGCCGAAGGCGAATCCGAGCAACCGGGGCCGAGTCCACCCACACCGCAGCGGCCGGACGTGTGGGGACCGTCGGCTGACGGACTGCGGCTGGCTCACTCCCGCCTGGCGGAGCTACTCTACGCGGCAGCCGCCACGTTGGAGGAAATCACTCGCCTGGGGGTTGGAGGAGCAGCACGGGGCGACGTCGGACGACACGCAACGCCAGTTCCCGCCATTTCAACGGGGCTGGAAGTTGGATTTGCCGCCATCAGTACAGTGGGTGCTGAGGGCGGGGCCGGGCTACATCAGGTGACCGACCGTCGCCAACCAGAAGCCGCCACGTCATCAACAGCGGCCGGTGACGGCGAACGCCAATCAGCTCACCAAGAAATGTCGCGATGGACGGACGACGAAGCACTACGCGCGCTATCGGCGATGCTTGACAGTGACGCCCTCGCTACCCTCACCTCGGCGCCAAGATCGGCGCGCGCCACGCTGCAGATGGCGCTTCGACTCCTGTTTGCAGTCTACGGACCACCTTCTGACTGCAGACAGCTGTTTTATGATCGTCAGCGGGGCGCCAAGGAATCGCCCCTGGCATACCGCACAGCTCTCCCGGTCCTGGCAAAGACGGCTTTCCCGCAGATGGACGAGGAAGGGGTGGACGCTATGGTGGCTGAGAAGACATTGCTGTTGGCGGACGATTTGGACATCGTCGTCTTGGCGCAAGACGACGAGGAGATGTGTTCCCTGCGGGCCGCACGGCACATCCACGCAAATTTGCTGTCCCAACGTCGCAAGGTCAGCAAGGCGGCGGCCAGGCATACCGTGGCTGCAGCCACCCTCCCATCGGAAGAGGTCTGCGCTGTGGGTCACCCGACAGAATGGAGATCCGGGGGCCGGCCAGCTCGGGATGGGCCGAGTCAGCAGGATCAACCCAAGCCGTCTGGGGCGCTCACGCGGTGCTACAAATGTGGCCTCCGGGGCAATGTGGCTTCGGGATGCCGGGCTCCTCGACAGCGGGGTGCGACGCCTCGGCCAGACGACGCGCCTCTACCCAAAGCTCACCAACAAACTCTGGCAAGTTGTGGCACCCCACATGTTTGGCTTACACACACACTTGTGACACACTCACACACTGCAACGAACGGGGGTCGGAAATCGCCTGTCGTTGCGTCGAAAGGTGCCACGATGGAGAGGGCGTTCCAACTGGGCCAGTGGTCTGAGTTGGCCCATCGCGTTGTTGCCGCGTCGGCGGGGTCGTCGGTCGTTGTGGGGCATATTGATGGGGTTGAGGTGCGGGTCTTAGTTGATACGGGGGCATCGGCGACCATTGTGTCCGATTTAAATTATAACATTCTTCCCGTTCAAAGCCGTCCCTTGCTCCCCTTTGATGTTCCGTGCTATGCTGCCAACGGGGGCTCGCCGGGCATTATCGGACAGATCCGCGCGCAAATTTGTATTGGGGACATCAAATTATCCGGGCCGGTATTGGTCTCCTCCTCGCTGGCAGTTCCGTGCCTGTTGGGGACAGATTTCTTGGCCAAAATGCCAATTCGAATCTTGATCGACCAAGGTTGCATCGAACTCCCGTCGGGCCGCCGTATGATGTTCTTGCCCTCCCCCGCTACTGTCCGTACGGCATTTGCGACGGTACAAGCGCTTGTTGCGAGGACGGTACGCATACCGCCGGGAGCTCAGATGCCCGTGCCTCTTAGGCTGCGTCGACCATTCGCTAAGGGGATTGGGGATCGGGGTGTTCTGTTGGGACCGTCTAGGGCCGGGGTCAACCGACCTGATTTAATAGCGGCCCAGACCATTGTGAAAGGGGACGGGGACCCCTTCATCGCGGTCCTCAATGTTGGGTTGCGAACGGCTGTGGTTCCTCAAGGGACCGTGCTTGCGCACGCAACGCCGGTACCCTGTGAGGAACCAGTCATTGGACAGGTGAGCACCGCTCCTCCGTCACAACCGCATTCGGACCGTGATGAGGGGTGGCTGGATGCGCTTTGCGCGGGATCATCGGACCTGTCCGACTCACAGCGTGAGAAGCTACGAACCCTTCTGCGCGAGTTTTCTGACGTTTTTAGTCGACACAAATATGATATTGGCTGTACTAAACTGCTGCGACACCATATTGACACGGGTGACAGCGCGCCAATCCGCCAAAATCGTTTTCGGTTGTGTCCCGCCGAAAAGGATCATGTCAAATCGGCCGTAGACGACATGCTAGCTGCGGATATTATATCCCCTTCTACCAGCCCTTGGGGTGCACCCATCGTGTTAGTTAAAAAAATTTACCTGTAAAAACAAAGTTTTTCACTGTAAATCCTTTATATGCGTGGCATCGGTTTTATTTTATTATTCATTTCAGTTTTTCTTGAGTAAGAGTTTCATTTTTATCACATTGGTATTTTAAATTAAATATGAAAATTTTTTTTTCCTAAAAAGTGGAAAATTTTGGAAAAATTTTTTCACGAAAATAAATTGGCACGCACAACGAGTCTGTGTGCAAAATGTCAGCTCAATTGGATCACGGGAAGTGGGTTAAAAAACAACCGAAAGATTTGCACGGTCGTAAGTGCGCAAGCAAGCAAGTGAACTTAATATAAAGGATTTAAAAACACGACGGCTCATTGCGGTTTTGTGTTGATTTTCGTCGGCTGAACAAGATTTCCGTAGCCGACGCATATCCGCTCCCTCGGATGGATGAATCGCTTGATGCCCTGGCGGGGGCGCGGTTCTTCTCCACACTGGATTTACTGTCAGGGTTCTGGCAGCTCCCTCTGGATGATGAATCTAAACCTAAAACAGCTTTCCGTACGCCGCACGGCCTATTCCAAGTTAACCGCTTGCCGATGGGGCTCCACTCAGCGCCGGCGACTTTCCAGCGATTAATGGAATTGGTCCTGGCTGGGTTGCAATGGGATTCTTGTTTGATTTACTTAGACGATATCATCGTCTTTAGTAAAACATTTGACGAACACCTCCAGAGGTTGCGGGCTGTTTTCCTCAAAATGCGGGCTGCTAATTTGAAATTCACGCCCCAGATATGTCATTTGCTCCGCGATTCAGCTCCTGGCCGACTCCCACCTCGGTGGGGGAGGTCAGGAGTTTCATTGGATTCGCGTCGTATTACCGACGGTTTGTCGCCGATTTCGCGACGATTGCTAAACCCTTACATGCCTTGACATCAAAGGGGATCAAGTTTCACTGGGGACAGGAGGAGAAGGCTGCTTTTCGCTCCCTCCGGGACGCCCTAGTGGGGGCTCCACCATTAAGTTATCCCGACTTCTCGAAACTCTTCTTGCTCGATACAGACGCAAGCAACACGGGCATTGGGGGCGTACTTTCCCAGGTTGTTGGGGGCGTAGAGCATGTGGTAGCATACGGCAGTCGTATTTTGTCTCCGGCGGAACAGAGGTACTGTGTTACCCGTCGGGAACTATTGGCAATCGTTTACTTCATTCAGCAATATCGCCCATATCTGTACGGTCGCCATTTCACCGTCCGCACAGATCATGCGGCGCTGCAGTACGCCTTGCGGGTTCAACAGCCATCGGGACAATTGTCCCGATGGTTGGAGATTCTACAAGATTTTGATTTTGAGACTACATATCGTAAGGGCATTCGCCACACGAACGTAGACGCTCTGTCGCGTTTGCCACCCACCTCCGAGTGCGCTTGCCTCCTGGGTTCGGGGCGTTGCAGACCTCCGAATGTGATCTCTGATTCGGTCCTTGCGGCCGCCGCTGATGCGCCTTCAATTGCGGGTCCTATTGAGCAAGAAGGGAGGGATTCTTTGCTGGGATTGTTTGTTGCAGAGTGGGGGCACCTCCAAATGGAGGACACTTCCCTCCTCGCGTTGCGCCGTCGCATCGGGGGAGCTGGTCGGGGGGTGGAAAATGTCGACTCGTGGGGGTTATTCTAGGGTCTTTTGATGCATTGGGACGGGAGATCCCGCCGCCACCAGCTGGTGGTGCCTTCCACATTGAGGGGTAGAGTGGTGTGGGCTGCTCACGAGCGACTCCTGCACCTGGGGACTCACAAAACCCTTGCCATGCTCCAGCTGGATTTTTCTTGGCCGGGCATGGCAAGGGACGTGGATGATCTTGTAGGGTCTTGTACTCAGTGCGCGCAACGGAAGCCACCAGCAAGGGGGTCCAACCCACCATTGCAGTCTATCAAGGTTTCCCGGGTTAACGAACTTGTCGCGCTTGATATTCTGGGCCCATTCCCCGCTACACCTAGGGGAAATAAATACCTATTGAGCGGGGTGGAATATTTTACGCGATGGCCTATGGCCTGGCCTCTCGCCAACCAGTCGGCAGCAGCCATTGCGGAGGTCTTTGTCCAGGGCTATGTCCTCGACAAGGGTGCTCCGGAGCGGCTGCTGACCGACCAGGGAAAACATTTCTCGGGTAAACTTCTCCACGAAGTGTGCGAGCTCCTGGGTACGAAAAAAATTCGTACCTCCCCATATCATCCGCAGACTGACGGGATGGTGGAGCGTCTGCATCGGACTATCACGTCCATGCTGTCCCAACAGGTGTCTGAATCCCAGACCGACTGGGACCTTCATATTCCGGGGGTTTTGGCGGCCTACAGAATGGCTCCTCATGCGGCGACCGGATTTTCGCCCTTCTTCCTAATGTACGGTCGCGAGGCTAACCCGCCTGTCGCGACTCAGCTGCAGATCTCCGCGCCGCATGCTAAATCCAAATTGACCGACCATGTCAAATTCAACATTGCTAAATTGACAGAGGCGCGGGAGGCGGCCATCCAAAATTCAGACCTCCGCCAGAGGGCGAATGAAAGGCTCAAGCTGGGTCGGGTACATGTGCCCCAGTGGAAACCGGGTGACAAGGCTTGGTTGCACTGTCCCCAAGTTCCGCTGGCGACCTCGTCCAAGCTGTTGCGGCCGTGGCAGTGGCCCGTGGAAGTGGTGCAGGTCTTGCGGCCACATTGTGTACGTATCCGATGGGGGAAGCGTCGGTGGTTTGTGCACCCCTCGCGGTTGAAACCGTTCGTTGCGCCCCATGTTCCTACCACACACACACATGGCCTAACATGTGAGGGGTCCACCGACTCCCGGAGTCCGACTTCGCTGCATTCGCCTGACTTGCCACCGACTGTTCCGCCTCCAGGTGCACCAGGATTGACATGCTCGCGACCGCCAACCCCTCCTGGGGGGGTCGGGGGTCGCTCGTTGGCAAAGCCAGACACTCTCGTACCCGAACTATTGACACCCACCGCTGGGCCAGCCGGGACTGCCCCTTGTGACGGTCCCGCTGCAAGAACGCGCGCCAAAACGCGCAGACTCTTGTGAGATTGGCCGCTCGTGCAGCCCTTGCTGGGGTCGCGGGGTGGGGGGGGGTCCTTGAAATTGTATATATGTTATTTTTTTATGGGATGGGGTATGTATTCGGGGGGGTGCGTTGGGTTATTTTTCTCTCTCTCGGTAGTTGTTACTGTTGTTGTTGTCATTGTTGTTGTTGTTGCTAGTTACGCGAGGCACACACGGGTTTGGGGGGGATGCATCTTTATTGTGAATTTTGTTTCAGCCGGGACGGCTGCGGGCTGTACAGGGGGGGGTGATGTAGAGGTGTTACGGGAGGGCGAACAAACACACCGGGGGTGGTTATGCCCGCACGCGGAAGGATGCTTACATCCACGTCCGCACCGTTTAGCCTGAGGGGCTAAAACGGCGCTGGGATCCCCCACGGCCCCACCCCTCGGTGGGGGAGTTGCTATATAAGGCGGTGAGCCGGTGGGCTCGGGGTTCAGTGTTTAGCTTAAACCAGCGAAGAAAGAAGACCAGCTAGATAGGTCCTGGGACTCCCCTGGATCGCCGTCCTTCTCAGGACTGACCAGGGCAAGCCAGTGGCGTGGCCCCGAGAGCCCAGAGCCGATGTTCTTATAAGAGCCGGTCTGGGGACTCAGGGTGCCGTAATCCCAGCTTGACCAGAGCTGGGTCAGCTAGCCTCCCCTAGCCTTGTAGTGGAGGACCTGGGAGTAGGCTAGCCGGGATAGAGATTGTGGGATCTCCCTGTTAGGCGGGTGAAGGGGCCGATACCCCTTCGAGTGTTGTATAATTCGGCCTGTATATACAACTGAAGTTCAATAAAGAATTGTGCCTCCAACTACGTCGTCCAAGCCTCCTTGAACCTACTACACTACCGTTCCCTTTCGTTTTTGCCATCCGCCTCGCCACCATCACCTCCGTTTTGGGGTCAATGGACTTCCCGATTGTTGCACCAGTTGGCGCAGCATTCTTACCATGACCGCTGTCCCAGTCTCGTTACCACTTGGGCGGCAAGGTTTTGCGCTGCAGTGGTACTAACGCTGTGGTACTAACGCTCGTGTCTTGCAGCAAGAAGGGGCCTGGATAAGATTCCTGTTTCTGTATTGAGTCTATTTCTGCGTTGAGTCTGTAGGTTTTCCTGTTCTGCATTTGGTTTCTTCTGGATTCTCTAGCTGCCTCCCATAGTTAAGAAAAAAAACACTGACAATCTATTGGCCAAAACATCTCAAAGGCTGAAAGAACTTCACCTGCGAATGACTCAATTGAGATAACAGACGGCAACAACATCTCCCTCCTTCTGCAAAAAGGAGGCAGGATTCTCCTGAAAAGGTCTTGAGAATCAGTGAGGCTTTCCTGGATAAAACAAGCAGAAATATAATGAGAATACTCACCCCTTGTTACACGGTGGACATGGTGTGGCATGTAAACATCAGCACAGGGGAGACAAAGGGGGCTGGCCATGGTACTGGCCATGCCACCCCTTTGTGTGCTGTGCCGGCCTTCATAGGTGCTGTTCGCTAACAGCGCTTGCCGCAACAATGTTAAAGGCTGCAACGGGGAATCTTTGTTATTGTTTTTTCAACAGCGCGCGTCTAACCTGGAGAACAGCACGTACGACCTATACAGCATCCCTAAGGACAGCGATTCCCAGAACCCCGACGGTGAGCATGGCTCGGACACACATACAGACATGGCAAGCACATGTGGACACGTACAGACACGCAGACACAGCACACGACACAGCACGCAACATAAACGTATAGACACACAGACACGGCAAGTGACACACACGTATAGACACCCAGATACGGCACACTACTCACGTTTAGACATGTACAGACATGGCGTGCACATGTGGACACATACAGACACGCAGACACGGCTCACACACATGTACGGGCATACCACAGTATGCATTTAGGTTGCTTTCTTGAAAACCTGAACACAATGTAAAAAATAATCTAGCGAAACATTTCTCCTAAAGGTCCCATGCGTCCCTGGAAAAAGGCAACGTTTAGCGATCTGTAAATCGAAAGTTTTTTTTACCATTGAATTAACTATATAAATTTCGGATACGTTCCTAGGGGGGCAATTTTTGGGTAAAGATTTGCAGAAAGAAATAAAACATTAACTACCAAAGAAATAACAAAAGGATACCAAAAATATATTACAGTACAGTAGTCCCTTGGTTAAAGTTAATTCGCTCAACGAAACCTGTAAACCGAAATAACTGTTATTAAAATTCACATTTGAATAACATATTTTCTGTCCGTCTGCTACAGCAGAGGTGTAGGGAATTCCAACAAGACCTGCATCTCTGCTTTATTGACCTGGTCAAGGCCTATGATACCATCAGTAGGCCTGGGCTCTGGATTGTTCTTCGTGCTGTTCTTTACAGCAGCCTCACCTTAACAACTCTTGAAACCTCCCAGTTCAACCAGTCTACACAACAAAGGCTCATTCCTAGCAGCGGTTTCAGCTGCACCACCTCTACATAACAAAGGCTCAGTCCCATTTACAGCAGCCACACCTTTACATCAGCCGCACCTTAACAACTCTTGGAATCTCCCAGTTCAACCAGTCTATACAACAAAGGCTCATTCCTAGCAGCGGCTTTAGCCGCACCAACTTCAAAATAATAATAATATCCAGGGGCCTGCCTTGGCTCCTCCCACCCTCAACCAGTATATGTACAAGGACGGTTTTCTTGGAATTTCTCTTACTTGATACAGCAATCGTGCTTTGACGGTTCCACCTGAAGACGGAAACTTGTGTTGCCTTCGAAACGTCGTGATTTTTATTTTATTTTACTTTTAATAATTTAAATTTTTTACCTACGTGACTTTACCGAAAAAACCTAAGAATATTGTTCTTCGTGCTTTTGGAGTCCCTGCCTTCTGCTCACGATCATTAAGGACTTTCATGATGGTGAGCGGGCCCGGGTAAAACTACGTGGCCGGGAGTCAGAGCCATTCCCTGTACACCTTGGGGTGCGACAGGGATGTCCTCTGGCTCCCACATTATTTAACATCTATTTTGACCACGTAGTTCGTGAAGCCTTCAATAGCTGTACCGGGGGAATTTCCGTTTGGTACAGATATAATGGGAGGCTGATCGATGCCCGGGTGCGGTCAAGGGATGGCTCCTTATTGGTCAACCACGTTATGTATGCCGATGATTTGGCAATTGCTGCTCATTCAGAGGAGGAGTTGGAGACACTGCTGCTGAAACTGGAGCGTGCCACTAAGAGTTGGGGCCTTACCATCAGCCCCATCAAAACTAAGCACCTGCCTGGGTATTTTGTACCATAGGACACTCCACCCCCACAACTCCCAATCGGTGATGGGGCAGTTGTGGAGAGAGTGGAGAGTTTTTCATACCTGGGCAGTGTGCTCATGACCGGCTCCAGTTTAACAGCAGAGGTCTCACTCCGAATCAGTCGAGCGGCATTATCTTTTCATCGGTTGCGTAACGCTGTGTGGAAGCTACTTGGTCTGTCGCTCCGCACGAAGCTTCGGGTCTTCCCGGCCACAGTCATTCCCTCCATTCTCTATGCTTGCGAAACGTGGACTCCCCTAATGGAACATCTCCGCCGGTTAGAAACATTTAGGCTGGCCTGCCTACGATCAGGCCTGGGTTTAACCAGGCTGGATTGTGTGAGGAGCTCACAAATCCTCGAAAGATCTGGACAAAGTCCCATGGGTGAGCTCCTCCGGCAGGCAAGACTGCGTTGGCTGGGCCATGTAGCCCGCATGCCCAATCACCGTATGCCCAAACAGCTTGGTGTTCGGCCAGATTGAGGGGGCTAAACGGACGCGGCACGGGCTAGAGAAGAGATTGAGTGATGTGGTACAGGAGGATGTGGAGCTGAGTGGACTTGCCAATGACTGGTACCAGGGGTATCAAGATCGACCTCTGTGGAGGAGGCTCGTGAAGGATGCTACTGGGCAGTTGGAGGCAGTCGTCCTCCAACAACAACGGAGGGCGGAGGAGCGACGCTCACAACAACGAGCAGAGTGCCGGGTGGCTAAAGCACAGCGAGTTGATACAGTAGGGGGCCCCGTGACCTCCTGCGAGCGGGCGTTCGACACTTCACGTGGCCTCAAGGTGCACATAGCCTGGGACAAGTGTTGTGGTGACGTCACCGCCACTTAGTTTCGAATGGCAGTTGTTGTTGTGTGAGTTGATGTGTGTGTGTAACTCCATGTCTGTGTAACTAAAGTCGATGTCTATGTGTTTGAGTGTGTGGGTCAATGTCTGTAAGTGTGTGAAAGTCGTTGTGTGTCTGTTTTTTTCGCCCAGGCAATGCCGGGTACTTCCCGCTAGTTGGATCTAAAACCATCGAGTGAATGGAACTACGTCACGCGAGTAGGAATAAGCAGTTGTACGACTGCCTCGGCATAGCATCGCACACGGCGGGATGCTGCTGGATGCTTACAGATGTCACCCACGCACCTCACTCTTTGTTCAGTCTGTGTACGCATCTTACATGTGTAAGGACAGTACAGGGTGATGTAAGGACAGCACGTGGCCGTGGTTACTAATTAACGTGCGGGGAACAGACAGGGTCACGTAAGGGTGATATGGGACCTAAGTAGTCGTTAATAATGATTGATGCGACGGGCACTGACGGCGGCCTAAAAGGGTCGTAAATAGTAATTGGGAGGAGACAGACAGGGCCAGGTGCGGTGAGAGAGTGTTCGGGCGTGGCCTGGTCGTGAGGGGGATAAAAGCCGGCGTGGAACAGGGCTCTGGGCTGCTGGTGTGGGGGAACCAAGGAACTGCCGTCGCTGTCGTCATCTTGGAGCGGGTCATCTTCATCATCTGGGATCGGGCACCTTGTAGTCTTGGAAGGCTAGAGTTATATTGTCCCCCGTGACTACTACGCGTCCACTCCAGTGTAGCCAGCCAGCTACATGGGGAGCGTCGCGTAGAGTCACATAAGTTACCAAGTGTATATAGTCACTCGCGGTTACTTGTTAAGTTATCAGTGATTTGGTGGACTTCATTCACAATAAATATACATATAACTGAACAAGACGGTGTCTCTGGAAGCACGTTATCGCAGACTATGCTTTACCCTATATTATTTATTAAAACACGATTTTTCCATAATGCAGTGTTCTTCGGAAACGTAACTACCGCGTTATATAAACAGACTGTCATATATATTTTTTTCAACCAAAAATATATAATTTAGCATTTTAAGAACCCTTAATGAAACAAACGAGTTGTAAACCGAAAAAAAGTGATAATTAATAATGAACGTAATAATTAATCGTCATGAATCGAATTAATGTACTTCGAGGTAAACCTCGATCTGTGTCTGTGAGGAAGACTATCTGTGTAACCGTGTATATCTCTGTATATGTGTGTGTATCTCTGTGTAACTGTATCTGTATGTGTGTATCCCTGTAACTGTGTACAGGCATGTCTCGCTTAACGAGTGTTCTTTTTTGCGTGGATTCGCCATGACGAACAATAAAATTTCGCCCAATCTGTTTGTAAAACGAGGAAAATGTTGGCGTAACGAGTGGAGACCGATCAATCGAATGTGCCCGTGGCGGCAGGGTGCGCACCACTGCCTACAGTCGTTTACCAGCTGTGCTGTGCTACGTGAGCGTGTGGTTCTGGTAGGTGCGTGGGTGAAGTGTCGGTGGCAAGTTGGGGGGCCTTCGTGGTGGCACACTTATTGGTGGGTGTGGGGTGCGGTGGCACAACAGTTAGCGCACGGTGCTTCGAACCCGACGATCCCGAGTTCGATTCCCGCTCACGACCAATACCAGTGACGATGATCTGGAACCGATCCTGGGCCTCTCCTAGGTTGACTCGGTCTCAAATGAGTACCTGGTTGCGTTGTGTAAACATCATCTCTGGGGAGACAAATGCGAGTGGGCGTGGTGCTGGTCACCCCATCCCCTAGTGTGTTGTTCCCGGTCTTCATAGGTGCTACTCGCTAACAGCACTTGACCCAAGAGTCTGTTAATGCTATATATGGGGATCTTTGTATCTCTTTGTGTAACTGATTGTGTTGTATATGCTGCTGCTGCTGCTGTCGTCGTAGCTCCGGAAGGGAAGCGGTCGTCGGGACTCACCGCCGTGTGGGTCGCCCGCAACCGCTTCGCGGTGCTGGACCGCATGCACTCGGTGAGAGAACAGCGCCGCCTCAGTTGTACGCAAGCTGAATCTCTTTACACGTGGACATCTCTGCAACCAGTAACACAACCAGTTTCTCACGTAGCCGAGTTATTATACCTGCAGTATTAGACTAAAAACTAAACTATTTTTTATTTTACCAGGTAAGACCCCCTGAGCTATATAGCACTTTTTCAGAAGCAACCTGGCCACGAATAATAGCCTACCTATACCCTACCACCCTCTTTGTTACCCCCACCGTCTGCCTGCGCGCATGTCGCAGATCCTCATTAAGAACCTCAAGAACGAGATCACTAAGAAGGTGCAGGTACCCAGCTGTGAGGACGTCTTCTACGCAGGCACGGGGAACCTGCTGCTGCGCGACGCCGACTCGGTCACTCTATACGATGTGCAGCAGAAGAGGTACGATGACTCCGACGCTCACGGTGGTGGGGGGGAGCGGTGGGGCGCTGTGGTAACAATAAAAGCGGAACTACGACGGAATCACCGATGTTTGCTGATATTAGCCAATCAAATAAAGGGGGTGGGGGGGGGGTGTCGTATGACTACTCGATTGTAGTGTTTCTTGCCAATTAATCGTTTGCCAGGGAATCGATTGCCAAGGAATGGCCGCGAATGAATCGCAATGAATCGACGTTTTCAATATGCTGCCCGATCAAATTTGAGCTGGGTGCCGGATCGACTGAGCGGGAATCAATACGATTAACCTCTTTTCACAATCCACACATTGCACCAGGTGTAGACACCCCAGTTTGTGTGGTGTTGTGTGTAGACACCCCGGTTTGTGTTGTGTTAGACACCCCAGTTTGTGTGGTGTTGTGTGTAGACACACCCAGTTTGTGTGTCGTGTGTAGACAACCACATTTTGTGTGTCGTTTGTAGACACCCCCAGTTTGTGTGTTGTGTGTAGACAATTCTGGCTGTCGCCTGATGAGGCTTGTTGTAATCACCGGCGAAACATCGTACTCGAATTGTCAATGTTGTGGGTTTACTCTCCCAATACACTGGATAGTGCTGAACTAGAAACCAATTGGCATGTTTTGTTTATGTGGTAAATCTTACCAATTGGCTGTGTCGGGTGGTGGTGGGTTCTTACGACACGTTTATATTGACACGGTCTAACCCAAAAAGAACCCCTCTATTGTAGACACCGTGAGACCGAGATGTGCAAGATGCGGTCAACTGCTTGTTGTTGTGTTTAGTTTGTTGTCCTCTGCACTTCCGATTAGCACAGTTGGCTACGTACGGCACAAAAGAAGCTCAACACATGTAACATAATACGTGTAGACGCTGAGATGCAGCCCAGCGGGAGTTCGTTTTTCCACTCGTTGTAGTTCTAATCCGGCTGGCTGCCTTGGTCATTACTGCGGCGGTGCGTACTTGCTGTACAAACCCAACCACACCCAGTTCGCCTCTTGAAGATCCCGTGGGAGCCATTTCGAAATGAGCGGGGGGGGGGGGGGGGGGCATTGGGTGCGGTCGGCGTCGCAAATACAAATTTGCCAAGTTAGAAATTTACCGGCCAATTACTTATTTGGTATCACACAGCAGCAGTAATGTCGCCCCCTACTGTGAAACTGCCACAGACCATGTGAAATGGCGGTGCCTTCTTTCAGCAATGATCATGCTGCGCCATGAGAAAAACAGCACCACAACCACATACACTGGATTATTATTAGTAGTGTTATAATCGTGTAGACGCTGTGCGACTGCCATCTGTGTTGTAGAGTGCACCCACCCTCCGCATGTGCCAATGAGCCACACGTGGGTGCGGTGGCGCGTTGGGCTAGCACTGCACTATGCTACGAACCCGGCAAGCCGAGTTTGATTCGAGTTTGATTCCTGCTCACGACAGCCAACATCGGTTCTGCAACTTCACCTACGTCAACTTGGCCTGAAATGAGTACCCGGTGCAATGTGTACACGTCGGCGTGGCGGTGTTGGCCACCCTCCTCCGTGCGCCTCCATAGGTGTCGCTCACTCGTAACACTTGACCCTGACAGTCTTGTTAATGCCCGCGTGGGGTGGGGGTGGTGATTTGTCTGTGGCTTCTCCCTCAGGTCTCTAGCTTCGGTAAAGATCTCCAAGGTGAAGTACGTGGTGTGGAGCGCCGACATGTCCCACGTGGCCCTGCTCGCCAAGCACAGTGAGACGCGCGGGGGGGTGGGGGTGGGTGGAGACGCATGGAGAGACACGTAGATGGGGAAGGAGACATGGTGGGGTGCGTTGATACATGAAGAAAGACGTGGGGGAGATGCTTGGAGAGAGACACGCGGGGGGGGGTGGGGGGAGACATGGTGGTGGGGGGGAAACATGCTGATGGGACATGGAGGAGAGATATGGGGAAAGACACTCTGGGTGGCACGCGGGGGGTAGAGATAAGGGAGGCAACAGAAGGCGCAGGGGTTGAGTGGGGAGAAAAGTAAGGCGTGCAGAGGGGGAGGGGGGGGGTGCATGGTTATATCGCTTGACTCCGTGTGACGTCGCATGTGCCCCCCATGGTGCAGTGATCATGATCTGCAACCGTAAGCTGGAGTCGCTGTGCAGTGTCCACGAGAACATCCGCGTGAAGAGCGGAGCCTGGGACGAGAGCGGAGTCTTCATCTACACCACATCCAACCACATCAAATACACGCTCACCAACGGGTACGTTGCCCACTATACTGCTCACTATGCTGCCCACTCTACTATCAGAATCAGAATATTTAACCTGGAGGAATCCGATGAGCTATAAAGCTCTTTTTCACAAATGTCCAGTAGGGGCTGGTAAGAACGTTACAACATCAATACAAAACCATGATAGTCGTGCAAAGTACAAGAAAGGTAAACGTCACCCAAACACATACAAATAAAACAACCATCCCCATCCTGCCAGGCAAAGCCCACTGAGGTTTTCACTTATTTTTCAGAAGCAACCTGGCCACAAACGATAGCTCAACAAAGTGACCCATCATTTGGTCATTTATAGCACCAAAATAATCAAAATAATACTCTTTGGTTCTTTCGGTAAAGTCATGTAGGTAGAAAAAAAATAGATCACGACGTTTCGATCGCAACACAAGTGACCGTCATCAGGTGGAACAGATACAGCAGGAGAAATAATCTCAATGCGTGTTTCTACATGTGGAGGGAAAAAACAGGACCTGGTGAAAAAATCCACATGACCACAGGAAGAACATGCACACTCTAAACATGCAGGAGTCACGGTCAGGATCAAACCCCTGACCTGCATACCAGGCGAGGAAAATAACATCTCACCACCTTGGTGCCCCTTGAATACATAAATTAAAGTAAGTTATAATTGCATTATCAATTCCCAAGCTTCAGAAAAGCAGTAAAACGACAGGAAAACAAGTCCCAGACCACACCAAGACAACACACAGTCCCTCAATAACCCTGCACTGGCCAGTACACTACACTGCGTGTCTCCGTGTCTCCCACGTGTCTATGTCTCCGCAGGGATCACGGAATCATCCGCACGCTGGATCTGCCGATCTACGTGACGCGCGTGCGCGGGACGAGCGTCTACTGCCTCGACCGCGACAGCCGCCCCCGCGTGCTGACCATCGACCCCACCGAGTTCCGCTTCAAACTCGCCCTTGTCAATCGCAAATACGACGAGGTGCGGGGGGGGCACTCAGGAGGGGTGGAGAGGCTCGGGATTAGGCTTCGTCTCAAGCGAGCCCATGAGCTCAAAGCCACCGCACGCTTTACTTGCTGAGCCAGCTCTGAGCCAACTCTGAGCCGTGGTCCCGCCTACACTCAGGATTTCCACAAGCCTGAGCTCGAGCCACGAGCTAAAACTGAGCCTTCGCCGCTTACTCGAGCGTCTGCGGAAACAGTTGAGCATTGGTGGCCCAAGCTTAAGCCGAGTCCCGAGAATTGGAGGCCGAGGCCGAGCCAGAATCCGGTGTAGAGGAGTGTGGAGGAGAGAGCAGAGCGAGGTGGGAGGGACCAGAAGAAGGAGAAACGGGGGAGAGAAACTTTAAACTATAATAGATTTTTATTTTTACCAGATAAGGCCCACTGAGCATTCCTAGCTCTTTTTGAGAAGCGACTTGGCTATTGCAATTGATAGCCCAATTAAGTGGCTTATCACGTGGAAATTGATAGCAGCCAAACACTCTTAAACGCATATTTCTAAATGTGGACGTAAAAACCGGAGGACCCAGAGAAAAATTCATGCGACCACGGGAGAACATGCAAACTCCAAATACGGCGTCAGAGTCGGGATTTAACCCACGACCTCCTTTATACTAAGTGAGGTAGTTAATATCTCGTCACCTTGGCGCCCCAGAACAGGGGAGCAGGGAGGTAGAGAGAGAGCGGAGAGATCGAAAAGGGGAGGAGCAGAGAGAGATGAAGGGAAAACAGAGTAGAGAGTGTGGGGGGAAGTCGGTGGTACAGTGGGTGTGTGCTGCATGTGTTTGTGTGCTACGTGATGTGTGCTGTGTGTGTACGCATGCACTGCACAGGTGCGCCAAGGGTGTGCGCTGCACACGTCACTCCATTTCCTTTCGCTTTTGTTGGCCACTGCTGCAGGTGCTGCACATGGTACGCAACGCAAAGCTGGTGGGGCAGTCGATCATCGCGTACCTGCAGAAGAAGGGCTACCCCGAGGTGGCGCTGCATTTCGTTAAGGACGAGAAGACGCGCTTTGCCCTCGCGCTCGAGTGCGGAAACATCGAGGTGCGCAGAATAACGCGAGTAATCGTCGTCGTCGTTGTCTTCATCATGATTGGATGCATTTTTTTGCGCTGTCATTTCCTATTTAGAAACGTGCTTTTAGAGTATTTGGCTACTGCTGTAAATGTCCACGTGACAAGCCGCTTTTTTGAGCTTTCATTTGTGGCCAGGTCGCTTCTGACAAGAGCTACACAGCTCAGTGGGCCTTACCTGGTAGGATGGACTGGAGGCAGCAGTGGGGGTTGGTGGATAACACACAGGTGTTGCGAAACTCCCTCCCAATGGTTGGGCAACGAGGAAGAGCCAGGAGAAGGCAGTGCAGCTTAAATGTGGACTCGCATCTTTTCCGGATTGTGTCGGGGATAAAGTGTTTCCCCCTCGCACGAATGGTGTTTTTTCTGGGTGTTCAGGTTTCCTCCCACATGTAAACATTCGTTATTTGACCAATAACACCTTAATATATATATAGGACTAGCAGAGCTTGTGACAGTTGTGGCTCCTCATTTTTCCTAATAATTCTCTCTTTTTACAAGTGCGAGCAAATCCTGTATGTGGCACCGTGTTACAAGTTAACGTCATTATTAATAATGATCAATCTTCAGTAGTTTCACTTCACGGGGGGCGATGATTAGTTGCTATGCATTTAATATCCAATTGAGTAATTTGAGGAATATATTTTAAAATTTGGGTTCGTGACGGAGGCACGCAATGAATAACGTCGCGGGGATCTTACGCATACGCTGCTAACCACTGCAACAAGTGACGAACACGCTACCTCTGGGCCACGCATCGCACGCCTGCATCGTGCGTCAGCGTTGTGCATGCGTCTGCATCATGCATCGTGCATCTGCATGGAACGTACGGCTGCATTGTGTGGCCTGCATCTATATCATGAGTGCGTCTGCGTCATGCACTCGTATCCCAATCGTTTACAATGCACCTCTGCCGTTTCCCTTCATCTGCGTTACCGCGCCCCTCATCAGATTGCGCTGGAGGCCGCCAAAGCGTTGGACGACAAGGGATGCTGGGAGAAGCTGGGCGAGGTGGCGCTGCTGCAGGGCAACCACCAGATGGTGGAGATGTGCTACCAGCGCACCAAGAACTTCGACCGCCTCTCCTTCCTCTACCTCATCACCGGCAACCTTGACAAGCTGCGCAAGATGATGAAGATCGGTACGGCCTTGTGCGTGTATCTACGCCTGTGTGTGTCTGTGTAGCGGTTATCGTGCTTCACTACAAACTCGGCGACCTGAGTTCGATTCCCGCTCATGGCCAACACCAGTGACGATTACATGAACCGGTCCTGCGCCTCTCCTAGGTCGACTCGGCCTCAAATTACTACCTAGTGCACTTTGCAAACATCACCACTAGTGAGACAAAGGCGGCCGGGAGTGGTGTTGGCCACCCACCCCATCATGTGCTGTGATGGCCTTCATAGGTGCTCGCTAACTGCACTAGCCCCAAAAATCTGTCACACTCTATAAAGGGAGATCTTTTTCTTTGTTTTGTGTCTGTATGTTTCTTCGTGTGTGTCAACGTACATGGGTGTACGTGCATCTCTCTGTCAGCATGTGTGTATTTGGGGAGCGGTAGTGTAGGGGTTAGCGTGTTCTACTACAAACCCGGCGACCCGAGTTAGATTCCCGCTTACAGCGAACACCATTGATGGTTATCTGATCAGGTCCTGGGCCTCCCCTAGGTCGATTCAGCATCAAATGAGTACCTGGTGTGGAGTATAAAAACATCGCTCCTGGGGAGACAAAGGCGGTCGGGTGTAGTGCTGGCCACCCACCCACTCATATGCCGTTCCAGCCTTCAAAGGTGCTCACTAACAGCACTAGCCCCAACAGTCTGTTAAGGGTATAACAGGGATATTTGTCTTGTGTATCTGTGCAGGGAATGGTAGTGCAGCAGTTAGCATGCTAAGCGTTAGTGCAACGGTGACCATTGTTCAATTCCTGCTCATAACCGGAAACATCGTGACCATTATCGAACCGGTCTTGGACTTCCTCTAGCGCAACTCCATTTTAAATGAGCAACTGGCGCAGTGCATATTCAACATCAGCACCGGGGAGACAAAGGCAGCCCGGGGTATGGTGTTGGCCACACCATCCCCTCGTGCCTTGCCAGCTTCCATAGGTGCTACTCGCTATAACATCTTTTGCCTCACCAGTCTGTTAAAGGCTATACGGGGGGCGGGATCTTTGTCTTTGTGTCTTTCCCAGCCGAGATCCGCAAGGACGTGAGCGGCCACTACCAGAACGCGCTCTACTTGGGAGACGTGGCGGAGCGAGTGCGGGTCCTCAAGAACTGCGGCCAGAGTGAGTGTCCTTACACCCACAATCAAACTGGGCCAGAGTGAATGGTGCGTGCGGATGTGTCTATGCGCTTTTGTCATTGTGAGCATCTCGGTCCTCTACTATTGTTGAAGAGCAACTGCCTCCCCAACTGCCCAGTAGCATCCTTAATGAGCCTCCTCCATAGAGGCCGTTCTTGACACCTCCTGGTAACCGATCTCTGGCACATCCACTCCACATCATAACGAGCGGAGGTGACGGTGCGGTTAAAACGCAGCAAGTTGGCACAGGGGGTGCAGATGTCAGTCATATCAGTCAGTGCCACCCATGTCACCTGCATCTGTCTCCGTGAACTCCTGCCAGCAGCGAGTCTTTCAACAGTTTAACGTGGCCTCAAAGTGCACCTAGCCCAGCGCCAAGCACCGTGCTGACGTTGCCGCTACTTAGTGGCAAATGGCGGCTGTCGTAACACGCGGAGCAGTGGTGCAGTGGTTAGCGGCACCACTCTACGAACCCGACGACCCGAGTACGATTTTCTGCTCGCCGTCGCTGACGAATATCTGAACCGGTTCAGGGACACCCCCAAGTCGACTTAGCATCAAATGAGTACCTGATGCAGCATGTATTAAACATCAACAGTGGCATGGTGCTGGCCACACAACCCCCTCGTGTGCCATACCAGCCTTCATAGATGCTGGCTAACGTGATGATAATATCAACTTGTAACGTGGCGCCACTGCCGCACAGTATTAACTTCACTATCGAAGGTGTGACGAGGAACCACAGATGAGCAGCAGCAGTCAGGCGGCGAAGAACCGGCGCTACCAACATATTGCCCAAGCTCTGGTTCTATATATGGACGTATTGGCGGTACATTGGTGCAGCATAAGAAACCGGTCCTCATAAATTAATCTACAATCTTTAATCTGTTTATCAGCCTTTAATTTGCCCTGTCACCAAGTTTAACACGATTCGAGGGTTTATTCAATCTACTGAGACTTACTAAAAAAGATCAATATTGAACGTTGATTTGGGTCCGTTGAATTGAGGAACTGTCTGACCAAGTCTAGGGCACGAGTCAAATCTTCCTTTTGAACATGGAGCAGCCAATCGTCATAAGGCTGGGTGCCGCTATTTACGGCAACATACTGAAGCTTTGTGTTAAGCCGCTTTTAACATTCATCTTCCGACCGCTTCCACATCATGAGAACTGATTTTGACGTACACCCCGCAATATTTTTTTACCGGGGTTGCGAATCCTCAGAAAATAAATCATTCTTTTAATTTTTTATAAATATATATATATAACGTGCACCACCGTTGTACCGCCAATACGTTCATATACAGGGTGTCCATAAAGCCCCTATCTATTTTATTGAACTAATGGTATTTTTTTTATTTGCAGGACCTTATGAATATGAATGGTACAAGAACGTGCGATGGTAGTAAAAGTTTAAATAAGATCGGGTCTCTTGTCATTTCGCAAATATCGTGTCGGGACAACCTTTACAAATGTTTTCCAAATCGCTGGATGTGACACAGTGGCAAGAGGCCCTGGACGGCCCCATCTCTGTATTGAACACCTTCCAGATGTCTTTGCATGGGGCTTTATCAAGTTAGAGGTGTATCGAGCAAGAGTTACAGATCTGCAAGGTTTACGAGATCATGGATAGGAGTGGCAGTTACAAAAAATAACACCATAGATGTTGCAAAAACTGTTTCGCAGTGCAGCTGATAGATTTGAGCTGTGCAAAGATATTTATGGTGCTCATGCAGAATCCAATGCTTAATTGTAATTAATACATATACCTCTGATTAATTACACTGGTCAACAAAAAAAAATAGTTTTTATGGCCTGGACTTTTGCAGCTGTTTTAGACTAATTTCAGGCTGCTGATTCCAAATCTGATCTCAGATTTGCTCTATCACATCTCATTTTTATGCTATCGGCATACCCCATTTTAATTGATATTACCCGAAATTAACTCTGTCACTTATGATTGCAAGTTGTTGCGAATCAGTGACTGCTTTAGTGTTAAAATATTGTGCTGTATTTTTAGGATAGTGTGTTTATAATATCATTTTATGTAGATACCCACATTTATTTAATATTTTTCTCCTGCAGGGCGTGGTCTAATAATGGCTACAACATCCAAAAGAAGGAAATGCAGTAATGACCCAGATATATTCTGCTACATCTGTGGCAGCTTCACTTTGCAGGATCAAAGGCGCAACATCAATACCTTTGTCAAGAAGGTTTATCTTGCCTACTTTAAAGTATGACTTGGAGACCAAGACAAAAATTGGGCTTCTCACAAAGTGTGTAAAACCTGTGTTGAAACTTGGTGATCATGGTCTAAAGGAAAGAATGCTAAGCTGAAGTTTGGTGTGCCAATGGTTTGGAGAGAACCTACAACCATTTGGATAACTGCTACTTCTGCCTTGTAAATGTAAAAGGTTTCAATGAGAAAAACAAACAACACTTACAATACCCAGATATCCCTAATGCCAGACGACCAGTTGAGCACTGTGAGGAAATACCTGTGCCTGTATTTACTGAGCTACCAGAGATTGATGTTGAATCCCTCAGTTTACCTGCTTCTACAGATAATGATGATGATGCTCAGATCGAATATATGCCATCTGATGCAGATTGTGATAAAATGTATCTGTTTAGTCAGCCTGAATTGAATGATCTTGTAAGAGATTTCTATTTGCCAAAGCAGTCTGCTGAATTGTTGGCTTCCAGGCTGCAAGAGAAAGGACTACTCAGACCTGGCACTAGTGTCTCCTTTTATCGTAACAGAGAAGCAGCACTGCGAAAGTACTTCCATTCAGATGGTCAACTTGTTTATTGTAATGATGTTGAAGGGCTTCTTCTCAATATGGGACTGCCCGCATATGATTCAAGTGAATGGAGACTTTTTATTGACAGTAGTTAAAGGAGTTTGAAATGTGTGTTACTTCACAACAGAAATATATATGGTTAAATCCCAATAGGACACTGTTAAAATGAATGAAGAGTATGCCAACATCAAGATTGTTCTGGATCAATTGGAATACCATGTTCATGGATGGCTAATTTGTGTTGATTTGAAAATGGTTAATTTTCTGCTGGGTCATTAGAACACTGGGTTAAAAAGAACTGGCCACCAAGAATCAGTTTGACGCCTGGTGACAAGAACATCAAGAATGAGCCTCTGGTTGATAGGAATAAAATTGTATTTCCCCCACTGCACATAAAACTTGGGTTAATGAAGCAATTCGTCAAAGCTCTTGATCACACTGGAGACTGCTTCAGCTATATATGTTCAACCTTTTCAAGTCTCAGTGCCGAGAAGTAAAAGGCAGGAATATTTGATGGCCCTCAAATAAGAACACTCATCAGGGATCCACACTTTGTTACAACAATGACTGCGGCAGAGGCGAGAGCTTGGAATGCATTCTCTGATGTGGTGCGGAATTTCCTTGGGAACAGGAAAGCGGACAACTATCGAGAGATTGTGGAGGAGCTGCTCTTGAGTTTCCAAGCACTTGGATGTAGAATGAGCATCAAGGTTCACTACTTACATAGTCACTTGGCCCAGTTTCCAGAGAACATGGGTCACGTGAGCGAAGAGCAAGGTGAACGCTTTCATCAAGACATTAAAGTTATGGAAGAACGTTACCAAGGCCGATGGGACTCAAACATGGTGGCAGATTACTGCTGGTCCTTGATGAGAGACATTCCACAAGCTGTACATCGGAGATCGTCAAAGAAGAGGTCGTTTATGCAGATGTAACATCACTATTGTGAATGACCTTTTTGTACATATTTTTCTTATCTTCACAATTCAATTCTTACATGGTAATATGCATTCACTCACATTGATATGCAGTCACTCTCACAACTGTGCTACGGCTCATTAAATGTTTGTTTCATTATTGTATATTGTATCTTATCTTATTCTTGTATGGATGTCTGTTTAGCTATTCGTATATGAGCATAAATTTGCTGTTTTTATTGAAAATGCAATATTTGATATCTCAAAAACCTGATGTGATAGACAAACACTGATGCCAGATTTGGAATCGTCACCCCAAAATTACCTTCAAACCGTTGGAATACCTTATGCCAGAAAAAGTGTGTTGACCAGTGTTATTATTCTTGCAAAATTTATCCTAAATTGCTTTGATTTCAGAAAAATAGATAGGGACTTCATGGAGACCTTTTATTAATGTGTTATCGGCCACTTAATAAGTGTTTGACACGTGGGAGGAAATCCGCGTACCCGTACAGACGGCACAGGTGGAGTCCGCATGATTGCTGTACTGCCTCATTCTGGCAGGCCAATGTCCGGCTCCTCCTTGACCCTGATGGGAAGGGAGTTTCACAGCATCATTGTGGCGAACCACCTCAGCGCTGGAATACAGGGCATGCGTAGTCACCGCCACCTGGCCAAACAGAACTTGCTTCAACAGTCTGTCGAAGTTTATGTGGGGGATCTTGCTCTGCTGTTTGTGTGTGCCACACGCAGAGTCCCTGGCGTACCTGACGGCCGCCACGCATGGCCTGGACGAGGAGGCGGACGGCCTGAAGGCCCAGTTCGACCTGGAGAAGGAGACGGTGAGGATTTATCAGGAGAGCCCTCTTGAGAGCGAGAGTGTCCATTGAGTGTGCCTCACTACAGACTCCAGTCCCAATTCCCTCCCCTCTGCCGCCCACTTGTGTGATTCACGCTGTCACCATCTGAGAATCACACCACCCGTATCCGGAAGAATGCTGTTGCTCTGAAAACAGCTTAACACAATGTGGACATCCCAAAATAAAAACACATCATCAGACACCCAAACATAATCGTACACCCTCCTGCCTTTGGCATTTCACCTCCAAGAAGACACTGATGGCGTAACCATCGATTGCATCATCGGAGCCACAGTGGTGCGGCTGTGGCCTTGCATCACAAAGTCCCAAACTGTGGACCACGTAGTAAACTACTGTTGTCTGCACTTCTGTAATGGAGGAGTAACAACAAAACTACATGAACTTTCTCCTCTGAAACGCTCTCGTGGCTAGCAGCAGAGCTCAATATTGGCATTTAGCTTCTGAACATATTACCATCATTACCAGGAATATAATAAAATGCATTAAAATTCTTATTATTATTCCACTCGTTTACCCAGGAAAGCCTCACACCGTATGTAATGTGTGTGACGCCGTGTGTGATGTGTGTGACGCATGAGGAGCGGTAGTGTAGCGGTTAGCACGCTGTGCGACTAACCTGGCGGCCCAAGTTTGATTCCCGCTCACGGCCAATACCAGTGACGATTTTCTGTACCGGTCCTGGGCCTCCCTTTGGTCGACTCAGCCTCAAATGAGTACCTGGTGCGGTGTGTAAAAACAGCACCACTGGGGAGACAAAGGTTGTTGGGCGTGGTGTTGGCCACCCACCCCCTCGTGTGCTGTGCTGGCCTTCATAGGTGCTCGCTAACAGCACTTGCCCCAACAGTGTTAAAGCTACACGGGAGATCTTTATTTGATATGTGTGACGCCGTGTGTAATGACGCGGCCTGCGTCGCGTGCAGCTGCCGGAGGTGAATGCAGATGCCGTGCTGCTGCAGCCGCCGCCCCCCGTGATGCCACTGGACACGAACTGGCCGCTCCTCACCGTTTCCAAGGGATTCTTCGAGGGCGCCATGGCTGCCAAGGGTGTGGGCATACGTGGGACACGCGATGCAGAGATGCACGGAGATGACACAGAGACACGATGAGACACCTATATGTACAGGAACACCGAGACATGATGGAGACACCGACATGCAGGACACCGGGACACGATGTGACACTTAAATGCAAGATACTGAGACAAGGGGACGCTGAGATACCAGACACTGCAACAGGGGCACTGGAATACAGGACACTGAGACACAAAGACAGAAAGGGGACACAGGATTCTGACACGCTGAGGCAGACACTGAGATACAATGATACATAGGATACGGAGATACATGTGTGAATGTACACGGGTGTAAATTAACACCAGTGTGTGTGTGTATATGCGCGTTAGGTGCTTAACTGAACCTGGTGACTCGAGTTCGATTCCCACTGATGGCCAACACCAGTGGCGATTGTTTGAACCGTTTATGGGCCTCCCCTAGGTCGACTCAGCCTCAAATGAGTACCTGGTGTGGTGTGTAAAAATCGTCACTAGGGAGACAAAGGCAGTTGGGCGTGGTGCTAGCCACCCACCCCCTCGTGTACAGTTCCGGCCTTAATAGGTGCTCGCTAACAGCACTTGCCCTAACAGTCGGTTAAGGCTATATACGGGGAATCTTTGTCTTTGCATGTTCCTTAGGTGCTCGCTAATAACACTTGCCCCAACAGTCTGTTAAAGCTATACGGGAGATTTTTGTCTTTTAAATGCATGTACCTGTAGGGAGTGGTTGTGCAGTGGTTTGTGTTGCGCTGTGCGGTGAACTCGATTCCCGCTCACGGCCAACATCCATGGCAGCGAATATTTGAACCAATTTTGGAGTCTCCCCTAGGTCGTCTTCACCTTAAATAATACCCAGTGCAGTGTGTATAAAACAATCAGCACTGTCGAGACAAAGGCTGCCGGGCATGGTGCTGGTAAACCAACACCTTCATGTGCCGTGCCGGTCTGCATAGTGCTCGCTAACAGCACTTGCTTTCGGGGAATCTTTGTGAGTAGGCAAGGCAGGACAGATGGCTGCTGACCTGGACATGGAGGTGGGCGGTGGCGAAGGCTGGGGTGATGACGCGGAGCTGGTGCTGGACGAAGGTACGGGATGGACACTTCCCACGGTGCAACCCCCGTGGCTCATAGGATACTTGCCAATTACTTAGCGCATCTGCCCAACCACTACTACCGCCACCACCACCACTTCTACCGCCACCACCAAGAGTATCGCCATCATCGTCACTCGCTACCACCCCTGCCAACATCATCACCACGACTACCACCAATCATCACCTGCCACCACAATCACAGCCACCACCACCGCCGAGCGAGTGAGAGAGCAAGCGGGCAACTCTTTTTCCCGCAGAGGGCTTTGCGGACGCAGTGGAGGGCACCGGAGATGACGCGGCAGTAAAGGCGGCTGAGGAGGGCGGCGGCTGGGACGTGGATGAGGACCTGGAGCTGCCCCCCGACCTGGTGGGTGATGCAGGATCAGAGAGGCAGAGATCAGATTGATGTAATATCCGTGGATGGGGTAAGCAACTTGGAGGTTGGGAACAGGAGGAGGAGGAGGTAGTGATGGGTGGGACACGGTGGGTAGGAGTGGAGGAGGATGGGGTAGGCAACTTTGAGGTTGGGAACAGGAGGAGGAGGTAGTGATGAGTGGGACAAGGTATGTCGGGTGGAAAAGGAGGTTGAGATGGGTGGGACACAGCGTGGAAGGTGGAGGATAAGCGCAGGTCACGGAGACTGGCATTGAAGTGCCACCCCAGAGGTTGGTGCCCAATGGAAAAAGAAGCCCTAAAGCCACACGGTGGTAATGGTGGTGTTGATGATTTTGAGACTCTTTAGGCCCACATTTTTCATCACAGCTCGGCTGTCTCAACTGAGCTGTTAGCTCAAAACTATCGCAAAACTATCGCATGCTTAACTTTCCGAGCCAGCTCTGAGCCGTGGTGGGTCCCAGCCATGCTCAGGATTTCCATGAGGCTGAGCCTGAGCCCCGAGCCACGGTTGAGCCTGAGACGCTCACTCGCACGTCTTTGGAATCAGCTGAAGAGCGGTGGTGGCCCAAGCCTGAGCGGAGTCCTGAGAATTGGAAGCCAAGCCAGAGCTGAGCCATGACTTAAGAATACGGCTCTGAAACTGGTCCTTGAAGGAGGGAAAGAACTTAAAGCCAGATTGGTGGTGATGTTCATGATGAGACTCCGAGATGTCCTTGAAAGGACGTGTCACCTGTGTAACAAGGGGAAGACCTAAAGCCAGACGGTTAGCATTGATGGGACTGTGAAAGCAGACCTTGGGGGTTAGGTGGTGTCAAATGTGGAACAGCTGCCAGGGTTTGCCAGAAGGAAGTGATAGGGAGATTATCGGGTGCCGCGGTGGAGAGATGTTAACTATCTGGCCTGGTATGCAGGAGGTGTGTTCGAACCTGACCCTGACGTGTCTATATTTGGAGTTTGCATGTTCTCCCCATGGTCGCGTGGATTTTTATCTGGGTCCTCCGGATTTTCCCTCCACGTTTAGAATCAACATGCGTTTAGAGCATTTGGCTACTTTTCATTTTCATATGATCAGCCGCTCGTTGGAATTCCATTCGTGGCCATGACGCTTCTGAAAAACCGACCTGGCCACAAATGGCTTCTGAAAAAAGAGTTATATAGTTATAGTTTAGATAACCCTTCGATGTTGTGTATAGGATGTGCCGTCTGGACCTCTCACCGGCGGAGAAGAGGGATTCTTCGTTCCTCCGACTAAAGGAACCAACCAGAGCCAGGTGTGTCCCACACACACACACAAATAACTAAATACAGATCCAAGCAGCGCAATCCAACACAATGCTACATGCACAGCCTGACATCGCTGGTTCCAGCAGTATATGTGGCTATACAGGCAACGTGTATGTGCCTGTGTGGGGAAGCGGTGGCGCAGTGGTTAGCCCTGCACTGCACTCTGAACCTGGCAACCTGAGTTCGATTCCCGCTCGCAGCCAACATCGGTGACGAATTTCTGAACCTTCCTGGGCTTCCTCAACTGAGCACCAGGTGTGGTCCACGGGCACCAGGCAGCTGGGTGTGGTACTGGCCACCCACCCTCACATGTGCTGTGCTGGCCTCTATAGGTGCTTCTCGCTAACAGCACTTTTGATTAGCACAATTGCTGCGTACCGTGTAAAAGAAGTTCAGATTTACATACATTTGCCTCGACAGTCTGTTTAAAGGCTACATGGGGGATCTTTGTGGGGTCATGTACACTGACCCTCTCCCTGTTGTGTCTTTGTCTTGTGTGTGCATGCGTCTGTGTGCGTGTATGTGTATCTGTGGTGTGTATCTGCGTCTATCTGTGTGTCTCTGTTCTGTGTATGTTTGTGTGTATCTTGTGTTGCCTTCCAGGTCTGGTGCACAAACTCACAGCTGCCCGTGGACCACATCCTCGCCGGTTCCTTCGAGACGGCCATGCGGGTGAGTACAGCCCCCCTCCACTCACCCCTCACAATCATCAACAACAAAACGAACCCCAACACCTTCCGCATCGGTAACAACAAACTACAACAACACCGTGTGTGATCACGGGAGTGTGGCCTTAGAAGGAATATCTTACCTTTTAAAAGTCATTTTTTGTCTGTCTCTCTCTCTGTATGTGCCTTGTAAAGCTTTTAATTGACAGACTATTTTGTTTATGTTTCAAGTACACAGATACAACAAACTAAGCCCCCAAACGAACACTTGCTATTTGTTTTTGCCCTTGGTCCAATCTAAACGAAGAAAATCACACTTTGTAACAATGTACTCTGATCCTAATGATACCTGTGAGGGCACGCCAAAGCGTGCATCTGCACATGCGCGGAATGTGACTCGCGGTTGCCCCTAGCAACACAAAAAAGATTGCTGAGCAGGGACGGGAGGGAGGTTCTTTGGCAGACTTGTTGGTTATTTTGTTAACAAGATAAAATGCCTCTCCAAAACAAACCAAAGAGAATGGTGGCACTGTGGCGCGCAAAACAAACAGTGGAGGTGCAGCAGCTGTCTCAACAGCAAACAAACAACGAAGGCACCGCAGCAGCCCAGGCTGAGGACTACAGAGCAGCGTGCATCAAACAAAACAAGCCAGAGACTGCACAGTTACTGCAGCAGAAGCACAGGCTGAGGAAAATCCTGAACAGCGTGATGTCCTCTTCCCCCCCCCCCACCCCAATGTGTGCAGTTACTACTATAGAGTCAGTAGACACTATTTTAGAGCCAGTCGTTACTACTGTAGAGTCAGTAGATACTACTGTAGAGTCACTAGATACAACTTATTCTATTGTATGTAGGCTGTGTAGGTATACTGTATATGCCTATTAAATAAAATAAAAATTGGGTGGGGGGGGGGTCGAAAACATTTGGAACCTTTTAAATCAGTTTTTTACCCCCATTTTCTAGAACTTTTTTTTAATTCAGGACTTCTGAAAGGCTCATAATTTTGTTGACAGACAAATGGAACGCCGGGCTTTCATAATACCTTAGTATTTGTGTATGTATATGTTTTCAAATATATTTTTCCCCCGGGCAAAGCCGGGTACTTCCTGCTAGTATAAATTCAAAATAGGTGAATTTTCAGGCAATAGCCCTTCTTGATGGCACGTAAAACCAAGTGCAGGCGGCATGGACTGTGTGTGCCGCGTTTGTGACCACACGTGGGGAGCGGTGGCGTAGCAGTTAGCGTGCTGCACTACGGACCTGGTGGACCCGAGTTAGATTCCCGCTCACGGCCAACACCGGTGACAACAATTATCTGAACTGATCCTGGGCCTCCCCTAGGTCGATTCAGCCTTAAATGAGTACGTTTGTTTTTTTGTGTTGATACATTGTCACTGGGGAGACGAAGGCGGCCGGGCATGGTGCTGGCAATCCACCCCCTCGTTCATAGGGACTGCTTGCTAACCGCACTTGCCCCCAACAGTCTGTTGAGGCTATATGAAGGATTCTTGTCTGCCTCTCTGTTTGTGCTCTCTCGCGTGCTGCAGCTATTGCACGACCAGGTCGGGGTGGTGGCTTTCGGGCCGTACAAGCCTCTGTTCATGCAGACTTTGTCGCGTGGGCGCACTGCGCACCAGGGCTTGCCCTCGCTGCCGCCCCTGCAGGGCCACCCGCACCGCAACTGGTATGGCGGGCGAGGGGGGAGCTGCCAACACGGTGGGAACGCGACGCTAAAGCAATGCAGAGACTGCTCCTGCTTTTGCTGCTGCTGTTCGCGATGATGATGACGATGTTATTGCTACTAGTATTGATGTTTATGCTGCTGTTAGTGCTGACGATGCTATTAGTATTGATGATGCTGCTGATGACATTGATGCTGCTGCCATTTGTACTGATAATGATGCCGCTGCTGCAACTGGTGCTGCTGCTTTTGATCGCACTGGTGGTGATGATGCTGCTACTGATATTTATGACGACTATGCCGTTGCTAATGCTGCTGCTGCCACTGATCGCAATGGCGATGGTGATAATGCTGCTGCCTCAACCACTGATCACAGTGGTGGCGGTGGTGATGATGATGATGATGATGCCACTACCGCCACTGCTGCAGGAAGGACGCGGGTGCGCGTGGGGGCCTGCCCGCGGTGGGGGTACGCCTGGCAGAGCTGATTGCACGCCTGCAGGCCTGCTACCAGCTCACCACGGCCGGCAAGTTTGAGGAAGCGCTGGAGCGATTCCGCTCCGTGCTGCTGTCCGTGCCACTCCTCGTGGTGGACAATAAGCAGGAGATCGCCGAGGTGCGTTTGCGCGTGCGGAGAGATGGAGAGGCCATGCGGGTGGGGGGAAGGCTGTGAGTGTTTGTGAGACTTTTGCATGAGAGTGTGTGTGACTGAGTGTGCGAGGTTAACGGTTAGCGCGCTGCGCTATGGACCCGGTGACCCGAGTCCAATTTCCGCTCACGGCCAACACCAGTGATGATTATTTGAATCGGTCCTGGGCCTCCCCTCAGTCGACTCAGCCTCAAATGAGTAACTGGTGCAGTGTGTAAACATCACCACTGGGAAGACAATGGATGCCGGGCATGGTGCTGGCCACCCACTCCCTCTGTAGGTGCTCGCTAACAGCACTTGTCCTAACAGTCTGTTGAGGATACATGGGGGATCTTTGTCTTTTCGAATCTGGCAACCTGAGTTCGATTCCTGCTCACTGACAACATCGGTGGTGAATATCTGATCTGGTCCTGGTCCTCCCTGAGGTCGATTCAGCCTTAATTGGGTACCTTTTGCACCGTGTAAAAGCATCATTATGTGGCAGTACTGCCCACATCACCCCCTCATAGGTGTACCGTAATGGCCTTCATAGGTGCTACTCTCTTATAGTAGCACCTAGTTAACATCTCACCACGGTGGCGAGATGTTAACTACTTCACCTGGTATGCAGGAGGTTGTCGGATCGAACCAGATCCTAATGTTGAATTTCTCTGGGTCTTTTGGTTTTTCCCTCCACATTAAGAAACATACGTTTCGATTTTTTGGCTGCTATAAGTGTCCACTTGAAAAGCCACGTCGTTGAGCTATAATGTGTTGCCAGGTCACTTCTGAAAAAAAGCTACATAGCTCAGTGGGTCTTACCTGGTAAATTAAAATATTGTTTTTAGTTTACAACACTTGCCCCAACACCCTGTTAAAGGCTACATGAGGGATATTTGTCTCTGTGTGAGTTGCTTGTGTATGTAAATTCACGTTTGTGTGTGTCACTGTTGTGCTGCTCAGGCCCAGCAGCTGGTGGGAATCTGCCGTGAGTACATGGTAGGGCTCTCCATGGAGGTGGAACGCAAGCGGCTACCCAAGGACACCCTCGAGCAGCAGAAACGCACCTGCGAGGTGACGCACACAAAACAGAGATACGCACCTAGTTACAGATAGACACGCATACACAAACCTGGGCATACACCTATACGCATGTAAACACCTAAACATGCACACACCTGCATACACCTTGGTACACAGACACACGCAAACACATCTGGGCACATACAGTAAGTGGCGAATATTTTAACCGGTCATGGGCCTCCCCTAGGTCGAATCAGCCTCAAATGAGTACCTAGTGAGATGTGTAAACGTTGCTACAAGGTAGACAAAGGTGTTCGGATGTGGTGCTGCCCACCACCACCCTCGTGTGCCGTGCCGGCCTTCACAGGTGCTCGTGAACATTACTTGCCCCAACAGTCTGTTAACGACTTCACGGGGCATCTTTGTTTTTGTATTCATGTAGCTGCACACTTCACACAACACAACCTCTGCACATGATTCTAATTCTGTATACACATGCTGTGTGTACACACATGCGTTTCCAAGGATTGTCACCTTGATGTGGTGGAAAGGCATGTGTGTTCCAATGATTCTGAGAGTGAAGCCGTCTGGAGTTATACTCCTGGCTGGGTAAACCTATGGTGGTAAGGTTGAGGGGGAGGTCCCAGACAAAGTACAATCGAATAATTCCCAGTACCACCCCCCCTGGTCAAGTGGGGCCTTTATAGCTTGATGCGGCAACTCACCTAGGAGAAGGCCACTCCAAATTAAAACCTACAGTTGTGTGGTTCCCATAGTCATCTTAGCTCGCTGAGCCACTGTGGAGTAATCACGAGCCATAGATTGGAATTGGTGTGCGCGAGCTGATCTGCACTTGAAACAAACTCTAGCTAAGGCGGGAGGACAAGTAAAGTTCTACAGCGATGGGAGAGGCAAAAACGGTAGGTTCAAGATGACACTGGCAGCCGCAGCTTTAAACCTGTATGTAGGCGGCTCGGCCGTTTTGGTCATTTAACTGTTGACTGGAGGCAACAACATCATACATCCTTTTCTAGGGACAGCACTGCTTGCTGCTGGTGGAGAGAGGCCTAGAAAAGTGGCCTAAACAAAGCTTGCCTCAACTCACCCGGTTGGCTTACCGCGGCCAACGGGCATCTCTTTACATGGTCAGAAAGAAAGAAAAATAAAACTTCTCAATTTGCATGCTGGAACATTTGCACAATTGTAATGCGGGCGTAAACGGCCTCGCGGATATGACGTCACGGGGGGAGGAGTTAGGTCACGTGGGAGAGAGGGATCAAGTCTTAAGGGGGAGAAACCGGAAGAGAAGGGGGAGAGTTGGAGACAGAGATAGAGTGAGGCCACGCAGGGCGGAGGTTGGAGGGTGGCGAGATCGCCACACACACAGGATAAGACTCGGCACCGTCGGCCAGCGGTGACCGAGCACGGAGGAACGGGGAGCCGGGTGAGGCTGCAGTGAGGGCAGCCGGAGGCCTGCACGAGGAGATCAGCAGCGGAGCTGCATCGGAGTGGAGTGAGAGGCTACGGGAGCGACGGCAGCATCGAGCTGCCAAGCGGGGAGTCTCTGAGAGAGAGCCGTGTGGTACAAGTGTAAAGAACCCGAATAAAGGACAACGAAGACAGACACAGTGGTCGAGTCCTTTATTACACAATGATGGACTCGGATAAAAAGAACCGACCACAAAGATACTCGGCTCTCGTGGCAAGGGAGCTTGCCAAACTTGACATTGACATCGCAGCACTCAGCGAAGTTCACTTTCCAGAGCAGGGATCCCTTACTGAACACAGGGCTACAACCGTTTCTGTTCAGGGAAAGCCAGAGAGGAGAGATGCCTATCAGGCATTGGCCTCATGAAGAACATCATCGCTGGCAATCCCCTGAGCCTTCCAATTGGCCATTCAGAGACCGCCTGATGTCTCTACGACTGCCCATCCAGGGTAACCAATTTGCCAACATAATCAGTGTATATTCACCAACCTTACAGGCTGATCAAGACGCAAGGAATAATTTTATCATGTCCTCGGAACTCTTCTTTGGGGGGGTTGACAGCAAAGATAAGCTTCTTGTGATGGGAGACTTCAACGCAAGAGTCGGTCAGAACCATGACCTCTGGAGGGGGGCCCTTGGAAAGCATGGAATTGTAAACTGCAACGACAATGATCGTATGCTACTAGAGCTATGCACAGAACACAATCTTTGCATAACATACACATTGTTCAAACAAAAATCTAGATATAAGACCACATGGAGACATCCGCGCTCAAAGCATTGGCAACTACTGGATTACATCCCTGCACGCGAACAGGACGCAAGGGACATCCTACATACCATAGTCATGCCCAGCGCTGACTGCTATACAGACCACAGATTGATCACCCTCAGGATCAAACCACCACCCAAGAAAGGTCTTCACCCCAAAAGTTCCAAGTAGAGAAGCTCCCCCTGTTAAGGGAGGAATTCCAGAAGAAGCTCAAGACCAGGCTCCGTGAACATCAAGACTCAGGCATGGATGCAGACCCTGACGAGCAGTGTAAATGTCTATAAACGGCTCTTCAGGACACAGCTGCAGAGGTGGTTGGCTTCTCAACAGGGAAACAAAGATTTGTTCGATGAGAACGATCCGGAAATCGAATCACTCCTCCAGACTATACCGCCGTGTCATTCCAGACTTCTTGCCTGTCCCAATGACCAAGTCACAAAAGCTGCATAACACCGCTGCGTGCAAAACCTTGCAAACAAATCTGAGAGTCCTCAAAAACAACTGGTGGACAGACCTTGCAGAAAGGACATAGCTGTATGCAGACATGGGGGACACAATCATTCTATGAAGCCCTACGTTCAGTGTATGGACCCTTGCACCAGACACAGGCCCCTTGAAGATCATCAGATGGCACAACACTTTAGCAGTCTCTTCGCAGATAAGCGGACAGTCCAAGAAGCATCCAAAGCCAAGATCCAACAGCGTGAAGTGAGGACTGAACTGGACACACCACCAACACGGTCAGAGATTGCATCTGTCATCAATAAACTTAAATCGCACAAGGCGCCTGGTATCGATGGGATCCCAGCCTAAATGTACACGGAGGGAGGAGATGCACTTCTGGACAGCCTCACAGACCTTTTTTCATCTTGCTGGGAGAAGGGAGCATTACCCCAAGATCTCCGGGATATAGTTATCGTCTCCCTATACAAGAACAATGGGGTGAAATCTGACTGCTTATCTCTATCGCAGGCAAAATTCTGGCCAGGGTCCTACTAGACAGATTAGTGCCCACCATTACTGAAGAAGTCCTCCCTGAAAGCCAGTGTGGCTTCAGGTCAGGGAGGGGAACAGTAGACATGTTTTTTCTCCTGAGGCAGTTACAAGAAAAGTGCAGGGAACAGAACATGGGCCTCTATGCTGCATTCATTGCCTGAATAAGGCTTTTGACACAGTCAGTCGTGATGGTCTCTGGAGAATACTGTCCAAACTGGGCTGCCCCCCCCACCCCCCAAGTTCCGTAAGCATCGTGCAGCAACTACGCGTCGGACAGAAAGGCTGGGTAAAACATAATGGAAGCCTCTCGGACAGGTTGCGTGCTGGCACCTACACTTTTTTTCCATATTCTTCAGCCTGATGTTCCAGGAGGCAAAGGAAGAGCTGGCAGAAGGCCTCTACATCCGATTCCGGACCAATGGCAGTCTTTTCAATCTTCTGTATCCCTTTGCCAAGACCAAGACCACGGAGCAACATGTTCTGGAACTGCTCTTTGCAGATGACTGCGCACTTCTTGCACACACGGAAAAGGCCCTAAAGCTCGTTGTGAACTTTCACTGAGGAGGATAATGCTTTTGGCCTGACCATCAGCTTCAAGAAAACAGAGGGTGTTATACCAGCCCCCACCTCGTGGAGTGTACACCGCACCATAAATCACCATCGATAACACCCATCTCAACACAGTGGAACAGTTCACATTACCTGAGCAGCATAATATCCAACAACTAATCCATCACCAAGGACATTGACAGACTTGCCAAGGCAAACTGCTCCTTTGGCAGGCTCCACAAGCACATCTGGCAGAGCCACTCACTTCTCACCACAAAAATACAGGTATACAGGCAGTTGTAGTAACCACCCTTCTATACAGCTCAGAATCCTGGGTCCTGTACAGGAAACAGCTTAGACTGCTGGAGCGTTTCCACCAGCTCTGCCTGCGTTCTATCATGAACATCAGATGGCAGGACTTGGTCACAAACAACATAGTCCTGGAGAGAGCTCAGACACCCAGCATTGAATCCATCCTGCTGCTTCGTCAGCTACGCTGGGCTGGCGGCCACGTCTCGCGCATGGAGGACAATAGGATGCCCAAAAGAGTCATCTACAGCGAGCTGTGTCATGGGAAGCTAGACAGGAGTGGACCTCGAAGACGCTTCAAGGACCAGCTCAAACAGCAACTGACTGCTGCGGGTATCAACATCTGAACCTGGGAGCTCAGAGCTGTGGACAAAGACCGCTGGTGTTCGAAAGCCAAGGAAGCAGCTAAAATGGCAGACTGAACAAGGCACAAAGCTTCAACAGAAAAACGGAGGCACAGAAAGACTACCACCACGGACACGTTCCCCACTCTGGCCCTGACTGGTCAGGAGTTAAAATGGACCACCTGCTATACACAAAATCTGAAAGTCAAGGATTGGCATGTACAGCCACCATCACGCCTGCCAACTACATGGAGCTCCTATTCCTCCCTGATCTTCGCCAGCGAAGAACCAGCTGACGACACGTATGCATGTATATATGTGCTATGTATACAAAAACAACTCCCTACCTCGTTTGTGCCGGACGGCAACGCTGTGGTGTGCAGTGCCCTGGGGGGAGTGCCAATTTAGATTGGCCACTTCCCCTCATGGCGTTTGTAACCACCACAGCAGCCATATGGGGGCTCTTGATGGGTGCGAGGGGCTGGTAACCCCTCCAATTAATTACCACTAAACCACGATTTAAAACTTTAATTAAGCTTCTGCCGGAGGCCCCGGGGGGACGGGCATCTATGACGTCTCCTGGCCCAACCCCATTTGGCGGAGCCAGGAGATTGAACCCTTACCCTCGGGGCTTCTCCAGAAACAACAAAAACACGACTGGTTGCCACGTGGAATGTTCGAACGTTCACTGCGAAGGAGAGGCTGCCACTCCTCTGTCGGGAGCTGGACCGGTACCGCCTGGATCTCTGTGGTATACAGGAGGTCCGGTGGACCGGCTCTAGCTCCTGCCACCATGAGGGGTGGACAGTCCTCTACTCGGGGCAGAAGACTGCCAAACAACAGCTCTTATACTGAACAAAAAATTAAGGGAGCGTGATGGTGAGGTGTTTGAAGCTGTAAGCCCCAGGCTACTTTGTGCTCGCCTTCCCATCAACCAGAGGCGAGGAGTGGTGGTTGTGGTTACTAATGTCCTCACCGGAGACGAACATCTGTGGAGGGATGCAGGCAAGGCCAATGAATCCGATGCCTTCTGTGACCTCCTGGCACAGGTGCTAGCTTAAGTGGCCCCTTGGGATAGTCATCTTATTCTTTGGTTCTTTCCGTAAAGTCACGTAGAAAGAAATTAAGTTAAATAATAGAATACGACATTTTGATTGGAACACAAGCAACCGTCATCAGGTAGAACTAAATTTGAGAGAGAGACAAAACATAGACACATAGACAGACACACAAGCAGAGAGAGACTCACACATAGGCACACAGAAAGACAACGTCTCTGTGTCGTGGCCTTAAATAGAGGGGGGGTGGGGGGTTGGGGCAGAGGGGGAGCTGATGATGGTTGCTTGTGTTACAATCGAAACGTCTATTCAATATTTAATTAATTTTTTTTCTACGTGACTTTACCGAAAGAACCAAAGAATAATTCCTGCAGTCACGAAAGCTTCCAATCTAGATAGTCATCTTGTTGGGTGACTTCGATGTCCGAGTTGGTCATGATGCTGGCACCTGCTCTGGAGTGATTGGAAGTCATGGGCCAGATCAGCTCAATAACAACAGTAGGAGGCTGCTAGATTTTTGTGCAGCCCATGGGCTTGTAATTACCAAAACGCTGTTCCGGCATCGGCGCATCCATACAACATCATGGATACATGCCGGGTCCAAACAAGAACATCTGCTGGACTATATAGTGACGGAACAGCGGATGCGGGCCCATGTCCTTGACACCAGGACCTACCGTGGAGCTGATTTGCCCAATGATCATCGACTTGTCTTCTGTAAAATGCTCCTGCCATTCTTCCACTCCGGTGGTAGATGTACACTCAGGACCCCATTAAACCCATATTGGAATGGTCTCAGCTAGCTGATGAAAGTTGCAAGCGAGAATTTCATCATCGCTTGCGGCTGGGGTTGGCATCGTCCCCCACTCCTCCTGATATTGAGGGGAAATGGGCGAGGTTTAGGACTGTGGCTCATGCAGCTGCAATGGCTGCTTTGGGTACATGGTCAAGACCTCCTTAGAGACCCTGGCTGACAGGAGGTGTTCAGGCTGGCTGAGAAAAAGCGACAGGCCCACTCTCATCGTCTGCTGAACCTGGAGCTTGCCAGTAAGAAGTGGGGCCTTACCATCAGCCCCACAAAAACTAAGCACCTGCATGGATATTTTGAACCATCGGACACTCCACCCCCACAACTCTCAATTGGTGAAAGGGCAGTTGTGGAGAGAGTGGAGAGTTTCCCATACCTGGGCAGTGTGCTCATGACCAGCTCCGGTTTGACAGCAGAGGTCTCATTCCGAATCAGTCGAGCAGTGTTATCTTTTCATTGGTTGCGTCACGCTGTGTGGAAGCTACCTGGTCTGTCGCTCCGCACGAAGCTTCAGGTCTTCTCGGCTGTTGTATGTGTTGGGTTATGAAATTTTGATAAAAATAATAAAAATTAATAATTTTCCGAAAAATGCGCAAATCGCATTAATTATGATAGTGTGTGTATTAATATGCATAAATTATGATAATCACGGAGATAATCGTAGTAATTTATGCGGATGCTTGCGATTATGTTAATGTGAGCAGTTGTGATAATTAGGCTCAGCTTCGTTTATCCAGAGTTATATCAATCAGGATAACACGATTATCATCGATTAAACGTTTACCGATTATCTTAGTGTGTGTTATGATATTTCAGGTCACCAGTTTCAGATCTCATCACAGGATACAGTTATCAAGAATAAGATAGTTTTGCATGGACTTGGAAAGAAGCACTCGAACAGTTGGTGTTAAGCAATTTTAATTCTAAACAAGCACATGACACTCTAGTATGCGAAAGCGAGTATACGTCAATAAATTAATGGGCAATCTTATGCAATTAACGAAATTGAATGACTAAAAATACTTCTTCATTGGCGAAATTATGCAGTTAACGAAAATGAATGACTAAAACATTTCTTATTCATGTAACTCGACAGCAGCAACTGCTTTGCACGATCAGTTGATATTGAACACACCACCTCGAAATGGCAACCCTTTTTGAAACGCAAAGACAGTTTTTCTTTTAAAGTCTTATTCGTGTGCGTGCTGTGTGTGCGTTGTCCCCTTGTAATATTAATTAATTCTTAGAGTCGGGAGTTGTGTCGTTAGCTTGTGTGGTGTGGGAAGATACGAACAGCGGCCAGCTTCCTCTGGGTGGGGCGTGGCCGCATCGAGTCGTGCTGCTCCCTCGCTCGGCGTGTCGCTCGGCTTTTGCTCTCTCTCTCTCTCTCTCCACTGGTCGATGACGAGTTGGCACGATGCTGTCCTTGAAGATGCTCGGTCGCTCGTGTCGCTCGGTGTCGCTCGGTGTCGCTCGGTGGCGCACGGTGGCGCCCGGTGGCGCACGGTGGCGCACGGTGGCGCCCGGTGGCGCCCGGTGGCGCACGGTGTCGCTCGGTGGCGCACGGTGGCGCACGGTGGCGCACGGTGGCGCCCGGTGGCGCACGGTGGCGCACGCTTGGCGATCTCCACCTTTCCTGCGGGTTGTTCGCTGGTCGTCACTCTGACGAGTAGCGATGCTTCGTTCGTGGCAGGGTGGACGTTGGCGTCTTTGTTGGCTTCACTCGCAACTCGGCGACTCAGGGTAGCGATTCTTCTCAGGTGGTGCAGACCTCGGCTTGTAGCGGCCAGCTTCCTCTGCAAACCTCGTCATTCTGGATGACGAAAACTTCTTGACGATTTCTGGTGGGGCCCGTGGCCCGGACGATGTGGGGCTCAGAGCCCCTGGCGATCTGAGTTGAATGGATTTTTCCCCGGCTTATATTCAGAAAATCCACTCAATCTTCCCGAGTTGTTTGAAGGCTGTCATATATCTTTCTGTGGGTTGAACACATCTGCGTCCGTGTGTTTCGTGTGTTTATTAGTGAAGACACAGCTGTGTAACCCTTCTGGGAGGAGGGGTGTGGAATATTATTTGCTTGCGTGTGCAAATCTTGCTGTTTGTGCTCAAAACGTGATCACCCTCCTCTCTCTTTTGCGAGAGAAAAACAAACTAAAACAGAGCGAGAATAAGCAGACATCACCGCGTCCCCTCCTCGCGACCTTCCTAACCCTCCAAGTATTCATGAGCCATCTGTTTGTGCTGCGGGAAGACAAAGGCGGCCGTGCTTAACTCAAACACGCGAGCTCCCACTCCTCTCTCCGCGTCTCTTGCGAGAGAAAACAACCAATGTCAGCACAAACCCCCCCCTTTGTGACCTTTTTGCTCCCTCCTTGCTTGTCAGACCCCGCTGGAAGACAAAGGTGGCTGAGGAGATGTTTGCAATACATTTATGTGGTCCTGTGTGTTACATTTATTCTTGAATTATATTTTATGAGTTCCTTCGGTCTTAGTATCGTGGTTATCATTCGTCTATGTTTAATGAATATTCGTAATGCTCCTCGTCACATTATTATTTTGGGCTTCGCCAAGTTTAGTTCTCCAGAGATTGGTGTTATATTCTGAGTTAATTTTTTATGTCCTGAGGTTAAGTGCACATGCACTTAAGCTTTCTGGAATTCGTACTCTTTAGTTTTTCGGAAGGTCGTGTAGATAGGAAACATATACTTCTAAATAATATGTATGCGGTGAATATAAGGGAATTACTAATAATAATGTTATTGTTTGTTGGTTAATTATCTATGTTAAGTTTCTACTTTTCGGTGAGGAAAACGTTAAGAAAACGCGAAGTTTCAACCGTTATTTACTCTGCACCTTATCTGTACATCTCCAGATGTCTTGGGAGGTTTAGTCCATACATCTTTTTGTCCGTCTGGATGTCTATGACCTCTTCGTGACCGAATTCCTATCATTTCAACCGCCCTCCATGTCTCATGGACTCCCGGTGTGCCCGTGAGGAGAAGTGAGCCGTCCTCATTATAAAAAAAATATATATATATAGATATAATAAAAACTAATTTTTTTTTTCTTAATTATTCTTAATATTAATAACGGAAAACAGGGCATAGATACAACAATCCGCCCTTTTAAAAATTATCAGTGGTTGATTCGGCCACTGGTGAATTTTTAAACAAAGTAAATGCCCTGTTTTTTTTTGTTATGAATCCATCAGCCGCCCTCACTCTCCGCAGTTATTCTTACAACGCGCGCGTACGTATTACAATCTTAACCTGGTTACATCTGAAATAAGCAAAGAAAATAAACAACACGTTAAACATCGATATTGCGTTACATCGGTTCTCATACATCATAACTCCGACGAATATTCATTTTTGTTTTTGCTTAACATGGTTACATTTGAATTGAGCAAAGAAAATTAAACAAACGTTAAACATCGATATTGCGTTACATCGGTTCTCATACATCATAACTCCGACGAATATTCATTTTTGTTTTTGTTAAATCCTGGGAAACGCTAGGTAGCGGTTTCGAACGCATTTATGCGTTACCTTCCTCATGTTGCCTCGTTTACCACTTATCACTTTGATAATTCGATCACGGTTTTCGGGTTCGTTTTTGTAGTTTCCTCTCTCACTCTCTCGCGTCGTGGGAGTGTGTGGTGAAAAATTGTGCTGCACATAACCAGAATTCGCGCACACGACCCACTTTGACACTTGGTTCGAGGCATTCGCTCTCTCTGCGATTACATGCACATTTGCCGAGTCAGTGTGTCGATTTAATTCTGTCCCTCGTAATGTTGCCCTCTTTGTTTTTACGAGTGTGTTGGATTTCAACACCATTCCCGATACGTCATGGACATTCGTCTCCATTTTAGCACTCCGATCCACATAAATTTTGGTTTCCCTTGGGTATTTTCCATTCAAAGGCTCATGCCTGCGCTCCTCAGGGCGTGTCCCTGCTGTCTGTTTTTGTACTGTCCGATCACGCTTCAATGCAACCCTGTCCTTGTATTCGATCCGCGCGTCATTTACGGGAGCACTGTCCACGTTTTTGCCCACCCTGTCACTTGCAGCCTGCCTGTATTTCCCATTGAGCTCCGGGTTTAACACCTCGGCGGGTGGGGCGCGTGTTGGCCGCTCGCTCGCGCTCACTGTGGGTTGTTTATCATGTATTTGGACCGCATTCTGTGTTATTCCTCTATTCCCTCCTGGTATAGCCGGTGGAGGAATTGGTCGTAATTGGACTGATTGTTTTTGACCTCCCATCCTGCGATTCTCGTACATTTTTGGCCCAGTGTTACTCCCATTTGGGTGCCAAATTTTTCCTGGATTGTTACTTCGCCATTTTTGTGGGTAATTTTGACCTTGCGTGTGTCGTGGCATGGGGTGTTGATATGGTTCTGTTCTGAACCTCTCCCTCCTACGATTCTCGTACACCCTTGGCCCAGTGTTTTTCCCATTTGGGTGCCAAATTTTTCCTGGATTGTTACTTCGCCATCCCTGTGGGTAATCTTGACCTTGCGCATGTCGGGGCATGGGGTGTTGATATGGTTCTGCTCTGAACCTCTCCCTCCTGCGATTCTCGTACATTTTTGGCCCAGTGTTTCTCCCATTTGGGTGCAAAATTTTTTTTGGATCGTTACTTCGCCATCCCTGTGGGTAATTTTGACCTTGCGTGTGTCGGGGCATGGGGTGTTGATATGGTTCTGCCCTTGGCCTCCACATTCTGTGATTCTCCTGAATGTTCGGCTTTGTGCCGCTCTCATTCTCGTGCCAACCTCTCTCTGGTTTATTTTGCCATGTGTGCGTGCGTTTTTGCTCCTCCCTGCATCGTGGGACTGCTCGGTGATTTTTATTTCTCTCTGAGAGGCTGGGTTCCTTATCCCTCTCCCTGTGTTCTGGATCCGAATTATGATTCTTAGCTCTGTATAACCATGCCATGTACGCCTTGCTCTCTATGCGGCGTAAGGATGCGGTTTCTGGATTCAAACCCATTCTCACCCTTTCTGTAATCTCTGGGCTCAAGGATTAAAAAAACATAATTTTGAACATTTTATCTCCTTCGTGGTATTGATTCACATCGCCTGCGTAATACGCTCTTTTAAATTGTACGAGGTAGTCACGTGGATCTTGGTCCATGCCCTGGGTCATCGATTTTACAGCATAAAGCCCCTCAGTGAGTGTCGAATATTCTCCAAACTTCCGAATCACTGTCAGGCTCAGTTGTTTAAAATCATTTCTAACCTTGTGTGGCAGTGACTTTACCCATGGGATAGATTCTTTATGTAAGCTCCGTTTCAACAAACTCGCTTTTTCATCCCGTCTCCTCAGCCCTCTAATCATTGCCTCCTCTTCTACTGTTGCGATATGTGTGTGGATATCCATAGTCTGATTGTGTGGGTCAAAATCGGGAATTCTGACTAGAGCCTTGTCCATCAATTTAAGGGTTTTACTGTTGAATAAGTATTCCGAAAGTTGATTTCCGACAGCGTCATCATCAAACAAGTTATCATCAGGCAATCTGTCACTTTGATCTGTACTGTGTCGGGCGTGATTAAGCGGTGTGCATTTTCTGTGTGCGCGCCCAGTGCCGTGTCGCTCGTGTTGCCATTTCCCTTCAGTTTTTGCCTCTGCCCTTAATGGAGCATGTCCTGTCGACTTTACTTTAACATTTTTCCTCCCTCTATCTGTGAAGTTGTCAGTCTCACATGTTTTTGTTTGCATATGTATCTCTCCATCCCTTCTCTCGAATTGTGAGGGTTTCCCTTTGTCAAGGATTTTTTGTTCGATATCCATAATTTTTGTGCGATTAGTCCCTGGACTCTGTCCACGTACCCAAGAGTGTGATTTAATGTTACTTCCATATTTATTCTGTGGATCAACATCTGTGAGTTTCGCTGGTGTCGCGAGCACTGATTTCTCATCCCTCTCGAGGGTGTGAGGACATTTCTCCTCGTTTATTAGAGACGATTTCTCTCCTGTTTCCTTTCCGAATTTTTCCTCATTCCACAATCCCTGTCTGTATGCCTGTGTGAGAAGGTATGAGTCCTGTCCTGCCTTCTCTGCAGTTTTTGCATCGTGTTCGCCTTCGTTACATTTTATCCAGTCAATTAGTTTCCCCCGAGGTGTGTTCGTGTTATCGATACAGCTCCCTTCCCATATGTCTCTCTGACTGTACTGCTTTGTAACAGATCGGTCGGTATGTTTCAATACGAGTTCCCAGTATCCCGTAACCCATTCAAATATTATTCTTAATCCTAGCATCTTAAGTATGGCAAGAGTTACTTTGACATTTCCTTTTTAGAGTGCATATAAAACAATTATCTCACAGAGGGTAGTCAGTTTGAATCGAGCTATTCTGTACTTTTCCGATTCAGAGTGCGTACCTCTAACACCATTTATCACAGGATGCAATCGGTTTGATACGGTATTATCTTTATTCCACTGTCTTTTTTTTTCAACCTGCTATTCTGGATTTTAACCTTAGAGGGCGTTTTTTTTTGTTTTACGCTCGTTTACAATCACCATGCAATGTTTGATCACGATATTCTGTTTAACACGTAGTGACTCATTCCATCATCCATGCAAAACACTGTCTGTGAGAGATCCCGGACGAGCCACCCATTATGTTGTATGTGTTGGGTTATGAAATTTTGATAAAAATAATAAAAATTAATAATTTTCCGAAAAATGCGCAAATCGCATTAATTATGATAGTGTGTGTATTAATATGCATAAATTATGATAATCACGGAGATAATCGTAGTAATTTATGCGGATGCTTGCGATTATGTTAATGTGAGCAGTTGTGATAATTAGGCTCAGCTTCGTTTATCCAGAGTTATATCAATCAGGATAACACGATTATCATCGATTAAACGTTTACCGATTATCTTAGTGTGTGTTATGATATTTCAGGTCACCAGTTTCAGATCTCATCACAGGATACATTTATCAAGAATAAGATAGTTTTGCATGGACTTGGAAAGAAGCACTCGAACAGTTGGTGTTAAGCAATTTTAATTCTAAACAAGCACATGACACTCTAGTATGCGAAAGCGAGTATACGTCAATAAATTCATGGGCAATCTTATGCAATTAACGAAATTGAATGACTAAAAATACTTCTTCATTGGCGAAATTATGCAGTTAACGAAAATGAATGACTAAAACATTTCTTATTCATGTAACTCGACGGCAGCAACTGCTTTGCACGATCAGTTGATATTGAACACACCACCTCGAAATGGCAACCCTTTTTGAAACGCAAAGACAGTTTTTCTTTTAAAGTCTTATTCGTGTGCGTGCTGTGTGTGCGTTGTCCCCTTGTAATATTAATTAATTCTTAGAGTCGGGAGTTGTGTCGTTAGCTTGTGTGGTGTGGGAGGATACGAACAGCGGCCAGCTTCCTCTGGGTGGGGCGTGGCCGCATCTAGTCGTGCTGCTCCCTCGCTCGGCGTGTCGCTCGGCTTTTGCTCTCTCTCTCTCTCTCCACTGCTCGATGACGAGTTGGCACGATGCTGTCCTTGAAGATGCTCGGTCGCTCGGTGTCGCTCGGTGTCGCTCGGTGGCGCACGGTGGCGCCCGGTGGCGCACGGTGGCGCACGGTGGCGCACGGTGGCGCCCGGTGGCGCCCGGTGGCGCCCGGTGGCGCACGGTGGCGCACGGTGGCGCACGGTGGCGCACGCTTGGCGATCTCCACCTTTACTGCGGGTTGTTCGCTGGTCGTCACTCTGACGAGTAGCGATGCTTCGTTCGTGGCAGGGTGGACGTTGGCGTCTTTGTTGGCTTCACTCGCAACTCGGTGACTCAGGGTAGCGATTCTTCTCAGGTGGTGCAGACCTCGGCTTGTAGCGGCCAGCTTCCTCTGCAAACCTCGTCATTCTGGATGACGAAAACTTCTTGACGATTTCTGGTGGGGCCCGTGGCCTGGACGATGTGGGGCTCAGAGCCCCTGGCGATCTGAGTTGAATGGATTTTTCCCCGGCTTATATTCAGAAAATCCACTCAATCTTCCCGAGTTGTTTGAAGGCTGTCATATATCTTTCTGTGGGTTGAACACATCTGCGTCCGTGTGTTTCGTGTGTTTATTAGTGAAGACACAGCTGTGTAACCCTTCTGGGAGGAGGGGTGTGGAATATTATTTGCTTGCGTGTGCAAATCTTGCTGTTTGTGCTCAAAACGTGATCACCCTCCTCTCTCTTTTGCGAGAGAAAAACAAACTAAAACAGAGCGAGAATAAGCAGACATCACCGCGTCCCCTCCTCGCGACCTTCCTAACCCTCCAAGTATTCATGAGCCATCTGTTTGTGCTGCGGGAAGACAAAGGCGGCCGTGCTTAACTCAAACACGCGAGCACCCACTCCTCTCTCCGCGTCTCTTGCGAGAGAAAACAACCAATGTCAGCACAAACCCCCCCCCTTTGTGACCTTTTTGCTCCCTCCTTGCTTGTCAGACCCCGCTGGAAGACAAAGGTGGCTGAGGAGATGTTTGCAATACATTTATGTGGTCCTGTGTGTTACATTTATTCTTGAATTATATTTTATGAGTTCCTTCGGTCTTAGTATCGTGGTTATCATTCGTCTATGTTTAATGAATATTCGTAATGCTCCTCGTCACATTATTATTTTGGGCTTCGCCAAGTTTAGTTCTCCAGAGATTGGTGTTATATTCTGAGTTAATTTTTTATGTCCTGAGGTTAAGTGCACATGCACTTAAGCTTTCTGGAATTCGTACTCTTTAGTTTTTCGGAAGGTCGTGTAGATAGGAAACATATACTTCTAAATAATATGTATGCGGTGAATATAAGGGAATTACTAATAATAATGTTATTGTTTGTTGGTTAATTATCTATGTTAAGTTTCTACTTTTTGGTGAGGAAAACGTTAAGAAAACGCGAAGTTTCAACCGTTATTTACTCTGCACCTTATCTGTACATCTCCAGATGTCTTGGGAGGTTTAGTCCATACATCTTTTTGTCCGTCTGGATGTCTATGACCTCTTCGTGACCGAATTCCTATCATTTCAACCGCCCTCCATGTCTCATGGACTCCCGGTGTGCCCGTGAGGAGAAGTGAGCCGTCCTCATTATAAAAAAAATATATATATATAGATATAATAAAAACAAATTTTTTTTTTTCTTAATTATTCTTAATATTAATAACGGAAAACAGGGCATAGATACAACACGGCCACCGTCATTCCCTCCCTTCTCTATGCTTGCGAAACGTAGATCCCCCTAATGGAACATCTTCACTGGTTAGAAACATTTAGGCTGGCCTGCCTACGATCCATCCTGGGTCTAACCAGGCTGGATTGTGTGAGGAGCTCACAAATCCTTGAAAGATCTGGACAAAGTCCCATCGGTGAGCTCCTCCGGCAGGCAAGGCTGCATTGGCTGGGTCATGTAGCCCGCATGCCCAGCCACCGCATGCCTAAACAGCTTTTGTTTGGCCGGATCGAGGGGCTAAACGGGCTAGAGAAGAGATGGAGTGATGGTACAGAAGGATGTGGAGCGGAGTAGACTTGCCAATTACTGGTACCAGCGGTGTCAAGATCGGCCTCTGTGGAGGAGGCTCGTGAAGGACGCTACTGGACAGTTGGAGGCAGTCGCCTTCCAACAACAACGGAGGGGGGAGGAGCGACACTCACAACAAAGAGCGGAGCGCCGGGTGGCTAAAGCACAGCCAGTTGGCACAATAGGGGGCAGAGGTGGTGCATCAGCCAGTCATCTCAGTCAGTTGACCCGTGGCACCTGAGTCTGCCCCGTGACCTTCCAGCGGGCGTTCGACACTTCACGTGGCATCAACGTGCACATAGCCTGGCACAAGTGTCGTGGTGACGTCACCGACACTTAGTGGCGAATGGCGCTTGTGTTGATGTTGTTGTTGTGTACACGTATGCATGTATATGTAAGCGTGTATACACATTCTGTGTGTGTGTGTGCAGATGGCTGCCTACTTCACGCACTGCAGCCTGCAGCCTGTGCATATGATGCTGGTGCTGCGCACGGCACTCAACCTCTTCTTCAAGCTTAAGAACTTCAAGACGGCCGCCACCTTCGCCCGCCGCCTCATAGAGCTTGGACCGAAACCTGACGTGGGCCAGCAGGTGCGGGCGCCAGGAGTGTGGCGAATGTGTACGCACGTTTGATAGAGAGTACGCGCAAGTGCATTCGTGTGTGTGTGTATGTGTGAGTCTATTTTGTGTGGAGTGGTCAGCACGCTGCTTACGAACCCGGCGACCCGAGTTAAATTCCCGCTCAGGGCCAACACCAGTGACTGTTATCTGAACCGGTCCTGGGCCTCTCCTACATCGACTCAGCCTGAAATAAGTACCTGGTATGGTGTGTAAACATTCCCACTTGAGAGACAAAGGCGGCTGGGCATGGTGCTGGCCACCCAACTCCCCCTTGTGCCGTGACGGCCTTCATAGGTACCCGCTAACAGCATTTGCCCCAACAGTCTATTAAGGCTATATGGTTGCCTTTGTTGGTGGTATTGGTAATGATTATGGTGATATTGGTGATATTGATGATATTGATGGTCATGGGAGTGTTGGTGATGTTGGTGATGTTTATAATAATGGGTCTTTGATGTTTGTGTTGGTAATGATCATGGTGATAATGGTGATATTGATGATATTGATGGTGATGGGAGGAGCGTTGGTGATGTTTATAATGACGATGGGTGTGGGAGTGATGGTGTAATGCGGGCGTGGACGACCTTCCGGAGGTGACGTCATGGGGGGAGGAGTTACGTCACGTGGGGGAGAGGGTTCAGGTCTATAAGGGGGGAAACCGGAAGCGGTAGGGAGTGATCGGAGACTGGGAAAGTGTGAGGCCACGCAGGGCGGAGTGGGGAAGAGAGAGAGTGGCGAGATCGCCACACACACAGACCCCGAGGATCGGCACCGTCGGCCAACGGTGACCGACCCCGGGGCTGGAGGAGCAGCAAGGAGACTGCAGAGAGAGCAGCGGGTCTGCAAGGGTGGAGTTGGGCAGCGGGGGTCTGCACGACGAGACAGCAGCGGGTCTGCAAGGAGGGAAGTGGGCTACGTGAGCGACAGCAGCCTGGGGCTGCAGAGCGAAGAGTATATAGGGGAGTGCTGTGAAGTGGGCTACGTGAGCGATAGCAGCCTGGGGCTGCAGAGCGAAGAGTAAGGGGGAGTGCCGTGAGAGAAAAGAGATCGAACCCAAATAAAGGACACAGGACAGAGAGAAGCGTCCGAGTCTTTTATTACACTGGTGTTGGAAGTGTAACGGCATGGCAAAACAACTGAGAAAAAAGAATATTCCGTCTCCGGCATCGGCTTCTTCTTCCGACGACGAAGACCTTCCTCCTACGGTGGACCTGACTCCGGCAGAGGAGGAGATCCGTGCTGGGACGAGTGCTGGTCCGGGGGTCCAAGAGGTCGTCGCGTCGGCGGACCCGTCTGCACCAAAGGACGTGGATTTAAGATGGAGTCAGATGGCGGAGCAACTTGAAACTCTCAAGAACGTACTTGCACAGTTGTGTGAGCTCGTCACGCCGAGAACGGCGTCTGGAGGAGATGTTGGTGGTCCGCAGGAGCCCGGGTTGTCTTCGCTGTCGACGCCATCAGCCACGCGGCGTGAGGACGCCATCTTGGGCGTGGCGCACGAGGAAAGGCGGGAAGCCGCCATTTTGGCCCCTTCGCGGTGTAAGGCCGCCATCTTGTCGACACCACGTTGCGACGCCATGTTGAATCTGCCACCCGATGAGTCAGCGGCTGGAGGGAGCGCGCCAAGAGGTCGCAGTCGTCACTTAACGACTGTAAAATAATTCTCCATCGGGGGCGATTGGAGTGCGTTCGCCTGCAGATTTTTAGCAGCGGTACGCACGGCGAGGTGGACTGACGCCGAGGCATTAGAAGTTCTTCCGACTCTTCTCGATGACGAGTCTGTTAGATTCTTTCGCTCGATAAAAGCCGCGAAGAAGAAAACGTTGCAAGGTGTATTCGACGAAATGGCTGACGCTTAAGAGCCACCGGACGATGCTCATCGCCGGTTTGTGCAACGACAGCGCGCACCCGAGGAGTCTCCGGTGGCGTATAGGGGCGCGGTGCTGGAACTGGCTATGGCTGCATACCCGGAGACGGAGTCTGACCTGCTGGAACCTCTCATCCTGGGGAAAATGCTGGAGCTGTCCCGGGATCTCGGCATTCCTATGCCGGTGTGTGGTCATGAGAAGCTCACCTCCCGGGCTGCGGCCAAATGTCTTGATGCCCAGTTCAACCTGCGCCGGTGGAAGCAGGTTACGGCGTGGACGGGGGGGCCTATCGTCGAAGGGGGAGCCTTGGGTTGGGACCCCAAAAAGGCAGTTTATGTGCCAGACGACAGGGGCCCGCAGGAGCTGTCGGCTGCCGCGGCTCCGTGGACGGGCCGAGGGGGGCCGGGGCCACGGGCTGCGCCGCCGATATGGCCGCGTCGGGACGGGGCGTCCGCAGCGCGCCGTAACGACATCGACTGTTTCCGCTGCAGGCGTAAGGGCCATTACGCTCGGGACTGCTGGGCCCGCGTTCCGGGTCCGCCCCAGCAGGAGGCCTCGACTGCGGCCGCTCCAAGAAAGGATTCGCCAGCACAGACGAGCCGGCCGTAACGTGGCAGGGGAAAGACGACTCAGCTCGGGGTGCGCCTAACACGGCTGCGGAACCTTTGAGACCCGCAGCCCTTCCAACCCCGCCGCGGACGCGATTGCGGGACGCCCCTGATGCTGCGCCGGCAAGATTGGGGGACCGGGACGTTGCCAGGCTTCCAATAGCGACAGACGAACTTCAACCTGTCGCTCTTAAAACCCTGCCACGTTCTCGTTCGGCGGGAGGGCCGCCGACCGTCCGGGACGGTCCGGCGACCCGCACCCGCTCAAAATCCCTCACATTTCGTTAATTATTGTGTTGTGTTCTTGTTCTTCGATATGATATTGTGTGTTCTGTGTCCTTTTTCGTATTCGGTCGTGTTCGCTCGCATTGTTGTTGGAGTTGTGTTCAGCCGAGGTCGGCTGGATTTTCTCTACGGGGGAGGGTGGTGTAATGCGGGCGTGGACGACCTTCCGGAGGTGACGTCATGGGGGGAGGAGTTATGTCACGTGGGGGAGAGGGTTCAGGTCTATAAGGGGGGAAACCGGAAGCGGTAGGGAGTGATCGGAGACTGGGAAAGTGTGAGGCCACGCAGGGCGGAGTGGGGAAGAGAGAGAGTGGCGAGATCGCCACACACACAGACCCCGAGGATCGGCACCGTCGGTGACCGACCCCGGGGCTGGAGGAGCAGCAAGGAGACTGCAGAGAGAGCAGCGGGTCTGCAAGGGTGGAGTTGGGCAGCGGGGGTCTGCACGACGAGACAGCAGTGGGTCTGCAAGGAGGGAAGTGGGCTACGTGAGCGACAGCAGCCTGGGGCTGCAGAGCGAAGAGTATATAGGGGAGTGCTGTGAAGTGGGCTACGTGAGCGATAGCAGCCTGGGGCTGCAGAGCGAAGAGTAAGGGGGAGTGCCGTGAGGGAAAAGAGATCGAACCCAAATAAAGGACACAGGACAGAGAGAAGCGTCCGAGTCTTTTATTACAATGGTATTGATGATTATATTGTTGTTTTGGCGGCGTTGATGATGATGATATTGATGATAATTATAATGATATTTATAATGATGATGGTCACGGTGGTGATGATCATGGTGGTGATGGTGTTGATGACCAATAGGAGTGATGACCATTGCAACAATGATGATGATGGCGATGACAGTGATGATGGTCATGACGATGGCGACGAATATCGATCCTGCCCCCATCCAGACACGCAAGATCCTCTCTGCATGTGAGAAGACGCCCACAGACTCCCACCAGCTCAACTATGACATGCACAATCCCTTTGATATCTGCGCTGCCACCTACAAGCCCATCTACAGGTACCCCCCCCCTTCTTATCTTATATTTATATAGAGTCTTTATCCAAGGTGCTTTACAAGGGTTATGAGCGGTACAATGAGGGATGCTTAAAGTGATGTAGTGAACTAGCCTTTTGCTCGTCCAAGGACGGGTGTATTGTAGTAAATCTTAAACTTGCAAGCGAAAATCAGACCGCGACGTGATATTCATTGCATTAATGCGTGTGGAATTTGTAAGGGCGTGGTGACACAGACTTACTTCATTTTAAGGTTATAATTCCCTGTTCATCATGACGTCCTTTTTACTTTGATGTCTCAATCGCGTTACGGAGATCGCGTGACGTGAGGGTTCTGTCTTTGTAATGGGGGTTGTAAGTTGACGCCGAGGTGGGGGGAGGAGATTATTAATGAGGGGGGCTGTTCGATGTGGACTGACGTCACTTGCGCATGATTGTTAGTGAGGGGGGGGGAGTACTCCATATTGAGTGACGTCACCCGCTCATGATTATTAATGAGGAGGGGTGGTGTCCATTTGGAGGCTGTCAACGGCTCATGAATATGAATGAGGGTCGCTGGTCGATGTGGAGTGATGTCACGAGCGTTAAGAACAGACATTCCTGGGTGATTATAGTAGGTATAGGGATGGGGTGTGGGGAGGGAGGTTAGTAGGTACGGGAATTATGGGGGAACTTATGGATGTAGGGAAGGATGGGCCAAGGAGAAGAGGTGGATCTTGAGGAAGGAGCGGAAACGAGACAGGGGGAGGGTGCTTGCTTAATGTGGAGGGGAAGTTTGTTTCAGTGCAAGGAGGCAAATAGGGAAAAGTTGCGGAAATGGGATTGCGCACTAGGAGTGGGGGGGACAGTTAGGAGGAGGAGCGATTGAGAGCGGAGAGGGTGGGAGAGGACATAAAACGAGACAAGCGACGTAGGTAGGCCAAGGCCATGACGAGATTTATATGCTAGCGTAAGGAGCTTGATCAGACACTGGTAGTAAATGGGGAGCCAGTGCATTTCTATAAGAAGGGTGGAGGTGTGGGAGCAGTGTGGTAGGTTGTAAATGAAACGTGCAGACTTATTTTGCATCTGTTGTAGTGGAATGAATGCATAGGCTGGGAGACCGAGTCAGAGAGAATTATAGTAGTCTAATCGAGGGAAGATGAGTGAGAGTATTAGTAGTTTGGCGGCCGACTGGGTGATGAGAGGGCGTATTTTGCGAATGCTTACAAAGTGGAAACGACAGCTGCAGGTGATGGCAGAGATGTGAGAGGCGACGAAAAGAAAGGAGTCAAAGAGGACACCAAGGTTGCGGGGGAGGGGACAGGGTGAGTGAGAAGGATGGGAAGGTGATGGTGGGGGTGGGTGGAGGGGAAAGAGCAGCAGGGAAAAAGAACCTGGGTTTTAGAGGAGTTGATGGCAAGGAAGTGAAGCGACATCCAAGACTGAAAGGCAGTTAGGCAGCCTGAATTGTGAAAAGGGAGGTCCGGAGTGAAAGTGGAGAAAGAGAAGAATACTTGGATGTCGTCGGCGAAGAAGTGGTGGGAGAAGTTAAAGGAGGAGATAAGTGTTTTGAGAGGGGAGATGTGGAGAGAGAAGAGAAGGAGTCCCAGGACAGAGCCTTGAGGGGAACACTTGCTGTAACGGGTGAAAGAGGGGTGCATAAGTGATTGAAGGAGACTGAGGATGAGCGTGAAGAGAGATTTATGATTGGAGCTAGGATAAAGCAGTGCCGGAAATGCCCATATTACAGAGAGTACAGAGAAGAGTGGGATGATGGACATTGTCAAATGCCGAGGAGAGGTCGAAGAGATTGAGGACTGAGGAGAGACATGCGTAAGCCGAGTTGGTCAAGTGGTTCTGAATGGTAATGAGGGCAGTTTCTGTGGAGTTGAGCGGGCGAAAACCCACGCCACCAGACTGGTGGAGTGGGTGCAGGTGAAGTTTTTGAGGCGGGAGAGGACTAGACGCTCCAGAACTTTGGAGAGGAAGGGAAGCAGGGAAATGGGACGGTAGTTGGAGATGCAGTTGGCATCAAGGGAGGGTTTCTGAATGAGTTGGGGTGATGATGGCCGATTTGTAATTCTCACAAAAAGCACTGGAGGATAGAGAAGAATTAAAAAGGGAGAGTAAGTAGGGAAGGATAGAGGGAAGGACGGAGGGAAGAAGGAAAGCAAGGATAGGGTCAAGGGGTGAGGTGGTGAGATGGACTTTGGAGATGGTAAAGGAGAGTTCCTCCAGAGTCACAGGGGGAAGTCAGTGAGGGCAGGCGGCGTAGGAAGTTGGTGATGGGCTGAAGATGGAAGGGGCAGGGTGGGGTACGGGGAAGCTTAGAAAGAGGAGCGAATGGCATTCGTTTTGTAAGTGAAAAAGTGGACAAAGTCATTAGAGAGGCCATTGGAAATGGTGGGGAATAGTTGGGGTGGTTGGTGGAGATGGTTATTAAGGGTTGAGAAGAGGAGGCGGGGATGAGTGGAAAGGGAGGAAATTCGAGTGTGGAAGTAATTCTGTTTGGCTACTTCCAGCGAAGATAGGAATGGCCGAAGTAGGGAGAGGTTATTGGAGAGGGAAGAGGGGGAGGGATGTGCTCTCCACGTCCGCTCTGATCTGTGCAGAGAGCGATGGCTCGATTGGAATGGAGAGGGTTAGCCAGGGCTGGAGAGGGGGGGGCTTTTGACAGTGGGTGCGGGGGCGCAGGGAAGCAAGGAGGTTGAGTCAATGAGCTGGCAGTGTTCGATGTTACTTGCCATATGTGCAGGTTTTTGTGTGGGTGTAGGCATGTATGTGCGGATGTGGGGAGCGGTAGTGTAGCGGTTAATGCTCTGCGCTCCGAATCCAGCGACCCGAGTTCGATTCCCGCTCATCGCCAACACCGGCGACCATTAATTATCTGAACCGGTCCTGGGCCTCCCCTAGGTGGACTCAGCCTCTAATGAGTACCTAGTGCAGTGTGTAGTAAATCATCGCCACTGGTGAGACAAAGGTGGTTGGGCATGGCGCTGGCCACCCACCCCCTTATGTACCATGCCGGCCTTCATAGGTGCTTGCCAACAGCACTTGCCCCAACAGTCTGTTAAGACTGTACAGGGAATCTTTGTCTTTGTAGGTGTGTGTGCTCTCTCCTGTGGAGGAGAGGTTAGCATAGTGAACTGCCTCTGCACTACGAAATGGGCTACCACCCGAGTTGGATTCCCGCTCCCGACCGATAGCACTGTCAGTAAATATCTGAACTGGTGCCTGGGCATACTCTTTGGTTCTTTCGGTTAAGGTCATGTAGGTATAAAATAAAATAAATTAAATCACGACGTTTCGATTGCAACACAAGCAATCATCATCAGGTGGGAAAACCACAGCAAGAACTTCAAATCTAGATTGGTGCCTGGGCATTTAGTTTGTGTGTTTAAAACATCGATAATGGAGAGACAAGGTGGCGAGGCGTGGTGCTGGCCACACCCATGTCGTCGTGTGGCTTTATAGGTGCCACTCATGAACAGCACTTGTCCCGACAGCCTGTTAAAGGCTACACCTTTGTCTTTGATTCTCTCCTACTGCCGATTGCCACCGTGTGACATGTCTCCTGTGCCCACCGCTGCCTGTGCCTCCCACCCCCTCCATGACCCCTGTGGACTTCTCCTCACCCCCTCTTCCCTGTGTCCCATGTATCTCCCTATCTCTGCGTCTCTGCAACTCCCAATGTTTATAATTACCCCCCCCCCCCCCGTGTCTCCCATGTCTCCTCTCATTGCCCCCCATGTCTCTTTTCTTGCATCCATCTCATTCCCTATACCCCCCCTCCCCCACAGAGGGAAGCCAGTGGAGAAGTGTCCCCTGAGTGGCGCCTGCTACAGCCCGGAGTTCAAGGGTGAAACCTGCCGCATAACCAAGGTGAGCACCATTCCTATTCACAGGAATACACAGGGTCCTCCTATCCGTTGCCCGACTGACAAATGGGCATTGGCGTGAACATTGGTTCCTCAAATCCACTTATCCTTACTCTTTGGTTCTTTCGGTAAAGTCACGTAGGTGAAAAAAAAATAGAAATAAATCACGACGTTTCGATTGCAACACAAGCAATCATCATCATCAGGTGTGACAACCACAGCAAGAATTTTTTTGGGGCGAGATGCCGGAGTTAAGGGGGTTTATATAAGTCAGAGAGGGCGGTGGGGGGGGAAATGAGAGGGGGAGCGTTGCGTGTGTGCTAGGGACTGGGACGTGAGACTGGGCAGGGGGGGGGGAAGTGGGTGGGGCTGTAAGTAACCTGCCGCGATGCCAGGTGCGCGAGTGGGGAGAAGGAGAGCAAATAAGCTACATGATTGCCGTCAAGACAGATGCTCACGCTCAAAACAAAATAGCCGCACTGTTGAACGCTGAGGATGTAATTAACTCGGTAAAATAGACTAGTACCCGGTAAATAAGATAGAACAACTATGAACCGTTACATTTTACTTTGTTAATAACATATTTCCAATGATTGCTCAATTTGTATCCGTCCTCTCGGTTGAAGTTATGTCTGTTTATATATCTGGATGGCTTCATGAACAAATCTCTGATGGTAGCCAGACGGCTTGCAGAGCACCTTGGTCTCGGAGAAAACAATATCATGAGAGCCCACAGCGTTATAGCAATGATCAGCAACGGCGGAGGAATTAGTTCTGCCGTGTTTCAGATCTTACTTGTGCTCGCGGATCCGGTCAGAGACATGACGTTTCGTTTCCCCAATGTAACAATCACTACAGATGCAACTTAGTTTTGTAGACTCCAGGGTATTGCAAGTCAGGAATGACATCCTTCACAGATGGGATTAGATCACGGAGTTTGTGTACTGTACTGAATCGGACCTGGATCTTGTGTTTAAGATTTTGGCAATCTTTTTGGTAACGCCTGCTATGCATGGTAACGTGATGGTTTTGATCGGCATCTCAGGGGGTTGTTTCTCCATGGTTGGAGAGACAGCTTTGCGGATAATACGGTCTGAGTATTCATTCATCTTGAGGGCCCGGTGTACGTGTTCCAGTTCACTGGTTAGGTGTTGTTGGTCAGAAATGCAGTGTGCCCTATTGTGCAGGGTTTTTAATGAGGGAATTCTTCTGTGCCGGATGGTGGTGGGATTCAGATTTCAGATAGGAATCTGTGTGGGTGGCTTTCCTGTAGACAGAATGTCCCAAAGAGCCATCAGGCCTCTTCTCAAACAAACCATCCAGGAATGGTAGCTTATCATCATTCTCCACTTCCATGGTGAATTTGATGGATGGGTGTATGGAATTGATGTGGCTGAGGAATTGGTTCAATGCTGGTAGGCCATGTGGCCAAATGACGAAAGTATCATCCACATATCTCTTCCACAAGGAAGGACGTAGGGTGGATGTCTGGATGGCATCTGTTTCAAATTTCTCCATGAAAATATTCGCTATCACTGAGATAAGGGGGAACCCATGGGTGTACCTTCATTGTGTTTGTAGAAAGTATCATTCCAGGTAAAGTAAGTGTTGGTAAGGCAGTGCCTAACCAGAGTAGGAACATCAGGGTTCAGTCCATGTTGGACTTAATCTTCAATTATTGCTCAGGTGTCAGGCACTGGAACCTTGATGAACAAAGAAACCACATCAAAGCTGACGAGAAGATCATCTGGGGACAATGAAATGCCCTTGATTAGAGAGACGAGGTGAGCTGAATTAAGTACTGCTGAGGTAGTCTTGCCAGTGAATGGAAGCAAGGTATCAGACAGAAAACGGGCCAGCTTGTAGGTAGGTGAGTTGATAGTGGAAACAATGGTCCAAAGTGGTCTGCCTTCTTTATGGATCTTAGGACGACCATAGAATCGGGGTGGTCTAGGGAGAGCCGTTTAGCTGGTTTGATTAGAGAGGTCGAACTAGTAATGATATTGTTGATTTTTGTAGTCAGGCTGTTAGTAGGATCGTTGATTTTGGAGTAGCTACCATCAATAAGGTCCTGGATTTTGTTGTTGTATGTGGCTTTATCCATGATGACAGTGGCATTGCTCTTGTTGGCTGAGAGGATGACTATGTCATCCCTCTTTTTCAATTTTGCGAGTTCCAAGCGCTCGTCTTTGCTGATGTTACTAACGGGTTTCTTAGCATTTTTAAGGATGATAGCAATTTCAGCTCTAGCAACATCTGTAGGGATGTGTCCCAAGCCTTTTAGGGCTACATCCACCTGGGAAATTATATCATCCACTGGGATATGTTTGGGGGTGACAGCAAAATTCAACCCTTTGGCTAGTACCGATTTTAGGTTGTCAAAAATTGGGATGCTACTCTGATTGATGACAGTCTTATTAACATCTAACTTTTCCAACTGTGGGTCTGGAGTCTTTTTTGAAAAGAGGTTGAATTTAGCAATCAAGATGGCTTTGCATTTGGTTGATATTGAATTAGCAGAGAAGACGGTCATGTTATCTACCCGGTCCCAATGTTAAGTGTGATTGTAAGAGAATCTTGTCTAACGCTCCCCCTCTCCTCATTTCCCCCCCCCCCCCCACCACCCTCTCTGACTTATATAAACCCCCTTAACTCCGGCATCTCGCCCCAAAAAAAGTATTGCTGTGGTTGTCACACCTGATGATGATTGCTTGTGTTGCAATCGATACGTCCTGATTTATTTTTATTTTATTTTTTCACCTACGTGACTTTACTGAAAGAACCGAAGAGTATGGATCCTTGCAGTCACGAAAACTTCAAATCTAGAATGAGCCACTTTATCCTAGATTTGAAGCTTTCGTGACTGCAAGAATTCATATTCTTAGGTTTTTTCGGTAAAGTCACGTAGGTAAAACATTAAGTTAATAAAAGTAAAATAAAATAAAAATCACGACGTTTCGGAGGCAACACAAGCTTCCATCTTCAGGTGGAACCATCACAGATGGAATAGCCATTGGCGTAAGCACAGATTCACATGACAGACACATGACAAGAAGCATGTGCATTATGCAGTTCTTGGAAAACTGCATTGTGGTCCCTCTTGTTTTCTTTGGGTCACTTTCCATTTGAGCAAAGGTGGCCAAGCGCAGTGCTGGCCACCCACCCCCCTCATTGGCGTGCTATGCTGGCCTTCATAGGTGCTTGCTCATAACAGCACTTGCCTCCAACAGTCTGTGAAAGACTGCATTGGGGATCATTGTGTGTGTGTGTGTTTTATAGGTGACAGAGATTGGGAAGGACGTGATTGGGCTGAGGATCAGCCCCCTGCAGTTCCGCTAACACATCGGGCACATTGGTTCACATGCATGCATCCAAGCATGCACCACACAGGCGCACACACACACAGGCACACACACACACAGGCACACACACAATAGATCCCCGTATATCCTGAACAAACTGTTGAGGCAAGTGCTGTTCGTGAGGACCGATGAAGACTGGCACTGCATAGCACATGAGGGGGTGGGTGCCCAGCACCACACTGGCCGCCTTTGTCTCCCAGTGACAATATTTACACCCTGTACCACCAGATACTTATTTGAGGCTGAGTCGACCTAGGGGAGGCCCAGGACCAGTTAAGATAATTATCATTGGTGTTGGCCATGAACGGGAATCGAACTCGGGTCGTCGGGTTTATAGTACAGTGCTCTAACCACGATGCCACCGCTCTCCACAAATACACACAGGCACACATGCACATGAGTTTACGCAGAACAATACAAACGAGACCGATAATGCACACCATTATATAATTCACCTTGTGAATGCCATGAATAACTGATAATAATGATGACGGTGATGCTCATGATGGTGGTGGTGGCTTTTCATTAGTGTAGGATTAGGGATCTTCTAACCCGTGGTAATTACTCTCGAGTGCTGTTTGTGTTAAAGCTTTCTCTCTCTTCCTCTTAGGGGGTGGGGAGACTGTATCAGCATCTTTACCTCTGTGATTTGTTATAGTCCTTGGCACAACTAATAAAACGTATATACCTGGAGTCTAGCTATAGTATGTGCAGTGTCCTTCTTAGCACGCCGTGCATGTCGTGTTTGGAAATAATGATGTCAGCTTATAACGCTGCATCACCACCCCAGTGTTCATTGAGATGCACCAGGAGGAGAGGAACCACAGATGAGTGGCAAGGCAGTAGCAGCCACGCGGTGATTATCCGGTGCTACCAACAATTGCTACCCCCCCACCCCAATCTCTGCTTGTGGGAGGAAACCGGAGTATCCAAAGAAAAATGACTCGTGTGTGAGGTGGCAAAACGTTGTCCCATACATAGGGAACAGGTGGTAGAGTCCCCACACTTACTTTTGCTGCCTTTCGACATGCTAAGACGGCTCATCGACACTCATTGGAATGGGAGTTGGGACAGATGGAGATTAAGCCACACTTTGTTGTGCCACCTTCTTGGGATCCAGGGTACGGGCTCCTCCCCCGACACTTGCCGATTGGGAAGGGGGTTTTACAATGTGCGTGTTCGACCAACCCTCGGCTGCTTTCACAGCGCTGGATCGCAGGCCAATTGTGCCCGATCAACCTAGTCAGGTCTCTGAAGCTCAAACTAGATTCGAAGCTTCGTGACTGCAGGAATTACTCTTTGGTTCTTTTGGTAAAGTCACGTAGAAAGAAATTAAATAATAGAATACGACGTTTCGATTGCAACACAAGCAACCATCAAGTACAAATGAATGAGAAAAACATAGTAAATACACTTTGGTACTCTTGTAAATATTATGCAATACAACGCAGAGTCGGCCAACAAAACAGTCAACACCCCACCTGATTGATTACGTTCTTCCAAAGATTGCAAAATTTGAGAGCGAGACAAAACATTCTACCGTGCTTGTTTCAAAGTCCATTCTCTCCTCTGGCCGCTATGGTCAGTAATTCCACACAACGCTCGTTGCTTGTTTGTTTAGAAGTCCAGTGTCCAGCTCGTCCATCCCCCTATGGGCAGGAATTCTACACAACTCCCCCTCTGCCCCCCACCCCCCTCTCTCTATTTAAGGCCTCGACACAGAGACGTGTTTCTGTGCGCCTGTGTGTGTCTCTGTGTTTGTGTGAGTCTCTCTGCTTGTGTGTCTGTGTGTCTCCGTGTCTATGTTTTGTCTCTCAAATTTAGTAATCTTTGGAGGAACGTAATCAACCAGGTGGGGTGTTGACTGTTGTGTTGGCCGACTCTCTGTGTTGTATTACATTATATTCCAAGGTTACTATGTTTGTTTTCTCATTCATTTGTGCTTGGTGATGGTTGCTTGTCTTGCAATTGAAACATCGTATTCTATTATTATTTAATTACATTTCTTTCTCTGAAGCTCATCAGGCTGGAGCCTGGGTCCGTGGCTCTTGGATGAGTTGTATGGGAAACAAACCGTGAATTAAACAGGTGCTATAGGCTGCTGAAGGCAGCATAGAAACATCCTTTTGTCATACCATATTATGATTCCACCCACGTCCATGCTCTCCTTTTTCTTTACTCAACCCACGCTTACCAGCGTCGGGAAGTATGGTAAAACCACAACCTGCACATATATGGGGAAGCCTTCTTCCAGCAGTGGATTGACTGAAAGGCGTGTGCATGCACCCGACTTGGTAGTTTTAAGCAATACCTAACCACTACCCTAATTCTAGCCAATAATGTAACCCTACCCCATAACCTAATCCCCAATCCTAACCCTGACCTTTAGTCCAACCCTAACCTAGCCCTAACTGTTGTGACCACTAACCTAACCTCTAACACTAATGCGAACTCAACCTAAGACACAGATGGCAACCAAATATACAGGAGGGAGGCTGGAGGTAAATTTCAATAAATAAAAAACCTACACATACAAGATAATTAACTGAACTAAGAAAAGTAAATGGAATTTACAAATAACAAAATGTAAAAAAAATTAACCCGTAAAAACAAAGTTTTTCACTATAAATCCTTTATATGCGTGGCGGCGAGAGTCTTCTCGTCCTCTGGCTCGAGATGGCTGCCACCTATGGGTCAGATGATTGCCTGCCACCATTAAGCAATTGGTAATTAAATATAATTATTTTTTTCCTAAAAAGTGTAACATTGTCACGCACAACGAGTCTGTGTGCAAAATGTCAGCTCGATTGGATCACGGGAAGTGGGTTAAAAAACGACCGAAATATTTGCACGGTCGTAAGCAAGCAAGCACGCAAGCAAGCAAGCACGCAAGCAAGCAAGCGAACTTAATACAAGTAAACCCGTAAAAACAAAGTTTTTCACTATAAATCCTTTATATGCGTGGCGGCTAGAGTCCTCTCGTCCTCTGGCTTGAGATGGCTGCCACCTATGGGTCAGATGATTGTCTGCCACCATTAAGCAATTGGTAATTAAATATTTAATTTTTTTCCCTAAACAGTGTAAAATTTTGGAATTTTTTTCACGAACTTAATTGTCACACACAACGAGTCTGTGTGGAAAATGTCAGCTCGATTGGATCACGGGAAGTGGGTTAAAAAACGAGCGAAAGATTTGCACGGTCCTAAGCAAGCAAGCGAACTTAATATAAAGGATTTAAAAATATATTCGCCTGTGGAGGACGCGGGGATCGATCCTGCGACCTTCGGCATGGGAAGCGAGGGCGCTATCAACTGCGCTACTCCGCCACAGCCTGTGGAGGGTTTACGCTCTGGGCTCTTACACTGTGACGTTCAGCCAAAGCCATGAATGAGTTCTATTTGAATATGTAAAATATTTTTTTTTACCTAAAAAGTGTAAAATTTTGGGAATTTTTTTCACGAACATTAATTGTCTCGCACAACGAGTCTGTGTGGAAAATGTCAGCTCGATTGGATCACGGGAAGGGGGTTAAAAAACGACCGAAAGATTTGCACGGTCGTAAGCAAGCAAGCACGCAAGCAAGCAAGCACGCAAGCAAGCAAGCGAACTTAATATAAAGGATTTAATAAAGGATTTAAAACGGTGATGCCGTGGTGAAAGCGGCTGCACAAAAGCGCGCCTACGTCCTCCGACCCGTGGCATCCTTTTCAAGCTTTAGGCTGTAATCAGGAAATGCGTTACTTGCCTCATTGGCTCATTCAGCACTGTAGATGTCAGGGTTGATTGAAGCGCATGAGGGATTTTTTTATATTGACAAACCTGATGGTCTTCAAGGCGGCCAGGAGATGTTTTAATTTAGCGAATGCTTTTACATATGTAGGGGTTATTACGGGAGAAACGGCGGACGAGAAACACAGAGGTGTGTGCACTCACACACACGGGTGGTCGCACCGACGTCTGCATCCGTGATCCCCCACGCCCCCAAGCCCTCTGAGGGGATCCCTATAAAAGGCGGGGAGCCAGAGAGCTCGAGGCAGTACGACACGAAGCTGACCAGTGAAGATCGAAGACTCGGAGATTAGGCCCTGGGACTCCCCTGTCTCGCTGCCCTTGTCAGGGCCGAGCTGGGTAAGCCAGCGGCGCGGCCCAAGAGCTCCCGGACCTCTGCCCTTGTCAGGGCAAGGCCGGCTTAGCTGGTGCCGAGATCTGTGCTTGCCAGGGCCAGATCAGTCAGCCTCCCGTAGCCCAGTAGAGGAGGACTGGGGAACAGGACAGAGGGCATAGTACTAGGGTGGGTTTCCCATAGTACGGGTGAAGGGGCCGTTACCCCTTCAACTATTGTGCCTGTCACTGAGTTAATAAACAGAGTGTGCCTCAACTCCGACCTCGTCTCCTCGAACTTACTACACATATGACAACCATACAGTTACAGCCACAGATATGCGAGAAAAATAAATACATGTTTGCCAATGTTATATATTATGTGAGTGGACCTCAGCCCACGTACTCACTGAAGTTGTCTTGAATAGGGTTTTCCCCTTTTTCTGGCAACAAAACAGGTGTTAAGATGTTTAAACACCAAACTGAAACCTTTTTCAAGAAATCATGTCTGCATTAACCATAATGCTTGTGGTCAGAATGCAAACAAAACATACTCTGATAACACTGGTCAACACACTTTTTCTGGCATAAGGTATTCCAACGGTTGTAATGTAATTTTGGGGTGCTGATTCCAAATCTGGCATCAGTTTTTGTCTATCACATCAGGTTTTTGAGATATCAAATATTGCATTTTCAATAAAAACAGCAAATTTATGCTCCTATACGAATAGCTAAACAGACATCCATACAAGAATAAGATAAGATAAAATATACAATAATGAAACAAACATTTAATGAGCCGTAGCACAAAGTTGTGAGAGTGACTGCATATCAATGTTGAGTGAATGCATATTACTATGTAATAATTGAATTGTGAAGATAAGAAAAATATGTGCAAAAAGGTAATTCACAATAGTGATGTTACATCTGCATAAACGACCTCTTCTTTGACGATCTCCGATGTACAACTTGTGGAATGTCTCTCATCAAGGACCAGCAGTAATATGCCATCATGTTTGAGTCCTATCGGCCTTGGTAACGTTCTTCCATAACTTTAATGTATTGATGAAAGCGTTCACCTTGCTCTTCGCTCACGTGACCCATGTTCTCTGGAAACTGGGCCAAGTGACTATGTAACTAGTGAACCTTGGTGCTCATTCTACATCCAAGTGCTTGGAAACTCAAGAGCAGCTCCTCCACAATCTCTCGATATCGATTTAAAGCTTTCGTGACTGCAGGGATTCATTTTGGTTCTTTCGGTAAAGTCACGTAGAAGGGAAGTAACAAAATAATAAAAATAAAACATAATCAAATAATTCTCACGACGTTTCGGCCACAACACAAGCAGCCGTCCTCAGGTGAAGACCAGGTCTGTCGAGGCGACAGCATCTAAAAGAAAACACCACCACGCTTGGAGCGTCTATTTAAGCTGGTTTGGAAGGGGGGGGGGGGGAAATGCGCATTGACAAAATAAGTCTGCATATCAAGAGGAATTTAGCATATTTATGGGAAATGCAGGAATGCGATTGATGCTATTTGTGAAATGCTAATCCTGCATAATGCCCATGCATTATGCAGGATTAGCAGCATCAAAGGGAGCGGGATAGGGGTAGCATTAATAAAGGGAAGGAATGTTAATAGTATGTAGCTGCAGTAACTAAACAACAACGTAAAACGCTAAAGTATAAACTACATAGTATTAAATTGTATACTGTATTACTATACACTACTCTATGTCTTAGTGTAATATTACACTATGTATTATTCTACCCACCCAACTGTATACCACACTGCTGTATAATCACTAAACAATTTCTACCCTATGTCTTAGAATAGTACATAGTGTAATATTACACTATGTATTATTCTACCCACCCAACTGTATACCACACTGCTGTATATTCACTAAACAATTTCGATACTATATATTACCTTATACATTGTATTAAACATTACACTTTAATACTATTTATTATTATACAATATGCTATACACTATACCATTGACCGTCGCGTGAACGGAGCAAAGAATCCATTCCCTGCGGAGAATACAAGATATATAGTCAATGTCAGTGAGTGGAATGCGGTCTGAAAGTCATCGTAAACGTGGACACAATCAGTTAAGATCCGAAATGGTTAATTACGTCCTTCCAATGATTGCTAAGCCGGAATCCATCTTCTCGGTTGAAATTGTCTCTGTGTTTGTATATGTGGATCGCCTCATGAACGAATCTCTCATGGTAGCCAGATGGCTTGCAGAGAACCTCTGTCTTGGAGAAGTCAATATCATGTGAGCCCACTGAATTGTAATAGTGATCTGCCACGGCTGAGGTGTTAGTCCTACCGTGTTTCAAGTCTGCTTTATGTTCACGGATGCGGTCCGAGACATGTCGTTTGGTTTCTCCAATGTAACTGCTACCACAGAGGCAACTTAGTTTGTAGACGCCAGGGTACTGTATGTCTGGAACCACATCTTTTACAGACGGGACCAGATCACGGATTTTATGTACTGTGTTGAATCGGACCTGGATCTTGTGTTTAATCAGGATTTTGGAGATCTTTTTTGTGACTCCAGCAATGTAGGGTAAGGTGATGGTCTTGAGAGGCTCCTCAACAGGATCATTCTTGATGGTTGGAGTGATGGCTTTACGGATTGTGTAGTCGGAGTAACCATTAGCCTTAAGAGCTTGGCGTATGTGTTTGAGTTCACTGGCAATGTGTTCCTGGTCGGAAATGCATTGGGCTCTATGGTATAGAGTCTTGATGAGGGAATTCTTCTGGGATGGATGGTGGTGGGAATCCGGTTTTAGGTAAGCATCTGTATGGGTGGCTTTCCTGTAGACAGAGTGGCTCATTGAACCATCAGGTCTTCTTTTAATTAGGACATCCAAAAAGGGTAGCTTGCCATCTTTTTAAATCCTTTATATTAAGTTCGCTTGCTTGCTTGCGTGCTTGCTTGCGTGCTTGCTTGCTTGCTTACGACCGTGCAAATCTTTCGGTCGTTTTTTAACCCACTTCCCGTGATCCAATCGAGCTGAAATTTTCCACACAGACTCGTTGTGACAAACAATTAATGATCGTGAAAAAAAAAAATTCAAAAATTTTACACTTTTTAAGCAAAAAAAAATAATTTTACATTTATTAAAATAGAACTCATTCATGGCTTTGGCTGAACGTCACAGTATAGGAGCCCAGAGCGTAACCCCTCCACAGGCCGTGGCGGAGTAGCGCAGTTGGTAGCGCCCTCGCTTCCCATGCCAAAGGTCGCGGGATCGATCCCTGCGTCCTCCACAGGCGAATATATTTTAAATCCTTTATATTAAGTTCGCTTGCTTGCTTAGGACCGTGCAAATCTTTCGCTCGTTTTTAACCCACTTCCCGTGATCCAATCGAGCTGACATTTTCCACACAGACTCGTTGTGTGACAATTAATTTTCGTGAAAATTTTTTTCCAAAATTTTACACTGTTTAGGGAAAACAAATTAAATATTTAATTACCAATTGCTTAATACTGGCAGACAATCATCTGACCCATAGATTGCAGCCATCTTAAGCCAGAGGACGAGAGGACTCTAGCCGCCACGCATATAAAGGATTTAGAGTGAAAAACTTTGTTTTTACGGGTTTACTTGTTCGACTTCCATGGTGAATCTGATGGCTGGGTGTATGGAATTGATGTGGTCGAGAAATTGGTCTAGAGCAGGCCGGCCATGTGGCCAGATGACAAAAGTGTCATCTACGTACCCCTTCCATAAGGTCGGGCGTAGAGTGGCAGTCTGGATGGCGTCAGTCTCAAATTTCTCCATGAAGACGTTGGCTCCAACCGGAGATAGGGGGGAGCCCATTGGGGTGCCCTCAGTTTGCTTGTAGAAAGTTCCATTCCAGGTGAAGTATGTATTGGTTAAGCATGGGAATTATGCAGGATTAGCATTTCACAAATAGCACTAATCGCATTCCTGCATTTCCCATAAATATGCTACATTCCTCTTGATATGCAGATTATTTTGTCAATGCGCATCCCCCCCCCCCCTTCCAAACCAGCTTAAATAGACGCTCCAAGCGTGGTGGTGTTTTCTTCTAGATGCTGTCGCCTCGACAGACCTGGTCTTCACCTGAGGACGGCTGCTTGTGTTGTGGCCGAAACGTCGTGAGAATGATTTGATTATGTTTTATTTTTATTATTTTGTTACTTCCCTTCTACGTGACTTTACCGAAAGAACCAAGAAGATGAATCTCTCGATAGTTGTCCACTTTCCTGTTCCCAAGGAAATTCCGCACCACATCAGAGAATGCATTCCAAGCTATAGCCTCTGCCGCAGTCATTGTTGTAACAAAGTGTGGATCCCTGATGAGTGTTCTTATTTGAGGGCCATCAAATATTCCTGCCTTTTTCTTCTCGGCACTGAGACTTGAAAAGGTTGAACATATATAGCTGAAGCAGTCTCCAGTGTGATCAAGAACTTTGACGAATTGCTTCATTAACCCAAGTTTTATGTGCAGTGGGGGAAATACAATTTTATTCCTATCAACCAGAGGCTCCTTCTTGATGTTCTTGTCACTAGGCGTCAAACTGATTCTTGGTGGCCAGTTCTTTTTAACCCAGTGTTCTAATGTAGCCCTACTGTCCAAGTAGCACAGGAAACAAGGGTATTTGGTGTGACCTCCTTGCTGACCTAGCAGAAAATTAACCATTTTAAAATCAACACAAATTAGCCATCCATGAACATGGTATTCCAATCTATCCAGAACAATCTTGATGTTGGCATACTCTTCATTCATTTTTATTGGGATTGAACCATATATATTTCTGTTGTGAAGTAACACATTTCAAACTTCTTTTACTACTGTCAATAAAAAGGCTCCATTCACTTGAATCATATGTGGGCAGTCCCATATTGAGAAGAAGCCCTTCAACATCATTACAATAAACAAGTTGACCATCTGAATGAAAGTACTTTCGCAGTGCTGCTTTTCTGTTACGATAAAAGGAGACACTAGTACCCGGTCTGAGTAGTCCTTCTTTTGCAGCCTGGAAGCCAACAATTCAGCAGACTGCTTTGGCAAATACAAATCTCTAACAAGATATTCAATTCAGGCTGACTAAACAGAGAAATGTTATCACAATCTGCATCAGATGGCGTATATTCGATCTGAGCATCATCATCATCTGTAGAAGCAGGTAAACTGAGGGATTCAACATCAATCTCTGGTAGCTCAGTAAATACAGGCACATGTATTTCCTCACAGTGTTCAACTGGTCGTCTGGCAGATGGGATATCTGGGTATTGTAAGTGTTTTGTTTTTCTTATTGAAACCTTTTACATTGACAAGGCAGAAGTTGCAGTTATCCAAATGGGTTGTAGGTTCTCTCCAAATCATTGGAACACCAAACTTCAGCTTAGCATTCTTTCCTTTAGACCATGATCGCAAAGTTTCAACACATGTTTTAAACACTTTGTGAGGAGCCCAATTTTTGTCTTGGTCTCCAAGTCGTACTTTAAAGTAGGCAAGATAAACCTTCTTGACAAAGGTATTGATGTTGCGCCTTTGATCCTGCAAAGTGAAGCTGCCACAGATGTAGCAGAAGATATCTGGGTCATTACTGCATTTCGTTCTTTCGGATGTTGTAGCCATTGTTAGATCACGCCCTGCAGAAGAAAAATATTAAATAAATGTGCATATCTACATAAAATTATATTATAAACACACTATCCTAAAAATACAGCACCATATTTTAACACTAAAGCAGTCACTGACTCGCAACAACTTGCAATCATAAGTGACAGAGTTAATTTCGGGTAAAATCAATGAAAATGGGGTATGCCGATAGCATAAAAAAATTAACCCGTAAAAACAAAGTTTTTCACTATAAATCCTTTATATGCGTGGCGGCTAGAGTCTTCTCGTCCTCTGGCTTGAGATGGCTGCCACCTATGGGTCAGATGATTGCCTGCCACCATTAAGCAATTGGTAATTAAATATAATTATTTTTTTCCTAAAAAGTGTAACATTGTCACGCACAACGAGTCTGTGTGCAAAATGTCAGCTCGATTGGATCACGGGAAGTGGGTTAAAAAACGACCGAAAAATTTGCACGGTCGTAAGCGCGCAAGCAAGTGAACTTAATTTAAAGGATTTAAAAACGACCGAAAGATTTGCACGGTCGTAAACAAGCAAGTGACCTTAATATAAAGGATTAAAAAATGGATATGTATTTCCCCCTTTCGTCCCCTCTGCTTTATCAATGTTGATTCCTGTCACCAAAGTACACTGATTTCAAACTCTCTTCGATCGGCACAGTACCACCTTCGCTTCGCATCGTCAGATTCATAAACTTGACGTCTACAAAATGCTCAACTTTTTCTCAGCTACCCCAGGTGGGACTCGAACACACAATCCCTGGCTTAGGAGGCCAGTGCCTTATCCATTAGGCCACTGGGACTACATATAGCATGATGAAAACCTGGCTTATATACAGACTTCTTTAATAAACTCGCAATAATAATAGAAATGAATATGTATTTTCCCCTTTTATTCTCTGCTTTATCAATGTTGATAATTGTCACCAAAGTACACTGTTTAAAACTCTCTTGATTTGAAGCTTTCGTGACTTCAGGAATCCATACTCTTTGGTTCTTTCGGTAAATTCACGTAGGTATAAAATGAAATAAATCACGACGTTTCGGGCTCAACACAAGCGTCTATCATCAACACAAGCGTCTATCATCAACACAAGCATGCATCATCATCATCTGATGATGGACACTATACCGACGTAACTTTACCGAAAGAACCAAAGAGTATAATTTAACACTGTTTTAAAACTCTCTTCAATAGGCACAGCGCCATTTTGGCTTTTCATTATCAGATTCGTTAACTTGACATTTTGATTTTACAAAATGAACAGCTTTTTCTCAGCAACCCCAGGCGGGATGCGAACCCACAATCCCTGGCTTAGGAGGCCAGTGCCTTATCCATTAGGCCACTGGGGCTACATGTAGCATGATGAAAACCTGGCTTATGTACAGACTTCTTAAATAAACTCACAATAAAAAAATATGTTTTTCCCCTTTGGTCCCCTCTGTTTTATTCATGTTGATAATTGTTTTTTTCCTAAAAAGTGGAAAATTTTGGAAAAATGTTTTCACGAAAATTAATTGTCACGCACAACGAGTCTGTGTGCAAAATGTCAGCTCGTTTGGATCACGAGAAATGGGTTAAAAAACGACCAAAAGATTTGCACGGTCGTAAGCAAGCAAGCAAGCACGCAAGCAAGCAAGCACGCAAGCAAGCAAGCGAACTTAATATAAAGGATTTACAAATGAGATGTGATAGAGCAAATCTGAGATAAGATTTGGAATTGGCACCCTAAAACGGCTGCAAAAGTCCAGGCCAGATTTTTGTTGTTGTTGACCAGTGTAATATATGCATTGTCCTTGAAACTGATTGGCCCACACCAGCGACAGCTTTCTTTTGAGCCTCATCTCAAATGGTGTTAGACCAGAGTACGCCAAAAGGCATTGTGTTTAATTCAGACATGATTCCTTGTAAAAGGTTTCAGTTTGGTGTTTTAACATCTTGACACCTATTTTGTTGCCAGAAAAAAGGGGAAAAAGCTATAATATTTTGGTACTGGCAAATGAGGTCCCATGATCTCTTGAATAAATAAGGTTTTAAATATTTGAACGTATTGGTGGTACATTGGTGCGCGGGAAAAAAAACACATTTTTAGCAATTTTTTTCCTGCGATTTATAACCCCGGTTAGGAAATTTTGTGGCATGCGTCAATATCAGTTTTCGTGATGTCGAAACAGAAGACGAATGTTATGAGAAGCTGAACACTTGTATTCATGACCCTTTTTCCAAAAATTTATATTAAGAATAATTAGGCCAATATATATATTTTTTTGTTTAATTAAATAATGAAAACAACCCGCTACTCCTCACAGGCCACACCAGGCATTTGAAAAAAACGTGGAATGCCATTAAAAACTGCAAACGTCAGCACCAAGCCCCGGCCACCTTTGTCTTCCAACGGTTCGGCACAAACACATGCCAGCAATAAATACTTGGGGGGTTAGATCGGTCGCGAGGAGGGGTTTATGACCTAGCATTCCTGGGGTGTCTGTTTTTTTCTGTTTATTTTTATGTTTATTTTTCTCTCGCAAGAGATGCGCAGAGAAGGGAGGGGTTCACGTTTTTGGGTTTTAAGCACAAACGCACATCACGCAGTTCAGTCTGATTCGAGTCGTGCTCAGTCTTGTGACTCGGCTTGCGACGCAGCGTTGCGAGGGAGGCTCGCAAGGGAGTTGGGGCAGAGGCTTGCCGAGGCATCCAACACAAACCATGGGTCGTGCCTCGAGGAGAGATGGAACGAGGTGGCGAGGTGTGGTTAAGTGCGAGTGAAGCTTGCGAAATTCTAGCTATCACTCTCGTGAAAGAGCCTCAGCAGAGCAGCCTGAAGTGAGGGAGGGAGAGGTATCGGCGGGTGTCCGTGTGAAGCTGGCAGCTGCACGATCAAGGAGAGAGCACGGAGAAAATGAGAGAGAGAGTGACGAGCGACAACAAGCAATCAACCTGGAGAAATGGGCAGAAATCGCCAAGCATCGACCAAGCGAGCATCAGAGGACCAGCAGCAGCGGATGAGCGACGAGAGCCATCGTGCATCGCCAGAGAGAACGAAGCAGTGGAAAGAGCCTGATCGGCCGCCCGTGAGGAAGAGGAGAGCGCCATCGAATGCGCCGTGTGTTTAATATACACACATCGACCAGCACCCGCTGAGAACCGACTCGTCATCCAGCAGTGGAGGAGCTGCGCTCTATCCGATGACGGAATCATCGCGCACCACGACGGCGAGCGTCGTGCCGACTCGTCATCCAGCAGTGGAGGAGCTGCGCGCTATCCGACGACGGAATCATCGTGCACCACGACGACGAGCGTCGTGCCGACGCCACTCATCTAGCAGTGGAGAGAGAGAGTGCACGAGCAGCACCACCCGGGCGCCATCAAGCGCCAAGTGACCGAGCCTCTTCAAGGACCGCATCGTGCCAACGCCGCTCAATCTAGCTGCGGAGAGAGAAAGCCGGCTACGGGCTCGCGGCTGTCATGCCCGAGAGAGGGAGCAGGGTGTGAAGCCTCTGGTTGTATACACCTCCCCACCCCCCGCAAGCTCACGACACAACTCCCGGCTCTAAAAAAAAATGTTTTACCAAGGGGACAACGCACACACAACACGCACATCGAATAAGACTATTCCAAAAAGTTATCTTGGTGTTTCGAAAAGGGTTGCCATTTCAAGGCGGTGCGTTCAATATCAACTGATCGTGCAAAGTAGTTGCTGCACGTCGAGTTACATGAATACGATTGTTAGAAGTGTGTTAGTCGTTCATTTTCGTTAATTGCATAATCTTGCCGATGAATCTATTGACGTATACTTTTGCCCTCGGGATATAATATTTGCTTATTGCCTTTCGTATGAATATCATATTAGAGTGTCATGTGTTTATTTAGAATTAAAATTGCTTAACACAAGAGTGGTTAAGTGTTTCTTTCCAAGTCCATGCAAAAAACGTATTAATAAGAACTGTATCCTGCGTTGAGATATGAATTTGGAGACCTAACATAACATAAACACACTAAGATAATCAATAAATGTTTAATCAAAGATAATCGTTTTATCCCAATTGATAAATATGACACTGGGCAGCGAAGCTAAGCCTAATTATCATAACTGCCCACATTAACATAATTGCAAGCATTCGCATACATTAATACGACTATCTCCATGAGTATCATAATTTATGCATACATTAGCATAATTTCCGCGATTTAGGCATTTTTCAATTTTTTATAATTTTTATTATTTTTAGCAAAATTTCATAATCCGACATATACAACAACACGAAGCTTCACACAGTCTGTTGCCGTATAGCAGCACCCAGCATGATGATGATTGGCTGCTATGTGTTCCATACGCAGCTTTGACTCATGCCCTAGACTTGATCAGACGGTTCCTCGATTAATTTGAAGAATCCGTTTTTGGCATACGCTAGCATCAAAATGTAATGCGAGTGTAATAAACCTCTTAGAGATGGCTGGCGGAATCGGTCCTTTTATTTCACTTCTTCAGTTCACAAACACTCCCCGTTGCTGGCAGGCAACGGGAAGCGGGCAGACAGCCCACAAGAGACGCACCGCCACGTGGCACCCGGAGCCCCGCTCGTGCGTGGCCCCTCTCTCTCTTCCCCATCAACTCCCGGGACCACGCCCCTGATTTGTCTTCCCATTGGCTGAGGCCAAGACCAGCGGAACCAATCACCCTTGCTGGCACCCCTCGATCACACCAGGGCCATGCTCCCAGGCTCTCCCCCCATTGGCAGGACCGGCAGAGCCGATCACCACATGAGCCGGACATAGGCTCTTATTACATCACCCCCCCCCCCCCCCCCTGGTGAAAAAGTCAGCCGTCTCGGCTGGGAAAAGGGTGGCAAGCCGATTCCATAAAGTTGCTTATTAGGGCATCAAAAGACGCATTAACCATGAAGGGCGAAATGGGCGTCTATGCGCCGAACGAAAATAAAAAAAAATCACCCATGAATAAAACAGACATACATTAGGGCGCCCCTGCAGCGCGGTAACAACAGGGAAGGGACTGCAAGCCAATCAAATGCTATCGAAACGGAAGAGATTTCGACCGCATACGCGACGCGGGACCCTCAACGCTTCCTGCGCACGGTCGCCTTGCCGCCGGATCAGCAGGAGGTGGTTGGTGTGAAGAAGAAGAAGGAGAATGTTCGGTTTCGGTCATGTCCAGGGTAGCTCCCGTTGGAGGAGGGACGGCGGGGGTCTCATCAGCCCTCAAAAACTGTTCATCTGCAGGGGGCACAACACAGCCCCGCTGGGGATCAACGGGTGAAGCAAGCGGCATATTCGGCACAGCAGACCCCGGCAGGTCAACAAGTGGAGATGAGGGATCGGCACACGGACCAACGTAGGGTTTAAGTCGCGACGAATGGACGTACCACCGACGTTTTCCGTACTGGACGCGAATACTCTGTGGGTTCCGAATGTCCACCAATGTCACAGGTCCCCGCCAAGGCCTGTGCAATTTAGGGGATGTGCCCACCGGCACCTGAGGGCAGTGGAGCCATGCCAGATCGCCCACCGACCAGGGCATGTGGGTACGTGACCGACGCGCACATCTCTCGTTCCTTGCCTGCGTACAGGCCGTCGCGCCTCTGTAACCCATTCAAGCGAGTCCCATATGTGATCAGGCAAGGAAAGGGACGGTTGTTTCCTCGGCGTACCCAGTTGTACATTAATGGGGGGTACGTTCTCACGACCATACATCAGGAATAAACAAGTAAACCCGTAAATACAAAGTTTTTCACTATAAATCCTTTATATGCGTGGCGGCTAGAGTCTTCTCGTCCTCTGGCTTGAGATGGCTGCCACCTATGGGTCAGATGATTGTCTGCCAGTATTAAGCAATTGGTAATTAAATATTTAATTTGTTTTCCCTAAACAGTGTAAAATTTTGGAAAAAAGAATTTCACGAACATTAATTGTCACGCCCAACGAGTCTGTGTGGAAAATGTCAGCTCGATTGGATCACGGAAAGTGGGTTAAAAAAACGAGCGAAAGATTTGCACGGTCCTAAGCAAGCAAGCGAACTTAATATAAAGGATTTAAAAATATATTCGCCTGTGAAGGACGCGGGGATCGATCCCGCGACCTTTGGCATGGGAAGCGAGGGCGCTACCAACTGCGCTACTCCGCTACGGCCTGTGGAGGGGTTACGCTCTGGGCTCCTACACTGTGACGTTCAGCCAAAGCCATGAATGAGTTCTATTTGAATAAATGTAAAATAAAAATTTTTGCCTAAAAAGTGTAACATTTTTGAATTTTTTTTTCACGAACATTAATTGTCTCGCACAACGAGTCTGTGTGGAAAATGTCAACTCGATTGGATCACGGGAAGTGGGTTAAAAAACGACGAAAGATTTGCACGGTCGTAAGCAAGCACGCAAGCAAGCAAGCACGCAAGCAAGCAAGCGAACTTAATATAAAGGATTTAAAAATGGCGAATATCCCGTGGACGCGTGCGGAACCATGCGGTATGCCGCTAAGACGCCCGGTATGTGCAAGTCCCAATCGGTCTGCTTTTCACTCACCGTGTGACAAAGCATAGCCGAAAGGGTGCGGTTAAATCGTTCCACCATGCCATCCGTTTGCGGATGGTAAGGGGAAGTGCGGATTTTCTTTGTGCCCAGCGCATCGCAAACATCCTTGAGCAATTTGGAGGAGAAGTTACGTCCGTGATCCGTGAGCAGCCTCTCGGGTGCTCCTTTATCCATGACATAACCATTCAAGGAAGCATCGGTGATGGACGCGGCCGTTTGGTCAGGCAGAGGCCAGGCCATAGGCCATCGAGAAAAATATTCTACCCCGACCAGAAGGTATTTGTTGCCCCTAGCCGATGGAGGGAACGGGCCGAGGATGTCCAGAGCAACTAATTCGTTTATACGGGATACCTCAATGGAACGTAATGGCGGCACATAATGTTTCCGAGGCGGTTTCCTCTTCGCACAATTATGGCATGATCGGACAAAGTCGGTAACGTCTGCCGTCATGCCGGGCCAAAATATATCTTTCTGCATTGCGGCCAAAGTTTTCTGCACGCCGAGGTGCATTAATTTGTCAGTGTGCAGAGCGCGAAGCAGGTCATGGCAAAGGGATGTAGGCACGACCAGGCATGGTCGGTCAGACAATCCATCGGTACACATCAATAGTCCCGCCTGGCCCCGGAACATCCGCCACTTCCATCCCGCCAAATGAGCTCTTGGTTTCCCGATCAATTTCCGCAGTGGAGCCAGAGAGGTATCGGCCTCCTGCTCGCGTAGCCAAACCGAGTGCGGCAGCTGCAGGGTATCATCAGTATCCACTGGCACATCCTGGCTGTCCTCGTTCGACATTGCCCCCATAACCGGACAGGGCGAGGTGTCAGAAGTGGAACGTGATGTCTAAACATCTCAAGAAAAAAAATATACCGGCACCATCTTCAGAAGACGAAGAGGATCTTCCTCCGGCGGTAGCAGTTCCGACCATGGAAGGCGTGGCAGTCCAGCTTGATTCGCTGCGGGCCGTTCTGCTGCAATTACTCACCCTGGTGGCGCCAGCGACGATGCCGGATCGCCCAAGCGGGGAGCCTTCGAGCGAGGCCGAGCCGTCCGCCATTGGGGCCTGTGCGACGCTTCCCGCCCTCTCCGACACGCGGCAAGATGCAGCCATCTTGTCGCCTCCACCGCGGGAAGCCGCCATCTTGCCCCCGCCGCATGGAGACGCCATCTTGAACATCGCGGCGGAGAGGCGGCCGTGCGCTGCCATCTCGGACGCGCCGCGTGGTGCGCATCCTGCTGCTGAGCAGCTGTTTTGCGGGAAGGAGCCGCAAGGAGAGGACGCCGACGCTGCTGCTGCCAGGGCGGGAGCACCCCCATCCTGGCTCGTCTGCGAGACACCGGAGCAGTCGTGGGAGGACGTCGCGCTCACCGTCCGAGTTCTGCGAGGCATCTCAAGTCACCACCCTGCCGTCCTCTGCTCGCTGCAGCCCCGGGCGAGTCGTGATGATATGCACCCGGCCCTAACACACACCTCAACCATCTAGCGTGTGCCGGGGGGCGATTGTTTGTTATGTCTCGAGCATGCGGAGCGCGGATCGGGCTGTGTGTGTGTGTGTTGAGGATGGACGCGCTATCTGCTTGTTTGCTCGGTGTCAAATAGTGTTTATGCGTTGCGGCATGGAGATGTTATCTTGATGGCGAAGTTAATTATTAATTAGGTTGCGTCGAGTGTCCCGCGCTGTTACCATCCCGTGGGCTGCCGTGTGCAACGTGTTTATTTTGATTTCTTTTTGCTGCACGGTGCGACAGGGTTAATGGTGTGTTGTCTGCCTGCAGCTCTGCTTGCGATTGTGCATAAAGTACGACCTGTGTGGAACTTTGCTGCTTATAATTGCGATATGTTGACTGTACGTACTGCATAGACCGTCTTTTTTTATGGATACGGTGTGCGGTGCATTGTTTTGACCATTGGGTTCAGGATTGTTATTAGTTGTGCGTACCTGTTCGGAAATTGGTCAATTCGTGAGGGACCCTCAAATTTGGTTGTATGGGTGTTCGTGCACACGAGATTGCATGTGTGTTCATAGGAAATTGCGAGTGTTGAGGGATGGGGCCGTGAATTGCCGCCAAGTGGCGTCGCTATTTCCGTTGATTGCATGCGGCCAGGGGTTGCATTGCGAGTTGGTGTGTATGAGCAATGTGTCTTGGTCAACTATGGGTTAAAAATTTCCCCGATACGACTGCTGTGCGCAGCGAGCTGCGGCTCTGCGTCATATCGTTGGGGGTTGTTAAAACGTGACAGGGGATGTGTGCTGTGACTCCCAGCGAGGGGCAGCTGGGGTGCACGCACGGGAAAAACGGCCGAAGTGGTCGCACGTTGGGCCGCCATTTTGGCTAGTGCGGGAAATCGAGGGGATGCGCTTGGCGCGTGAGGCCGCCATTTTGTGCGCGCGCGGGAAATCGCGGGGATGCGCTTGGCGCAGGGGGCCGCCATTTTGAGCGCACGGGGAAAAACCTCGGTGGGGCGCTTCGCGCGTGCCGCCGCCATTTTACGTATACACGTCGAGCCACGGGGATGCGGTTATGGATATCATCCCTTGACTCTCATGTTGCGCCCCGATGGCGTGGTGGCGCCATCGGGGTAACAGGAGCATAGTGGCCCGTGTCTGACTAACGGGGGGCGTGTCATTGCACCAGCATTTTGGGACAGAGATGCTGGCTAGGTTCTATTCTGGGGAAAATATTTCACCAGTATACGCCTGCCATTGTTGAGTGGGTGATGCACGAGTTGTCGTCACATCTGCCTATGGCCGATGGTTGACCTGACAGCCCGGAGGCGAGACACTCCATGGTTTGTCTCAAACTAATGGGCCGTGTGCTCATATGGCTCAGGGAGTCGGGGTTCCATCGTGCGGTGGCAGACTGTGAACCTGGTGGGCCGGGAGCTCACGGAATTCAGGAGTAGAGGTTCCGTTACGTGGCAGCGAACGGGGAGACCTGGCTAGCATGGGGCGGGGATTCCCCTTGCGGGTCCTACTGTGGGAAAGGCCGCGGACTTGTTCCGCTCTGGGTTATGACGTTATTGAATGTATAGGGGAACTAGTCATGCAGATCCTATTCGGGGATAACTCAAAGACAATGCACCATCAGAGTATGAGAGCTCGGGGTAAGCATTTACACCATTGGTACCTCATTTGCCAGTAAAAAATATAATAATAGTTTTTTTACTCTGATGGTGCATTGTCTTTGAGTTGTGCGCCTTTTGGCGTCATCTGGTCCAACCCATGTGAGACTAGGCTCTAAGGAAAGCTGTCTCGGGTGTGGATCAATTAACTTCAAGGACAGTGCATACATTATCAGAGTTATACTGGTAGGAACGAAGTGGACCAGCCTACAACAGATTATATCGTCCGTCCATTTGTCCGTCCGTCTGTCCGTCCGTGTAGCAACATCGCCCCCTACTGCAAACACTTGGCATGACCCTACAAAAACCTTTAGACTCAGTGACGCTTTCCTGGCTAAACAAGTGTAACATTCCCTTATAATTCCCTCAGATAGCTTTTAATTAAAACATTTAAATTAATGAGGCTTTCCTGGCTAAACAAGTGTAACATTCCCTTATAATTCCCTGAGATAGCTTTTAATTAAAACTTTTAAATTAAAATTTAACTCACAGCGCCCTAAAGCCTACAGCTAGGCCTAAAGCCTCGAACTACGCCTCAAACTCTCCCTTTGTATCGTACCCCCGCGTGTGTGCAAGGGAGTTAATGTTTAACAATGTTACATTCCCTGATGCTTTTAAATAGAAACATTTAAATTTAAAGCTTTTACATATATAATAAAATCATAAAAATTTACTCACGGCAGCCTAAAGCCTACAGCTAGGCCTAAAGCCTAGAACTAGGCCTCACACTCTCCCTTCGTATCGTCCAATTCGGTGTAGCAACATCGCCCCCTACTGCAAACACTTGGCAGGACCCTACAAAAACCTTCAGACTCAGTGGGGCTTTCCTGGCTTAACAAGTGTAATAATACATTATGTTTATATTCTTTGGTTATTCGTTCCTACTAGCCCACCCCGCAGGGTCCTGTTGTTTTTTGTTTGCATTATAACTGCAGGTATTGTGGTCTATGCAAACATGACTCCTCGTAAAAAAAGGTGTCAGTTTTGTTGCCAGATAAAAGGGTAAAAAACCAATTATCATATTTTTTACTGGCAAATGAGATACCAATGGTGTAAATGCTTCCCCGAGCTCTCATACTCTGATGGTGCATTGTCTTTGAGTTGTGCCCCTTTTGGCGTCATCTGGTCCAACCCATGTGAGACTAGGCTCTAAGGAAAGCTGTATCGGGTGTGGACCAATCAACTTCAAGGACAGTGCATACATTATCAGAGTTATGTTTTTTGTTTGCATTATGACTGCAGGTATTGTGGTCTTTGCAAACATGACTCCTCGTAAAATAGGTGTCAGTTTTGTTGCCAGATAAAAGGGTAAAAAAACAATTATCATATTTTTTACTGGCAAATGAGGTACCAATGATGTAAATGCTTACCCCGAGCTCTCATACTCTGATGGTGCATTGTCTTTGAGTTGTGCGCCTTTTGGCGTCATCTGGTCCAACCCATGTGAGACTAGGCTCTAAGGAAAGCTGTCTCGGGTGTGGACCAATCAACTTCAAGGACAGTGCATACATTATCAGAGTTATGTTTTTTGTTTGCATTATGACTGCAGGTATTGTGGTCTATGCAAACATGACTCCTCGTAAAAAAGGTGTCAGTTTTGTTGCCAGATAAAAGGGTAAACAAGTAAACCCGTAAAAACAAAGTTTTTCACTCTAAATCTTTTATATGCGTGGCGGCTAGAGTCCTCTCGTCCTCTGGCTTGAGATGGCTGCAATCCATGGGTCAGATGATTGTCTGCCAGTATTAAGCAATTGGTAATTAAATATTTAATTTGTTTTCCCTAAACAGTGTAAAATTTTGGGAAAAATTTTTACATTAATTGTCTGTCACAACGAGTCTGTGTGGAAAATTTCAGCTCGATTGGATCACGGGAAGTGGGTTAAAAAACGACCGAAAGATTTGCACGGTCGTAAGCAAGCAAGCAAGCACGCAAGCAAGCAAGCACGCAAGCAAGCAAGCGAACTTAATATAAAGGATTTAAAAACCAATTGTAATATTTTTTACTGGCAAATGAGGTACCAATGGAATATTAACATTTTTTAGCAAGGCTCAGTAGACTGAATAAACATTCAAATCTGCCAAACTTGACCACAGGGTCAAGTAAACACCAATAAACAAATTTGCTGATCTAAATTTAGTTTATAGCCTTGTATGTGGACCCCAATGTGTTATGGTGCATTGGTGTACCGCCAATACGTCCATATCCCGCTCCAATCGCCAATATTACCACAACTTCGGGGATTTGATCTCAATCCCGAAAAACAATGGAGCACATTAACTCGAATCCCCTTGTCTCATGGCATATTCACCCACGACTTTAATGAGTGGGACAATTATCGGAGCTTCGGAAAAAATAAACAATGGGAAGGGAAGTCCGTTTGAGGAAACAACACTGAAAGAAACGTGTTTCGACTTGGCTTGGCAGTCGGTGGGAAAACAACCCGTATCGTGATGGTCCCATTGAGACACAGGTCACGTGTGCCAATATAACACTTTCCTTCAGAGTGGGCAGGTAGGAACTTGGTTGGACAGCGCATTCGTGCACGACAGACAAATAATCCCTGGTGGGCAGTGTGGAACCTGTTGTTCCTACCTGTATAAGTGTAGTGTTTCGTGTCGTGTATAGTGTAGTATGTAGGTTAAACGTTGAGTTTTATAAGGGCACCACGACCAGCCCCTCCCCACCCAGCCCCACCCCCCACCCATCCCCACCCTCCCCACCCAGCTCCTCCCCACCCAGCCCCTCCCCACCCAGCCCCTCCCCACCCTCCCCTCCCCACCCTCCCCACCCAGCCCCTCCCCACCCTCCCCAACCAGCCCCTCCCCACCTTCCCCACCCAGCCCCCTCCCTCCCCACCAAGCCCCTCCCCACCCTCCCCTCTCCACACAGCCCCACCCCTCCCACCCTCCCCTCCCTATATGCACGACAGACAAATACTCTCTGGTTGGCAGTGTGGAACCTGTTGTTCCTACCTGTAAACCATTGCAGTAGACCTTTTGTTAGGCCAGTGTAATGACGGTTTGATTTTCATCTCTACTGATGCAGAAAATGTCAAGATTTATGTATCCACTAGCGGTTAGTACCGGCGTTGCCCGGGCGAAAAAGGCAGACACACATGTAGTTACACACGCAAATCGACTGACACACACACATAGAGTTACACGCACAAATGGACTCACACATACATACATAGACTGAACAACAACAACCGCCATTCGCCACTAAGTGGCGGTGACGTCACGACAACGCTTGTGCCAGGCTATGTGCACCTTGAGGCTACGTGAAGTGTCGAACGCCCGCTGGCAGGAGGTCACGGGGCAAACCCAGATGCTACAGGTCGACTGACTGAGACGACTGGCTGAAGCACCACCTGTGGCCCCTACTGTGGAAACTTTCTGTGCTTTAGCCACGCGGCGCTCCGCTCATTGTTGCGAGCCTCGCTCCTCCGCCCTCCGTTGTTGTTGGAGGGTGACTGCCTCCAACTGCCCAGTAGCATCCTTCAGGAGCCTCCTCCACATAGGCCGATCTAGACACGGCTAGTAGCAGTCATCCGCAAGTGGACTCAGCTTCAAGTCCACCTGTACCACATAATTGCATCTCTTCTCCAGCTCCCTGGATCCGGCCGAACAAAAGATGTCTAGGCATGCGGTGTCTGCCATGTGGGCTACATGACTCAGGCAATGCAGCCTTGCCTGGTGGAGGTCACCGATGGGACTTTGTCCACATCTTTCAAGGATTTGTGAGCTCCTCACACAATGCAGCCTGGTTAAATCCAGGATGGATCGTAGGCAGGCCATCCTAAATGTTTCTAACCGGCGAAGATGTTTCATTAGGGGGGTCCACGTTTCACAAGCGTAGAGAAAGGAGGGAATGACCGTGGCCGAGAAGACCTGAAGCTTCGTGCGGAGTAATAGACCAGGTAGCTTCCACACAACGTTACGCAGCCAATAAAAAGATAATGTGGCTCGACTGATTCGGAGTGAGACCTCTGCTGTTAAACCAGAGCCGGTCATTAGCACACTGGCAATGTATGGGAAACTCTCCACTGTCTCCACAACTGCCCCATCACCAATTGGGAGTTGTGGGGGTGAAGTGTCCGATGGTAGAAAATACCCAGGCAGCTGCTTAGTTTTGGTGGGGCTGATGGTAAGGCCCCACCTCTTGGTGGCAAGCTCCAGGTTCAGCAGCAGCACCTCAAACTCCTCCTCCGAGTGAGCAGCAATTAGCAGATCATCGGCATTCATAACATGGTTGAGCAATAGGGAGGCATCCGTTGACCGCACCCGGGCATCGATCAGCCTCCCATTGTATCTGCACATATGGTAATTCATCGGGTACAGCCATTGAAGGCTTCACGAACTACGTGGTCAAAAGATATGTTAAATAATGTGGGAGCCAGAGGACATCCCTGTCACACTCCAAGGTGTAGACTGTAGAGGGAATGGCTCTGACTGACGGCCACGTAGTTTGACGCGGGGACGCTCACCATCATGAAGGTCCTTAAGGATCGTGAGCAAAGTTTGAGGGACTCCGAAAGCATGAAAAACAACCCAGAGGCCAGGCCTACTGATGGTATCATAGGCCTTGAGCAGGTCAATAAAGCACATACATTCACTCACACACACATATGGACCTACAGACATGCAAAGAAATGGACTTACACTGATTCACATGGAGCCATGCACACAAAGCGACTAACACAGACGCCCATGGACTGACACACACAGACATATCGACTGACACACACAAACACATGGACTTACACACACAGACACGCATATGGACTGACACACGCATAGACATGCACTTTAGATACACACACATGGAGTTACACACACATACATATGTAGTGGTGATACGCGCTGGGATTAGGGATCGTATGCCAGCGCGTAATGATTGGCTGTGTATGTGGTGACACGCGCTGACGGTGGAGGATCAGGGGTCAGCGCGGGGTCGTGGGTTACGGGGTACTGATTGGCTGTGGGCCGGTGACGCGCTGAGAGGGAGTGACCGGGTGGCAGCGCGGTGTGATTGGTGGAGTAGTGTTAACACGCGCTGGGGAAAACGGATCGTAGAGAGAGTGCGTCGTGATTGGTTCACTAAGGAGCGATGCTCACGTCGACGTCCGCATCAGCTCCGTCTCTCGTGAGCAGGGGCTATAAAAGGGGATGCACACAGGCGTAAGGGCAGTATGTAACCAGCGAAGAATGAAGACGGGGATGAAGACATAGGGCCCTGCGGTACCTAGTCCCGCTGTCCTAACGGGACCGGGACTCTGTGTAACCCAGAGGCGAGTGTATTGTGTGTAGCCATAGGCATAGAGTCTACACGAGCCGAATGCATTGTGTGTAGCCAGAGGCATAGGGTCTACACGAGTCAAGTGTGTTGTGTGTAGCCAGAGGCATAGGGTCTACACGAGTCAAGTGTGTTGTGTGTAGCCAGAGGCATAGAGTCTACACGAGTCAAGTGTATTGTGTGTAGCCAGAAGCATAGAGTCTACACGAGTTAAGTGGAGTGTATAGTCCAAAGGATAGAGACCACCCGTTGTATTGTGACACGTCAAGATTTAATAAAAGTGTGTTACCCGTCAAGAAGTTCCTGCCGTCAATTCAAATACTTCAACTGGCGTCAGAAGTGAAACGGTCTTCCAAGCATGGATACAAGGAAGACCCGTCGGACCCACGGGATTGACCGCGGGGACAACCTCGACGACTCGGCCCAGCTGGCATCGGGGGGTGAGGACGAGGAATTGCCCACGCTGCAGGATCCGCCGACGGCGCCAGACGAGCGACGGGGGACCGACGCCGTGCTCCGCGAGGCGCACTCCCGTCTGGCGGAGCTGCTGCTCGCCGCCGCGTCCATCCTGGCGGAGATCAGCTCGTCGGGAGGAGCGGGGACGGCGGCGGACGTTCTACAGGGTCGCCCCGCAGATTCCCGCCAAAATGACTTGGCGATTCCCGCCATTTCATCTGCGCCGACTTTTGGCGGGAACGGCCATCACCACGTGGCAGCGGTTCTCCAAGCGCGCCCGCTTACGTCACCAATGCGCGCTGCGGACCGCCATCAAACACCCGCCACTGGGGCCGCCATCTTACACACCAACGGGGCGGCGGAGAGGAAGCACGAGGAGGACGACTTCATCTTTCAACAGCGCCTTCCCACGTTGTCAGCCTTCAAGGCGGAAGGCGGGGACTGGGGCCAATTTCAGCGCAGGTTTTTGGCGCATCAGGAGATGTCTGCCTGGTCCGACGCTACGGCACTGCGGGCACTGCCTGCCATGCTGGACGACAACGCGCTCGCGGCCTTCACGTCCGCACGCAGGTCGGACCGCTCCACGCTCAAGGATGCGCTGGCTCTCATGGCCAAGGTCTATGGTCCTCCCTCGGCGTGTCGCCATCATTTTTATGCAAGACGGAAGGCGGACACGGAGACCGTGCTCGCCTATCGCACGGCGTTGCTGGCTCTCGCCGACACCGCGTTCCCTCGTATGGACGAGGAGGGCCAAGATGCGATGGTTTTGGAGCAACTGCTCAAGTTGGCGCAGGACCTGGGGGTCCCCATCAACACGGCCGACGAGACCGATATTTCTTCCTTACGGGTCGCTACGAGCATACAAGCGCACGAGGTCCTTCAACGTAAACAGGGGGTCGTCTGCAACGCTGCCGTGGCCTCAGCTCCGGGCCCGGTAGTCACCGTGCCCCAAGTCGTCAGCCCACGAGAGGAGGCGTTCATCGCGGGACGACCGGGGGACTGGAGGTCGGGGGGTCGTTCGCCTCTGCGATCGGCCCGCAAGCTGGAGCAACCGAGATCTCCGACGACTGTCATCACGTGTTATAACTGCGGCCTCCGGGGCCACGTGGCCTCCGGTTGCCGCGCCCCACGTCAGCGCGCCATGGGACCTCGGCTGGACGACGAACAAGGCCCCAAGTCATCCCTGCAAACCCCGGCAAGTCGCGGCACCTCACATGCTCGGCCCGCATACTCGACACGCATGGGCCGTCGCGTTGCGGCGGAGGAGAGCCGAGTAGGGTTCGGGGATTCGGTTCGGCGAGGGGGGTTCGGCCGGGACCGGGGAGACATTAAATGGTCGGAGTTGGGGCACAGAATAGTGGCTGCCTCAGCGGGTTCATCCGTCGTTACGGGATCTATTGATGGGGTCGAGGTCAGGGTGTTAGTGGACACGGGGGCATCGGCGACTATTATATCGGACCTCATTTATAACATTCTCCCTGTACAATGTCGTCCGCTTCTTCCGGTGGATGTGCCATTTTACGCCGCTAACGGGGGATCGTTGGGCATTATCGGTCAGATTAGGGCGTCCATTTGCATTGGAGATATCAAATTGTCGGGACCCGTTTTCGTTTCGTCCTCCCTGGCGGTTCCCTGTCTATTGGGCACTGATTTTTTGGCAAAAATGCCCATCAAAATTCTCATTGATCAGCGTTGCATTGAACTACCATCGGGTCGCCGTATTTCATTTTTGACGAGCCCTACTGAAATTCGGATGGCGTGCGCTACGATACAAGCGTTAGCGACACAGACCGTGCACGTGCCCCCGGGTTCACAAATGTTAATTCCCCTCCGGTTGCGGAAACCATGGGTGAGGGAGGCCTCGGAACAAGGCATGCTTTTGGGTCCTTCTAATAGGGCTGTTGGAGGTCTCGATTTGTCGGTGGCTCACACTTTGGTTGGGGCTGACAGGGATCCGTTTGTGATGGTTTTAAACGCTGGGTCGCGGCCGGCCGTCATTCAGCAGGGCACCGTGCTAGCTCACGCGGCGTGGGTCCCTGCGGAAGAGCGGCTGGTTGCGCAGGCTGATCCGAGCCCCACGCAAAACGTAAAACCGAAGGAGGACCTCGAATGGGTCGATTCGCTGTGCGCGGACTCTGACGATTTGTCAGCGGTACAGTTGGGTGCGCTGCGCGGGTTGCTGATTGAATTTTCGGATGTCTTCAGTAAACATAAGTATGACATTGGGTGCACGGACCTGCTACGCCACCACATTGAAACGGGCGATGCGGCACCGGTCAGGCTAAATCCCTTCCGACTGAGTCCTGCTGAGAAGGAACATGTTCAGTCGGCCGTTAACGATATGCTAGAAGCCGACATTATTTCGCCTTCTTCCAGTCCTTGGGGAGCACCTATTGTGCTCGTTAAAAAGCAGGACGGGTCCTTGCGATTTTGCGTCGATTTCCGTCGCCTGAATAAGATCTCTGTGGCCGACGCGTATCCGCTCCCCAGGATGGACGAGTCCCTCGACGCATTGTCTGGTGCGCGATACTTTTCGACTCTTGATTTATTATCCGGATTCTGGCAGTTGCCACTCGACGAAGAGTCTAAGCCTAAGACTGCATTTCGGACTCCAGGGGGCCTGTTTCAGTTTAACCGGTTACCCATGGGACTTCACTCCTCTCCTGCGACGTTTCAGCGCCTTATGGAGTTGGTTTTGTCGGGCTTGCAATGGGATACGTGCCTGATTTACCTTGACGATGTCATTGTTTTCAGTAAAACGTTTGAAGAACACCTCCAGCGATTGAGAGGGGTGTTCTTGCGAATGCGATCGGCTAAATTAAAGTTTAAACCGGCCAAATGCCACCTTTTTCGTAAATCCGTTAGATACTTGGGTCACATTGTCGACTCTTCGGGGATTTCTACCGATCCTGCGAAGACGGACTGTGTCAGTTCGTGGCCGACGCCCACGTCAGTTTCGGACGTGCGCAGTTTCATCGGTTTTGCTTCGTATTATCGCCGATTCGTTGAGCACTTCGCCACCATTGCAAAACCCTTGCACGCTCTAACGGCGAAAGGAGTGAAATTCCGATGGGGACCGGAGGAGGAGGCTGCATTCTGCTCCCTCCGGGACGCCTTGGTAGGGGCCCCACCCTTGCGCTATCCGGACTTTGCGAGTCCCTTCTTGCTAGACACGGATGCTAGCAACACGGGCATTGGGGGGGTGCTGTCCCAAGTCGTTGGAGGGGTCGAACGGGTGGTCGCCTATGGTAGCAGGGTGTTGTCGCCGGCAGAGCAGCGCTACTGCGTCACCCGTCGCGAGCTGCTTGCCATTGTTTTTTTCGTACAACAATTCAGACCATATCTCTATGGTCGTCACTTTACGGTCCGGACGGACCACGCTGCGCTCCAGTATTCATTGCGGGTCGCCCAGCCCTCGGGCCAATTGTCGCGGTGGTTGGAAGTCCTCCAGGACTATCAGTTCACGACTACATACCGTAAGGGGTTGCGACACACAAATGCCGATGCCCTGTCGCGGTTGTTGCCTTGTCACAAATGTGCGTGCTTATCGGGATCGGCGCGCTGTAAACCGCCAGTTACGGAAGGTATGGAGGCGTTGGTTGCGACCGCGGGCACACCAATTGGGGATGTTCCCGCTACCCCAGGGGGTCAGGACTCGCTGCTCTCACTGTCGCTGATTGAGTGGGGCCGTCTCCAAATGGCGGACAGCTCCCTGCTAGCATTGCGCCGCAGGACGGGGGGTTCCGAAGGTGACCATGAACGAACTGGCTCCTACGTGCTTAAGCAAGGCCTGTTAATGAGATGGGACAGTTTGTCCCGGCGGCACGCGATTGTGGTGCCTTCTGCTGTGAGGGGGAAGGTTGTCTTGGCCGCACTCGAACGCCTCTTGCATTTGGGAGTTAACAAAACGCTTGCCCTGCTTCAGCGTGACTATTATTGGCCGGGAATGGGGAGTGACGTGGTGAATATTCTGAAGGGTTGTGTTGAGTGCGCCAGACGGAAACCACCGCCCGTGGCAGCTAATCCACCGCTGCAATCTATTCAGGTCTCGCGCACTAACGAGCTCGTTGCACTCGATATTCTGGGGCCTTTTCCAGTCACGCATAGGGGTAATAAGTACCTGTTGGTGGGGGTCGAATATTTTACCCGGTGGCCTATGGCGTGGCCACTCGCCAACCAGTCGGCGGCGGCTGTGACGGACGCCTTTGTCCAGGGCTACGTCCTGGACAAGGGGACTCCCGAATGCTTGCTGACCGACCAAGGGAAAATTTTTTCGAGTAAATTACTGCAAGAGGTGTGCGACCTGTTGGGTACTAAGAAGGTGCGTACCTCCCCGTACCACCCGCAGACGGACGGGATGGTGGAGAGGCTCCACAGGACATTGACTTCTATGCTGTGCCAGCAGGTGTGTGAGGCACATGTTGATTGGGACCTGCAGGTCCCTGGGGTCCTCGTCGCGTATAGAATGGCCCCCCATGCAGCTACGGGATTTTCCCCGTTTTATCTGATGTACGGTCGGGAAGCCGACCCGCCCATGGAAACGCAGCTGGGCCTGCCCGCACCACGAACTAATTCGAAATTGGCAGAGCATATTAAATTTAATATTCATAAGCTGACAGAGGCAAGGGAGGCCGCACGGCTTAATTCGCGGGCTCGCCAAATTGCAAACGAGCGGTTGCGTGCACGGAAGGTGTCCGTGCACAACTGGGAACCAGGTGACAGGGCCTGGCTGCATTGCCCTCAGGCACCTTTGGCTACGTCACCTAAATTGTTGAAGCCATGGCGGGGACCCGTGGAGGTCGTGCGGGTTGCACGCCCCCAGTGCGTTCAGATAAAATGGGGAAAACGCCGTTGGTACGTCCACCCCTCCCGACTGAAACCGTTCTCGCCTCCATATGGCCTCCCCTTGTGTCGTGAGGGCCGAGCATGTGACGTGACCGACGACCCTAAGGGGGAAATGTCTTTGCCTGATCCTCACATGTCTCCGCCTGATCCGCTCCCAGGTGTCTCGGAACTGACAGCTGCCGACCACCGGCGGCCGGATCTTCGCGGCGGGGCCGGTCCTTCCAGGCCCGATCCGCGCCGTCTAGAGCTGCCGGAGCCACCGGACGGTCGCCAGCGTCCCGTCCCATACGACGGACCGGCCAGACGGACTCGTGCTAGGTCGCGCTACTTTTTATGACCTACCACGTGAGGAGTCGAGGCAGCCGGAGCGCCTCGTCACTGCGTTTAGTCACAGAGACACTTGGCGCGTTCGTTTTCTGGTGTTCGCTTTTATTGTGTTGTTCGTCGGGCTGTATATTGCTTCTTATTTAAGTGTTGTGTTGTGTTGTTGTTGTTGCGTTACGGGGCACACTGGGGGGTGGAGTTTCTTTATTACTGCGTTGACGTTAGGTTGTGTTGTTGGTTAACAGCCGGGCGGGCTGCAAGCTATGTGGGAGGGGGTGATGTAGTGGTGATACGCGCTGGGATTAGGGATCGTATGCCAGCGCGTAATGATTGGCTGTGTATGTGGTGACACGCGCTGACGGTGGAGGATCAGGGGTCAGCGCGGGGTCGTGGGTTACGGGGTACTGATTGGCTGTGGGCCGGTGACGCGCTGAGAGGGAGTGACCGGGTGGCAGCGCGGTGTGATTGGTGGAGTAGTGTTAACACGCGCTGGGGAAAACGGATCGTAGAGAGAGTGCGTCGTGATTGGTTCACTAAGGAGCGATGCTCACGTCGACGTCCGCATCAGCTCCGTCTCTCGTGAGCAGGGGCTATAAAAGGGGATGCACACAGGCGTAAGGGCAGTATGTAACCAGCGAAGAATGAAGACGGGGATGAAGACATAGGGCCCTGCGGTACCTAGTCCCGCTGTCCTAACGGGACCGGGACTCTGTGTAACCCAGAGGCGAGTGTATTGTGTGTAGCCATAGGCATAGAGTCTACACGAGCCGAATGCATTGTGTGTAGCCAGAGGCATAGGGTCTACACGAGTCAAGTGTGTTGTGTGTAGCCAGAGGCATAGGGTCTACACGAGTCAAGTGTGTTGTGTGTAGCCAGAGGCATAGAGTCTACACGAGTCAAGTGTATTGTGTGTAGCCAGAAGCATAGAGTCTACACGAGTTAAGTGGAGTGTATAGTCCAAAGGATAGAGACCACCCGTTGTATTGTGACACGTCAAGATTTAATAAAAGTGTGTTACCCGTCAAGAAGTTCCTGCCGTCAATTCAAATACTTCACATAGACTGACACACATACAACGACTTACACACACACACACATCGACTCACACACAGACATACGTGGACTCACACACACATTGACGTAAACACACATGTACTTACACACACATATATCGACTAAGACACACACACATGGACTTACACACACATACATAGACTGACACACACCTTGCCCTACACACACATAGACATATGTACTGTGACACACAGACATCTACTTTAGATACACACATGTAGATTAACACACAAACATCGACTGACACACATAGACACACAAACGCTCATTGACTTACACACTCAGATGGAGCCATACACACACATCGACTCACACACACACGCATTCACTTAGACACACACATATCGAGTGAAACACACACGTATGGACTTACACACACATGTGGACTAACACACACACAGCGACTGATACGCACACAAATGGACTGACACACACACAAACACTTGTACGTACACACACACACATGGGGCGTTGTCCGTTTGAAAAAGACACACACATGGAGTCAAACAGACATGGACCCACACACATAGAAACCCATCGACTTACACGCACACAAAGACATATAGACTCACACACACAGACATCGACTTTAGGGACACACATGTAGTTTATGCACACAAACATTATCATTGTAATATTTGTAAACTTATTTGTTTAATAATAGTAAACAATAAACCTCAGTTCTTAGCGAAAGATGCAAGAAAATTGTACTTTACATTGGCGTGGTGACGCGTCGTCCCGTGCAGAGCCTGCGGCCTCGCTTAGATTGGCAAGCCGGAGGAGGTGAGACGTTGCCAGGCTGCGAGCTGGGCCGCTACCCCCCCCCCACCATCCCCCCGCCCGAGGCAGAATAATACCATGTAAGCGTTGTCATAATATTAAATTAATATGTAAGGGCTTTATAGCAGTAACTGTACGCATTGTGGTGGGGGGGGGGAAGACGACATCACACTGTGAAGAGAAATCGGCAGCGTGATGTGGATATTTATTCCATGTTAAACGCGTAAAATAAAATGTCTGCCGTGGGCTGGAGCGAACGCGCATGACTTGGCAGGGTCCGACCCCCCACGCAATTGTCGTGAGTTGGTACGGTCGATGTCGCACAAGAAGTAAATAATGAATAATAGAAACGGCACAAATGTGTTAATTAAACTACTTTAAAGTTTACGGATGGGAAAACGGAATAGCCTATTCCCACCGCGGGGCTTAGGGCGTGCTGCCTGTCAAAAAAAATTCTACGTGAAGCCCACCGTCCGAGAGCCAAATCCCCCGCAAGCGCGAGCGCGCGGAGACTTTTATATATAAGAAAGAAATAAATAAAAATAAATAAAAAATGATAAATAATAGAGGGGGGCATTTTTTGGGTTAGATTGCGTAAATATAAATGTATCGTTAAAACCCACCACCACCACCCGACACAGCCAACTATTAAGGGTTGTCACGTAAACAGAACATGTCAATGTGTCACTAATACAGCACACTGGTGTGTTGGACAGCCAAGCCACAACATTCACAATCTGAGTACTACGTTTCGCCAGTAATTACAACTAGCTTCATCAGGCAACAGCCACAAATCTTGCTGTCACCTGATGAAACTAGACGAACATGAGATGGGTGAGGTGCACCGCAACTCGCCTGGGGGCCCCTTAAAGTCGATGGCGGCCGGGATGACAACGATGGCGACCCGAAGCTTCCTCGACGTGCAGCGCGACACCCCGAGGCGATGTGTTCCAGCAGCCCGCAGTTATAGCAGACGGCGTGGCTGGAGCCCGGACAAGAGAAGGTTCATCTTCTTGGTTCTTTCGGTAAAGTCACGTAGAAGGGAAGTAAGAAAATAATAAAAATAAAACATAATAAAATTATTCTCACGACGTTTCGGCCACAACGCAAGCAGCCGTCCTCAGGTGAAAACCAGGTTTTGGGTTAGATCAGATCAGGTTTTCACCTGAGGACGGCTGCTTGCGTTGTGGCCGAAACGTCGTGAGAATAATTTTATTATGTTTTATTTTTATTATTTTATTACTTCCCTTTTACGTGACTTTACCGAAAGAACCAAGAAGATGAATCCCTGCAGTCACGAAAGCTTTAAATCAAAATTTAAGGGAAGGTTCCTTGAGGACGGTCACGTCATCCTTGCCACTCCATATCGCGTCTCCGACCTCCGCCGTCGACAGCAGCACAAACTGGAGCATGCTCGTCCTCTTCCGACTCCTCGCGCAAGCCCGCAGGTTAGGTAGCATGCCACCAGCCCCGTTTGTCTCTTCAACCCCAGGTGAGTCTGTATACAACGGGCGATCACGAGGGATGACGGATCATCCTCCAAGGCAGGTAAGGCAACGTTCAACTCCTTCGCCAGCCCCAACAGTCTTTATAAGACTAAAGAGTCAATGCCCGCCGCCTCCATCTTCGGAAATGCCGCCTGCGCCAGGGACAGCAGAGTGCTTCGGAAGGCGAGGGGCGTCTCGGCTTCCCTTCGCCGTTGTTCAGAAAATCTGTTGCATACACTGGACGGCGGGTCATAAACTGCGGCCATTGCCTTGAACGTTTGTGATAGCGTGGACCACTGCGCCGGCAGGATGGCGTAAAATGCCGCCAAGGCATCATCGTCAAGAGAGGTGGAGAGCGCTTTCAATGCTTCTTCCTCCGTCCACCCTGCCAACATACAGCTTCCGGTGAAGCAGCGTTTGAACACCTCCCAATCCCTGCCAGCTGCTGTGAATTCACGAACAAATAGGGGTCGGCGATGCAGCGCAGGGGCGTCCTGCGGCGCAGCCGGCGGATGGGAGGAAATGGCGACCTCTCTGCCGCGTGCTCCCACCAAAATGGTTGCCGCTCGATCAGGCGGCGTGGCGAGAAAGTCGCGTGCTCGGACGGCGGCAGTGACGATGTCGACGCCATGTGGCTCCGGGGCGATTTTCTCCGTCGACAGCTTTCCGGTGTTGAGTTTGGCGGCCAACTCGGCCGTGGCGCCCAGCAACGGTGATGAGTCTGCCGCCTGAACCACACAGCGCTGTTCCACTGGCGGTGAAGCCTCAGCAGAACCCTCCGGGCTTGCCATCCCCCGGGCTGTTGGTAGGATGATGTCTCCGTCGTCTTCGTCACCCAAGGAGTTTCTGGTAGGTTATCTACAACGTGTGAGTATCTTGCCTCGCTCTAGATAAAATTTGCCACTTCTGTCACCAAATGTAATGGCTCGACAGAGACGCACACACTCGTGTGGAGGCAACACTTATTTATTTAACACAACTGCAAGACACCCTACACTCTCGCTAACACTCAGGTACTACTTGGCATGGCCAAGCCAGGGGGGCTTCTGCTTGGCCATGATGACTGGAGGCTTCTTTCTTCATTTTATTCATGAGACGACTTCATCCCAGGCACGAACAGCCCAGCTCTCTGTGCTGAGCCGGCTTATAAGCCCCCCTGGCGTGGCCGGCCACATCCTGGTGTTGTATATGTCGGGTCTTGAAATTTTTTTTTTTTTTTAATTTTAATAAAGAGTGGGAAAATACACAATCACATGAATTTATGCTAATTTATGTAAATTATGCTAATTAGGGAGGTGATCGTATTGTATATGTATGTGCTTATGCTAATGTGTGCTGTTATGATAATTATGCTTACCTCGTTGTTCAGGGTTGTATTATCAATCGGGATAATACAATTATTCTCGCTTTAACATTTACTGATTATGTCTTAGTGTGTTTATGTCAGGTCTCCAAATTCAAATCTCACCACAGGATACAGTTCTTATAATTAAGATTATTATGCATGAACTCAGGGAGGCACCACTACTCTTCTGTGATAAGCAACTTTAATTCTAACAAACAAAAAAACATGCACTCTAATATGCGAACTCGTATGCTTGTGATTACGTTGTCAAACTGGGTAATCAAAACAATTGATTAATTCCTCGGAGTAACGCGAGCATATATGGCGATAGGAAAATTTCCTTAAACATGCGTACAACGATATTCATACGAATGACAATAAAGAAACATATCCCGAAGGCAAGGTATGCGTCAATGAATTAATCGGTAAGATTATGTAATTAACGAATCGTCTTGGACCAATGGTGTGCGACAGTGTGTCTGCTTGAGCAGATGTTTATCATTTATTCTAGATTTGAAGCTTTCGTGACTGCAAGGATTCATATTCGTAGGTTTTTTCGGTAAATTCACGTAGGTAAAATTTAAAATTAATAAAAGTAAAATAAAAATAAAAATCACGACGTTTCGGAGGCAACACAAGCTTCCGTCTTCAGGTGGAACTGTCACAGCACGATAACTGTATCAAGTGAGAGAAATTCCAAGAACACAGTATTTGTGTAATGCGAGCAAAAACAGGGTGGGTGCTGGCCTCCGCGCCACTCACGCGGGCCAGAGTATTGGGGGGCGGAGCCTGGTTGACGGAGCGTGCGGGAGGAGCCACTGCTCACCTGGGCTCCAATGGGAGTCGGGGTGAGCGGGGGCAGAGACGAGGGCAGTACAGGACGGAGGGGTCAGGGTCACGTGATAGGGAGGATAGGGAGAGAGCCGGAAGAGATTTAGGAGTTGGAAGAGAGTGGAAATAGGGGAAAGCCACGTTGGGCGGTGGCGGAGGAGTGGCGCCATTTGCCATGTGGTCGGGGTCCACGGCACCGTCGGCCAGCGGTGTACGTGGGGTAGCTAGCGAAGTGTAAGGAGCTAGTGGAGTGTGAGGAGCTAGCGGGCTGTGAGGAGTTAGTGGGGTGTGCGGGGCACACGGAGCAGCGGTGTGGCTGCGGAGTATGCGGGGGCACACGGAGCAGCGTTGTGGCTGCGGGGTGTGCGGAGCACACGGAGCGTGCGCGGGGTGCACGGCAGTAGAGGCGCGGGTCCGACAGTGGACGCCGCGGGGTGCGAGACAAAAACCCAATAAAGGACAAACGGAGACCTACATCGCCTGCAGAGTCCTTTATTACATTTGTATATCTTCTTGGTTCTTTCGGTAAAGTCACGTAGAAGGGAAGTAATAAAATAATATAAATAAAACATAATAAAATACAATTCTCACGACGTTTCAGCCACAACGCAAACAGCCGTCTTCAGGTGAAGAACAGGTCTGTCTGCTTGGTGGTGTTCATTCAGACGCTGTCTTTCCGACACCCTAACAATAATTGAGGACTTGGTCCAACATGGATTGAATTCGGATGTACCTGCGCTGGTTAGGCATTGCCTCACCAACACTTATTTTACCTGGAATGGCACCTTCTACAAACAGAATGAGGGTACCCCTATGGGCTCCCCCTTGTCACCAGTGATAGCCAACATGTTCATGGAAAAGTTTGAATCAGACGCCATCCAGACATCCACCCTGCGTCCTTCCCTGTGGAAGAGGTATGTGGATGACACTTTCGTCATTTGGCCACATGGCCTCCCAGCATTGAACCACTTCTTGGACCACATCAATTCCAGACACCCATCCATCAGATTCACCATGGAAGTGGAGAAAGATGGTAAACTACCATTCTTAGATATTCTGTTTGAGAGGAAACCTGACGGATCCTTGGGACATTCTGTCTACAGGAAAGCCACCCACACAGATTCCTACTTGAAACCCGATTCCCACCACCACCCATCTCAAGATAATTCTCTCATCAAAACGCTATACCACAGAGCTCATGGCATTTCTGACCAACACCACCGGGCCAGTGAATTAAGACATGTACATCGGGCCCTCAGGATAAACGGATACTCTGACCGCACCATCCGCCAAGCTGTTTCTCCCACCATACAGAAACAGCCACATGAAACTCCGATCAAAACTATCACGTTACCATACATAGCAGGCGTGACCAAAAAGATCTCCAAAATTCTAAACAAACATAAGATTCAAGTCCGATTCAGTAAAGTACATAAAATCCGTGATCTAATTCCATCTGTGAAAGATGTCATTCCTGACTTACAATACCCTGGAGTCTACAAACTGAGTTGCAGTTGTGGTGATTGCTACATTGGAGAAACGAAACGTCATATCTCTGATCGTGTCCGCGAGCACAAGTCAGATCTGAAACACGGCAAAACTGATTCTTCCGCCGTTGCCGATCATTGCTACAATGCTGTGGGCTCTCAAGAAATTGTCTTTTCCAAGACTAAGGTGCTCTGCAAGCCTCCTGGCTACCATCAAAGGTTTGTACACGAGGCCATCCAAATATACAAACACAGATATAATTTCAACCGTGATGATGGGTACAAACTTAGTAATCATTGGAAAGATGTTATTAACCATGCAAAAAAGATTTAACTACACATATTTGGAGCATTCCTGGCAGCGATTTCAGCCGCACCACCTCTACATAACAATAGGCTCTGTCAACCATTCTACACAACAAAGACTAATTTCCTGGCAGCGATTTAAGCCGCACCACCTCTACATAATAAAAGGCTCAGTCAACCATTCTACACAACAAAGACTAATTTCCTGGCAGCGATTTCAGCCGCATCATCTCTACATAACAAAAAGGTTCAGTCCCTTTCACACGCACCTTTACATCATCTGCTCCTAGTTTACACAACAAAGGCTCATTCCTAACATCGTGCTTCAGCCGCACCGAACCTCACAAAAATAATATTCATGGCCTACCTTGGCTCCTCCCACCCTCAACCAATATATATATACAAATACTGTTTCTTGGAATTTCTTTCACTTGATACAGCTATCGTGCTTTGACGGTCCCACCTGAAGACGGAAGCTTGTGTTGCCTCCGAAACGTCGTGATTTTTTATTATTTTATTTTACTTTTATTAATTTTAACTTTTTACCTACGTGACTTTACCGAAAAAAAACCTAAGAATATGTTCCGATTTTATTGAGGTAATGCGTTTCATCAGAGCCTGGTTTCTTTCGCATTCCTTGAGCCATCCCACCATCAAAAGGAAGGAGCTGCTCCAGATTGCCCCAACGTGCGTCCTTTCAGCCCCCCCACCCTCTGCAATAATTAACCTGCTTCCCCCCCTTCCCTCGCGGGGGTGTTACATTCTTTGCTTCTCACAAAGGGGGTGTTACATTGTCTCTCCCTTTGTGGTGTTATTGCTACCACATGCTGCTGGAAGACAAAGGCGGCTGGGAGGATTTATCTATGGAATACATTTTATCTTGGTTGCGCGTGGTTGACCTATTTCGCCTTATCCCTCCTGGATGACCCTTGGTCTAATACTTCATAATTATTATTTGGTTTGTTTATTCAAGATTTGTGATTTAGCATTGTTATTACCACGTATATTCATAGGGTTTCATTAACCTTCGTTCCCCCGTCTGTATCCAGGGATTGCGCTGTTTCACTCGAGTTATATTTTGATATCCTGAGGTTAGATGTAACTAAGTTTGGACTTAAGTTTTCGTGATTTTAGGAATTCATATTCCTTGGTTTTTGGAAAGGTCACGTAGGCAGAAGAATAAGAAAAAGGTGAATAACATTAGTATTCAAATAGTAAATGAGAAATAATACCCCACTAATGTAGGTTGTAGCCTGGTCTTTAATCGGAGTGAGTGTTTGGGTCTATGATGGTCACTTATTCTTGTCGCTAAGTTTTTGGACTTTTCCGTTAAATATAATAACCTAAAAACATGCCTGTTTGGTTTTCGCTGCCCGGGAAATTGTCGACGCATGGTTTTTTAAATTAGTTTTTAGGGCTCACCTCTGGCTCTCTGGTCCCGAGTGTGGCTGCTCGTGGGGGGGGGAGGGTGTCTCACCCCCTGTTGCTCCAAGCGACCCCGTGATTGATTATTGAAAAAAATATCAGCAGAATTATTCTTAATATTATTTTTTGGAAAAAGGCCTATTGATACAACACTGGCCACGCCCTCCTGCTCGAACCCACGACAAGGCTCCACTCCCCGACGACGTGACCCCCAGGGTCCCCCAGGGCCCCCCAGGGCCCCTGACCCCCACCTGGATCCGATCACGTGTCCCGCCGGGGTCACGGCCTGACACAACCCCCGTGGCACTCGTCAACAGCCTCCATACCGAACAGGCAGTGACGTCACGCATAGAGACCCAACATAGCAGTGACGTCATGTGTGGAGAGACCCAACAGCAGTGACGTTGTGTGTGTACTGCCCCAACATAGCAGTGACGTCATGTGTGTACTGACCCGACACGGTAGTGACGTCAAATGTCACTACACTTGCATGAAGCCCATGAGCTTGTAATTACCAACATACTCTTCTAGCATTGGCACATCCACACATGATACAGTGAGGGGAAAACGTATTTGATTCCCTGCTGATTTTGTACGTTTGCCCACTGACAAAGAAATGATCAGTCTATAATTTTAATGGTAGGTTTATTTGAACAGTGAGAGACAGAATAACAACAAAAATATCCAGAAAAACGCATGTCAAAAATTTTATAAATTGATTTGCATTTTAATGAGAGAAATAAGTATTTGACCCCCTCTCAATCAGAAAGATTTATGGCTCCCAGGTGTCTTTTATACAGGTAACGAGCTGAGATTAGGAGCACACTCTTAAAGGGAGTGCTCATAATCTCAGCTTGTTACCTGTATAAAAGACACCTGTTCACAGAAGCAATCAATCAATCAATCAGAATCCAAACTCTCCACTATGGCCAAGACCAAAGAGCTCTCCAAGGATGTCAGGGACAAGATTGTAGACCTACACAAGGCTGGAATTGGCTACAAGACAATCGGCAAGCAGCTTGGTGAGAAGGTGACAACAGTTGGTGCGATTATTCACAAATGGAAAAAACACAAAATAACTGTCAATCTCCCTCAGCCTGGGGCTCCATGCAAAATCTCACCTTGTGGAGTTGCAATGATCATGCGAACGGTGAGAAATCAGCCCAGAACTACACGGGAGGATCTTGTCAATAATCTCAAGGCAGCTGGGACCATGGTCACCAAGAAAACAGTTGGTAACACACTACGCCGTGAAGGACTGAAATCCTGCAGCACCCGCAAGGTCCCCCTGCTCAAGAAAGCACATATACATGCCCGTCTGAAGTTTGCCAATGAACATCTGAATGATTCAGAAGACAACTGGGTGAAAGTGTTGTGGTCAGATGAGACCAAAATGGAGCTCTTTGGCATCAACTCAACTCGCAGTGTTTGGAGGAGGAGGAATGCTGCCTATGACCCCAAGAACACCATCCCCACCGTCAAACATGGAGGTGGAAACATTATGCTTTGGGGGTGTTTTTCTGCTAAGGGGACAGGACAACTTCACCGCATCAAAGGGACGATCCGGTACAGAACACCGACCCATCCTCCGCGCAACAAGCAACAAGAATTAAGAATGGAACAATGCACAACAACGGCAACCGACACGCCAGAACGGCCGACGCGCATAAACCAGGAATGCGGTGTCTCAGAGCGTGTCCGTGTTGCTGGTCCATCCGCCTGGCTCAAGTCCAACTTCAGAGAGCAACTGGTAGAGCAGGAGTGACGAACAGACGCTCCACTCCCCCTTCAAGTCCACATTCGGTTAGCACAACTGGCAACACCCAGTGTGGCAGGCGCTGAAGATCTGTGACGAGAAGGAGAAGCCAACCCCCTGAGGTACAACACAACAAAACGCACATCCGCGTGTCGTACACGACAGCCACCCGGCCCCAGGGTAGTGGAGATGATCGAAATCCGGCCCGCGTAAAGAAAACCCCAATAAATACCCAAAATAGACGCGATGGATGCCCCAGTATTTACATTTTAACAACAATATTATTTACACGTGACAACAAACAAATTTTTTTTTCCTGCTCTTGCCCACCAGCAGTCCTCCCTTGAGGACCAGCACAGACATCTTACGTACACAGCATGTACCCACTGTCACTCTCAACAAAGCCCCCAGCCGCACACCCTCGCGTGGAGAGAGCCACGCTCCCCAGCGGTAACATTTAACTCGCCCTCACCGTGGTCGTCCAACCACAGCAACGTCCACTGGCCATACACTCGGCCAGTGCAATTTTGGGGACGAGACAATGGCACATCGCAACAACTCAGCCACGCTCCATCCCGTACTATCCCATCACCAATGGACACATGTTGTATCCTAACCCTTCTTCCATAATTGAGATTAATAATATTTGATGATTTTTATATATTATCTTTTTACTTGTTTTTTTTAATGAGTGAAACACACCAAAGCGCACCAAACTGCAAAACACCAGGTGTTGTTAAGTAATGAACGAGAGGAGGGCTAGGATGACAGAATTGCAACCTTGCTTCAAGGCAAAGGCAGTGAAAGGAAGCAGAGGCGCCTTTGTCTAAGTCATAACCACAGAAAGCCAGGAATCATCACTGATTGTGTGTTAGGGATTCCGAGCTAATTAGAACACGTGCACACAGAAAGGGAGGTAGAAGCACGCCTTGTTCTCCTGCAGCTGAGGAAACATAGATAAACCCAAGAAGGCCAAGAATTAAATTAAGTGGGTCAGCTCAAGGCTGTGTGCACAGGGGGGGAGGCAGAGACAGTGCGGGGGTCACCAGAAGTTCGCGTTCGCCTAGTTAAGACAAAAAGCTCAATTATTCTGTATTGCTATTAAAGTAACGTTAAAGTCGGAATTTAACAACAGGGTAGGCTAAAGTTTGATATTCACACCCACTCCAATTAAACCAGGTCACAAGTACGCCTACTGAACCATCACCATCATTAAGTCAATATGAAATGTTATTTTCATACTTTAATGCTTTCTATACAACTCGACCCGAAGCATATGCATGAAAAGACAAAAGTAAAACTTATGAAAAGCCAGGATAACGGGATGAATCACCACCAGGTCGAATATAAATACATAATAAAAAACGATGTTAAACCCAGGGTCGGAGAGAAAGGGAGATCCCGGCCGTCTTTGTATCCCCGCAGCGCGGGATGGGAGTGTGTGTACGCTCGGGGAGACGCCTCCACTTGGGTCGGGCACCACGATGGGAAACGACAGACCTTGGGTTACATGCGGAATCATGGCTGTGAAATAGTAAGGGACAAATGTTAACTTAAAACTTTTGGCCATTTCTTTGTGCGCCGGGTCGGAGAGAGCGTTGCCCCTCCCTCCAGGTGGTGCGAACAAAGACGCCTATGAGACATTTGTGACGTCTGTGTTTTGGGTTCATGGGGAAGGCCAGACAGGAGATAATGTTGCGCCCAGACAGAGAGACGACCTCGAGGCAATTTGTAACATCTGATTGTTTGCTCGTGGGTTTTATGGAGGGAGTGGGACAACGGAATACCGTGAGTGATGCACACAAGGACATACGGACGTACGGACACACACGTGGGCACACCTGCCTACGGACAGATCCTGACACAGCAAAAATCGAAAGAAGTCCCGCCTTGTGGGCGGGATCCAGGGGGAATTTTCGGCATAAAGTAAAGGATCCTGAGCATTGGAAATCAGTGCGACGGGAGGGTCGACTCAGGAACGAGTGCGACCAGAGTGGGTCCACTCAGGAGTGCGACCAGCGGGTCCACTCAGGAGTGCGACCAGAGGGTCGACTCAGGAGCGAGGGCGACCAGCGGGTCGACCCAGGAGCGAGCTCGACCGGGAGGGTCGACTCAGGAGCGAGCTGCGACCAGCGGGTCGGCTCGACTCATCTTCAGCTCGTCAACCTCTGCCGAATCGGGGGTCTCTGCTGCCACCGGAGTGGTGAGCATCGCGGATCGGCGACAACCCAGAGCTGCACGCTACGAGCGAGTTGTGGGCGCCACCTACCGACCGGGTTCCGAACTGCGACAGCGTATCAACGGGCATCCGAACCAGTTCGCCACGGTGACAGGGGATCAACTGATACGTATGACGCGCACCGCCCCCTCACCACACGACCACCAGGCGTCTGTTTGACCTAAAGAATCGACTCCGAACACTGACTATTCAAGACAACTCTTACCACTCAAAAACACTCGAACCCATAAGCCATCCGTGGCTGGAAAGCATCGCAACGAGACCGAGTGATGGCCCTCCGTCGTTTATAAGAGTATTCTTAATTTTTATCTTTAATATTTAGTGGGCTGTACTCTTAATCGCATAAATTCCCAACAGATCCATCAATACGAACTGATTCTTGGCACCTCCTTCCGCCGAGCCACGCTCACGTGGGGAGTGGTGGCCCACCGGATCCTTATCAGGTGATCTGGTCCCCAATTAGTAAACTTGGTATAAGATAACGAGCTTCGGAAAAGGAGCACCGTCGCAGGCCCTTACTCCGGGCCGTTCTGTTGTCAGATAACCTGCCGATGTATCTGTTGAGATTGGTGCCTTTAAGAATAATAACTGTTTTTGATTGTGTTTTTATCGCCGTATAATCTTTCAAGTATCTTTCAGTCATAATCGCCGCACGTACTCGCATCCTCTACAGAATATTCAACTGTCCCGTGACCCAAGGTGTTAACAACGTGATAAGGGTTGCGTATGGTCAATAAGGAGTGTGGTACTGCATGAACAATATTGAGTATAATCATTCATTAGCGTTAAGGTTTTCTTAGCATAGTATTTGCATATTTCAACGACTCTCTCCCTCACTAACAACCATCGCGTTATGAACAATATTGAGTATAATCATTCATTAACATTAAGGTTTTCTTAGCATAGTATTTGCGTGTTTTAACGACTCTCTCTCTCACTAACAACCATCGCGTTATGCGGGATCCATGTGCAGTTGTCAAAGTGAAATCAGACAATCGTTGATGATACTGTATTGATGCCGTGTTGACGTTCCGGGATTGAGAGTTCGCATATTATATCATAGTTAAGGTTGAATTAGTAATACATTGATCAATACAGAAGTGGTTGTGTGATTCTTTCCTGAAATCTATGCATAAGATCTGCTTCTGCGTTGAGATTTGAACTTGGTGACCTTAATAAACACACTAATACATACTCAGTAAATGTTAAAGCGATAACGGGGTGAACCGGGGACCTAAAAATATAACCACGAATAAAACTCTGGGAATGTTAAAGCGAGAATGAGACGAACCTAGACAACGATGCCGAGTTAATCTAAGTTAATCTTGCATACTTACACCACACCTGCATAACTGCATACGATTAATTGCCTTCTTCCGATCGATAACCCACCCTCGTCACCGAGGCGGGGTCTGGTTATCATAACGACTTGTATTATCATAATTACACCCACTCGCATAATTAATCCGATTACCTCTCGAATTGGCATAATTAAAATGTGCGTAATTACATAAATTAACATATTTCCGGATAATTACACATTTGGCCAGATTTCATTTAATAATTATTATTTTCACTGAATATTCATAACACACAGGTACAACATAATAATTTCACCCACGCACGCATACAACATAACAAATTTTCTTAACCCAACATATACAACATAATGGGGGCTCGTCTTCCGGGATCTCTCGCAGACAGTTATGCATGAATTCAGGAACGAATCACTGATGTGTTAATCAAAGTGTTGTGAACTAACGCTGCCTTGTGATTGTAAACGGGGGTATACAAACAAAACGCGCTCTGAAGGGAAATACCAGAGTAGCAGAGTATAACAAAGACAGCTGGGCTGAGATTATTTGCTCGAGTTGAACTGACGCATCCTGTGATACAATTGTTTATATGTGCTCTGAAGGGGAATTCTAGAGTAACTCACGACGCACATGAGATGTTAGAATTAAGATACACTCTTAAGTCTATTAACCACACTACATAATAGAGATGGCACAGGATCCACAACATTCTGAGTTTGACACGCCAACGCATAACACTGATACAGAGTGGACCTCTGAGGAGGAGATGGAATCTATGGAAAAACAATATCGGGAATTTGTGTTAAAACGTACTGGACGGACTGCTAGCCAGCAGACGGAGCAGAGAGATATATGGGAGGGGAGCCATACAGAAGATGTTAAGGCCCATAGAAGGAAACTACTTAAGGACGTGATGAAATGTGGCAAAGCCAAACGTGACGTAAAAATTGCAGAAATAGCGAGGGTAGACTCGTATCTCCTCGCACAGACAGACAGAGAAAGATTATGGAATGAGGAAAAATTTGAAAGGGAGAGACAAGAGAAACTGTCCTTAATGGTGCAGGTAGAGCGTCTGCACGCCCTCGTGAGAGAGAAAGAATCCGCACTAAATGCACCAGTGAAACACCCAGACGTTGATACACAGAACACATACGGGAGTAACAATTTACCACACTCCGAGCCACGGGGACGTAGCCCAGGGCCAGATCCCACAATGAGTATGGCTACTATGCAAAGCAATTTTGATAAAGTAACACCCTCGCAAATCGAGGAGAGAGAAGAGGAAATAATAATACAAACGGGGAAACATGAGGCCGACCACCCCAACGTTAGAGAGAGACAAATAATTAACCCTAAGTCATCAGGATACACTGTAATGATAGAGCGGGAAAGGGCGGAGCTGGTGCAAGACGGGAAACATGACATAAACAGAACACCAGGCAGACGCACGCTACGCAAGTATGACCGACATGATGCAGATGACAGAGACAGCTCACCAGAGAAACGCACCTCGCACAAACACGACCAACACGACACACGTAACAAGAGCTCACCAGAGAGACGCACATCACACAAGCATGAGCCATGGGATAAGCAGAAATCACCGAGCCAAATTGACCCACGTAACAGGTGCAAAAGGCACTACAAAAGTGATGTTAAGCAGAGCCATCGTGATGGTGACGGCTCATCTGACACTGACTCCTCTGACAATGACCAACCCGACACGGATAACAGGAGCTCACCAGAGAGACGCACATCACACAAGCATGAGCCATGGGATAAGCAGGAATCACCGAGCCAAGTTGACCCACGTAACAGGTGCAAAAGGCACTACAAAAGTTATGTTAAGCAGAGCCACCGTGATGGTGACGGCTCATCTGACACTGACTCCTCTGACAATGACCAACACGACATGGGTACCAGAGAGAGCTCACCAGAGGGACGCATGACATGTAAAAATCACCCACGCAAAACCACCCGCACCAAAAATCACAGAGACAGGAATCCCGATAACCATGAAGCACGAGACAAACATAAATTCAACACCTCACCTAGCAGGCACCACTCACGTAGTAGGCAGCATGAAGGTCGAGGACAAAGACACTCACCACATAGACACCGCTCAAGGAGATCACGCACACCAACCCACAAGCACGAATCACAAGACCCACATAAGGAAAACAAGAGACACAAGCAACGGGACAGATACGAATCCTCGGACAGAGGGAGATCACGACACAGACACGGGACACATGACAACAGTGATAGTGGAGACAAGGGTAGCTCAAGGGAGCACTCCTCAGGAACCGACACCACTGATGACGAACAACACACTTTTAACAGTAAGACACTAAAACTAATGGACAAAGCACTCGTGAGAATTCCCTATTTCGATCCACATAACAAGAACAGGGATATCCACACTCACATAGCTACAGTGGAACAGGAGGCTAAGATCCGGGGTCTGGGTAAATCAGCAGAAAAGGCATGTTTATTATCAAGGAGCCTACAGGAACCCGCCAGACCATGGGTAGCCTCCCTGCCAAATAGGGTGAAGAGTGACTTTAAACAATTGAGCCGAGCAGTAGTTAAGAGATTTGGGGAATACTCCACACTATCCGAAGGATTGAACGCGGCAAAGGTGATGACCCAGTGTGTAGACGAAGACCCACGAGATTATCTCCTACGCCTTAAGAAAGCATATTACGCAGGGGACGTGGACAATGCCCAGGGAGATAAGACAGTCTTAAAAGTGATGTTCTTCCAATCATTGAGACCTGAAATAGTGAGAATAGTAGGAATGATGTTGGACCCCGAGACTGCCTCCCTACGCCAGATTGAAAGCAAGGCCCACACGGCCTGGGTGAACGGACGGAAAACCACTGGCATAGCCAAAACCCACATCGTCACCAGAGATAAAGAATGCCTCGATCTGGAGGGAAGCGAATCTCCAAGGAATAATATTAGCGCCACACGGGGTGGACATGAATTCCCCCAGGAGAGGGCGCCTAACCCAATAGAATCAACACCCGTCCACAACACGCTGAATAACGTTCCACGTGGGGGGAGGAACGAGGCCAGAGGAACCTGGTACCCACAACCGCCACCACCATGGAATGCAGAAGAGGGCGGAGGCTGGAATTATGGAGGAGGAAGAGCGAGTGACGGGCCATACCTACCCCGCGGAGGCCGACGCCCACCAAACCAGTTACCATATCGTCCCCCACTGCCGCCTCCACTAACAATAGAGCATAGACCACCGTTAGCTAACAGGAATCGATATGCTCACCACATTAGGATGGAAAAAGAGCTCCTAGGGAGTATGAAGACTTCCATGCAAGTAGCAAAGGGAAGAATACCAACTATACCCACACAGGAGGAGGACACACCCAGAGCAAAGGTAGCCCAAGTGAACGTAGAGAAGACAAGAAGCCTCGAAGCAATCACCGAAGTGGTACCAGAGGGAAAAGGGTACCATCTGGGGGAATTGAAGTCCCGTAGGACCAGTCGGACGAGTCCACGTGGAAGTAATACTGCAAGACACCCTGACCAGCCAGGGCCTTTGTGATACTGGAGCAGAAATATCCATGATATCCAGAAAATTATTTGACGAACTCCAGACTGCCCTCCAGAGGAAGAATGAAACACTACAAATGATGCCAAGTAAACTTACCTACTCAGGATGTGAAGGGACCCACATGCGACCATTGGGCAAAGTTATGACGAAGTTGACGTTCAACAAAATCAACATGAACCATCCCCTATATGTCGTACAATACCCAGGAAAAGAACTGATTATTGGGATCGAACTACTGAATCGCCTGAAACCCATTATGAACCTTGAATCCCGACAAATTTGGGCACAGTCAATGCCGGAGCAACAAAGGGACTCAGAAGATGAAGACGTTATGAGAGACTCCACGGGAATCCAAGTGATAACACAGGAGCTCGACGACCTATCAACGACAATCAGGAACGAAGACGAGCTCCCCGCAGGAATTCGAATCACTCAGCTAATGACTAACAGACTGAGAGAAGACCGAAAGGAAGCCGACTTAGAGTCAGTATCACCAAATGACCGTCCCCTCATGGAGTATATACTGCCCCCTGGAGGCCAAACCGACGAACTGCAAACTGATGAAGGAGAACACAAGGGCAAGAGCGTATTACCCTCGGATGAAGCCAAGGCAACTCAACCGATAGTAACGCAAAAGGAACTTTCAATTGAGCCGCCCGAAACCACGAAGGCCCTAGATCCAAACCAAGAGAAAAGAGTCCTTACAATAGAAGAACAAATAGAACAACAAATTGAAGCAGCAGACGCCCTAGAGAGCGACACTCAACGAGACGAGCTACGACAACTGCTCCAAAAATACAACTCCCTGTTCTCCAAAGACTCCTATGATTGTGGCAAAACCGACCTACATGTGGTATCCATTCCCACACTGGAGGGAGCACCAGCGGTATACGTGAAGCAATACAAGATTCCACTGGCCGCCTATGAATCGATCCAAGAAACCCTAGAGAACCTACTCAAAAAGAACATAATCCGGGAATGCAACTCGACCTACAACTCACCCATTTGGCCAGTACTAAAACCCACGGGAAAATGGAGACTCACGATCGACTACCGACAACTCAATAAAACAGTTCCCCTATCTCGATGGCCAATGGCAGAAATCGACCACGGTCTCAACCAAATAAAAGGCGCAAAGGTACTCACCACAATGGACCTAGCAAATGGCTTCTGGACCATGCCAGTAAAAGAAACCGATCAATACAAGTTGGCCTTCACCTTCGACGGAATACAGTATACCTGGAATCGCTGCCCGTTCGGATACTCGAACTCACCTGCAGACTTCAACATATTCCTCCACAAGGCGATGGGCGACGCAAAAGAGCGAGGCACCATCGTCTACGTCGACGACATACTAGTCAAGGACTCCTCATGGGAAGAACACCTCGAGAGCCTCCAGCACACCCTCGAGCAGTTAAAGGAAGCAGGCGCAAAGATTTCAATACAAAAAGGACAGTGGGCACGCAAAAGGGTGGACTACCTCGGGCTCCAGGTCGGCACTGAGGGAATGTTACCCCAAACCAAAAGACTTGAAGCCCTCCTCGCACTCAAATCGCCCACCACAGTCACGACCCTTCGGAGCTTCTTAGGGATTTGCAACTACCTTCGACAGTTCGTGGACGACTACGCAGGAATCGTTCGACCCTTAGTTAAACTACTGCAAAAAGACGAACCATGGGAGTGGGGACAGGAACAGGAAGCCGCAGAAAAAGAATTAAAACGACAGATCACAGAGGCATCCTGCCTAGCATACTTAGAGAAAGGGAAAGAATACTACCTGGAGACCGCATACTCAGATTATAGTATCAGCTCGGTACTGTACCAGAGACAGGAAGCAGAGAAACGAGTTATTGCCTATGCCAGCAAAGCCCTCCGGGGAGTGGAGATGAAGTTCTCCGAGTGTGAGAAGGCGATATTTGGAAACATCTGGGCCATACAACATTTTCGGAACTTGTTGAACGGAGAGAGGATCATCCTGGAAACGAATCATGAATCCTTGGCATACCTCAACAGTAAGAAGATTCGAGAGGGCCGCGTAACCAGCAGCCGAATAGCCAGCTGGGCACTGACACTCCAAGGCCTACCAATCACAGTGAAATACGCAAAAAACAAGAAAAGTCCAATGGCCCAAGGTCTTGCCGATTTACATGATTGTACCTTTGACAGCATAGAAGCAGAGGACGAAAAGATACCTCCGGAGGACAACAGGTACCTGCCCTTCAGGAAGGAGACATGCGCCGACCTACCAGTGGTATACATCGATGGATGCTCCAAGATGAAGGAGAACAAGCTTCACGCTGGGTCAGGAGTCATTTGGGAAACTGGCCCACTCACAGGGATTCAAGAGGGATTTCAGCTGGGACCAAAGTCAAACCAGTATGCAGAGTTGGTCGGGGTACACATCGCTGTCCAGATGGCATCCGATAACCAAATACGGACCATGGTGGTGTGCACTGATTCCAACTACGTACAGCACAGCTTCCTGCACCACCTACCCATATGGAAAAAAAACGAGATGAAGAACCATAGGAATAAACCAATTCGCCATCGAGAACTATTCGAGGCCATAGATAAGATGGTTCAGAACAAGGATATGAAGAGATTTTGGAAGAAAGTCAAAGGGCACTCCAAGATACCTGGTCAAGAGAAAACTGGGAACGACCAAGCAGATGCCATAGCAAAAGTGGGAAGCCTGGAAGGCACCCCGTGGAAGCTAGAAGACCAAACCGACAGAGACGGACAACAAGAGTCGACGAACCAAGACATCGCCGTGATAAGACTGGTCACAAGAAGTGGGAAGAACCCGGCAGAAGCTGGAACCAGAGCCCAATTGAACAGTGCCCAGCCATCCGAAGACCTGATCAGAATGCAACAAGAGGACGAAACACTAAAGACACTCGCCGATCATATCCAAGATCCAGCAGAAATAATGTGTGGTCCGTCAAACCTAAGCTCCAAGGAAACTTGCAAGTTTAAGCTAAGTAAACCCAAAGAAAGAACCGGAACAGTGGCCATGATAGCTAATGCCCAGTGGTTGATTAGCACCCCTCTAGACACGGCAATTGTTTCCACCGATCAACACTCCATAACCATGGAAGTTCCGATTCCAAGCCACGCCGCACTGGTCACAATACCAAGAGGAACATTCGTACGCATAGGGGACAAGGTATTATATAACCTAGACAAAAGCCTACACCAAGCGGAGGTAGAAATAGTAGACACATTCCGAGGCCACAAGTTTGAGATAAGCAGCACTCTGTCCAACTTGTCGAACAGTAAAGAGTTCCATATGGTGAAATTATCCCTCAGCGAATCAGAGATTAACATAACAGATCTTACTTGGGCGACCGAAGAGGCTGGATATCAGCGAAATCAACAGATGGGGATGGGAATCACCGGGGCAACAGGGATGATCATACTAGTCCTGGCTATTCTAACCTTAACATACCGTGTGGCCAAAATGAATGCCGAACTTAAAAGACTAATCGCAGGCACAAGCCACCTACCATTCGAGCCCAGGAACAGGGATAGAGCCAAGGCCTGATGATGCCACCCAAGAGTAACCGTAGAAACTATCTTTTAACGATATCTCCTATAACACGTAGTCAATAGAATAATTTTTCCCTCCCTTATCGTCTTACCTTCCTTTAGAATTTTTTTTTTCCTCTCTCTTGTCACATATAACCTGTTAAGTTGTGACACGTACGCGCGCGTTGTAAGGAATAGCAGCAAAACTTGAGGACAATCGATGGTTCATGATGGAAGAAGGGTATACATTTTTTTTAAAAATAACCCGTGGCCATTTGACCACTGGTCATTTTTAAAAGGGCGGAATGTTGTATCCTAACCCTTCTTCCATAATTGAGATTAATAATATTTGATGATTTTTATATATTATCTTTTTACTTGTTTTTTTTAATGAGTGAAACACACCAAAGCGCACCAAACTGCAAAACACCAGGTGTTGTTAAGTAATGAACGAGAGGAGGGCTAGGATGACAGAATTGCAACCTTGCTTCAAGGCAAAGGCAGTGAAAGGAAGCAGAGGCGCCTTTGTCTAAGTCATAACCACAGAAAGCCAGGAATCATCACTGATTGTGTGTTAGGGATTCCGAGCTAATTAGAACACGTGCACACAGAAAGGGAGGTAGAAGCACGCCTTGTTCTCCTGCAGCTGAGGAAACATAGATAAACCCAAGAAGGCCAAGAATTAAATTAAGTGGGTCAGCTCAAGGCTGTGTGCACAGGGGGGGAGGCAGAGACAGTGCGGGGGTCACCAGAAGTTCGCGTTCGCCTAGTTAAGACAAAAAGCTCAATTATTCTGTATTGCTATTAAAGTAACGTTAAAGTCGGAATTTAACAACAGGGTAGGCTAAAGTTTGATATTCACACCCACTCCAATTAAACCAGGTCACAAGTACGCCTACTGAACCATCACCATCATTAAGTCAATATGAAATGTTATTTCCATACTTTAATGCTTTCTATACAACTCGACCCGAAGCATATGCATGAAAAGACAAAAGTAAAACTTATGAAAAGCCAGGATAACGGGATGAATCACCACCAGGTCGAATATAAATACATAATAAAAAACGATGTTAAACCCAGGGTCGGAGAGAAAGGGAGATCCCGGCCGTCTTTGTATCCCCGCAGCGCGGGATGGGAGTGTGTGTACGCTCGGGGAGACGCCTCCACTTGGGTCGGGCACCACGATGGGAAACGACAGACCTTGGGTTACATGCGGAATCATGGCTGTGAAATAGTAAGGGACAAATGTTAACTTAAAACTTTTGGCCATTTCTTTGTGCGCCGGGTCGGAGAGAGCGTTGCCCCTCCCTCCAGGTGGTGCGAACAAAGACGCCTATGAGACATTTGTGACGTCTGTGTTTTGGGTTCATGGGGAAGGCCAGACAGGAGATAATGTTGCGCCCAGACAGAGAGACGACCTCGAGGCAATTTGTAACATCTGATTGTTTGCTCGTGGGTTTTATGGAGGGAGTGGGACAACGGAATACCGTGAGTGATGCACACAAGGACATACGGACGTACGGACACACACGTGGACACACCTGCCTACGGACAGATCCTGACACAGCAAAAATCGAAAGAAGTCCCGCCTTGTGGGCGGGATCCAGGGGGAATTTTCGGCATAAAGTAAAGGATCCTGAGCATTGGAAATCAGTGCGACGGGAGGGTCGACTCAGGAACGAGTGCGACCAGAGTGGGTCCACTCAGGAGTGCGACCAGCGGGTCCACTCAGGAGTGCGACCAGAGGGTCGACTCAGGAGCGAGGGCGACCAGCGGGTCGACCCAGGAGCGAGCTCGACCGGGAGGGTCGACTCAGGAGCGAGCTGCGACCAGCGGGTCGGCTCGACTCATCTTCAGCTCGTCAACCTCTGCCGAATCGGGGGTCTCTGCTGCCACCGGAGTGGTGAGCATCGCGGATCGGCGACAACCCAGAGCTGCACGCTACGAGCGAGTTGTGGGCGCCACCTACCGACCGGGTTCCGAACTGCGACAGCGTATCAACGGGCATCCGAACCAGTTCGCCACGGTGACAGGGGATCAACTGATACGTATGACGCGCACCGCCCCCTCACCACACGACCACCAGGCGTCTGTTTGACCTAAAGAATCGACTCCGAACACTGACTATTCAAGACAACTCTTACCACTCAAAAACACTCGAACCCATAAGCCATCCGTGGCTGGAAAGCATCGCAACGAGACCGAGTGATGGCCCTCCGTCGTTTATAAGAGTATTCTTAATTTTTATCTTTAATATTTAGTGGGCTGTACTCTTAATCGCATAAATTCCCAACAGATCCATCAATACGAACTGATTCTTGGCACCTCCTTCCGCCGAGCCACGCTCACGTGGGGAGTGGTGGCCCACCGGATCCTTATCAGGTGATCTGGTCCCCAATTAGTAAACTTGGTATAAGATAACGAGCTTCGGAAAAGGAGCACCGTCGCAGGCCCTTACTCCGGGCCGTTCTGTTGTCAGATAACCTGCCGATGTATCTGTTGAGATTGGTGCCTTTAAGAATAATAACTGTTTTTGATTGTGTTTTTATCGCCGTATAATCTTTCAAGTATCTTTCAGTCATAATCGCCGCACGTACTCGCATCCTCTACAGAATATTCAACTGTCCCGTGACCCAAGGTGTTAACAACGTGATAAGGGTTGCGTATGGTCAATAAGGAGTGTGGTACTGCATGAACAATATTGAGTATAATCATTCATTAGCGTTAAGGTTTTCTTAGCATAGTATTTGCATATTTCAACGACTCTCTCCCTCACTAACAACCATCGCGTTATGAACAATATTGAGTATAATCATTCATTAACATTAAGGTTTTCTTAGCATAGTATTTGCGTGTTTTAACGACTCTCTCTCTCACTAACAACCATCGCGTTATGCGGGATCCATGTGCAGTTGTCAAAGTGAAATCAGACAATCGTTGATGATACTGTATTGATGCCGTGTTGACGTTCCGGGATTGAGAGTTCGCATATTATATCATAGTTAAGGTTGAATTAGTAATAAATTGATCAATACAGAAGTGGTTGTGTGATTCTTTCCTGAAATCTATGCATAAGATCTGCTTCTGCGTTGAGATTTGAACTTGGTGACCTTAATAAACACACTAATACATACTCAGTAAATGTTAAAGCGATAACGGGGTGAACCGGGGACCTAAAAATATAACCACGAATAAAACTCTGGGAATGTTAAAGCGAGAATGAGACGAACCTAGACAACGATGCCGAGTTAATCTAAGTTAATCTTGCATACTTACACCACACCTGCATAACTGCATACGATTAATTGCCTTCTTCCGATCGATAACCCACCCTCGTCACCGAGGCGGGGTCTGGTTATCATAACGACTTGTATTATCATAATTACACCCACTCGCATAATTAATCCGATTACCTCTCGAATTGGCATAATTAAAATGTGCGTAATTACATAAATTAACATATTTCCGGATAATTACACATTTGGCCAGATTTCATTTAATAATTATTATTTTCACTGAATATTCATAACACACAGGTACAACATAATAATTTCACCCACGCACGCATACAACATAACAAATTTTCTTAACCCAACATATACAACACACACCCCAGTATCTTATAGTCTGACGCTTTACAGACAAGGGTTCATCCCTTGGCAAGGCCAGACCCTATCGACCCCCCCCCACGGGGCAATGTTCCCTTATACATTCAATAACGCCCTAACCCAGAGCGGAACAAGTCCGCGGCCCTTCCCGCTGGAGGACCCGCAAGGGGAATCCCCGCCCCATGCTAGCCAAGTCACCCCGTTCGCTGCCACGTAACGGAACCTCTACTCCTGAATCCCGTGAGCCCCCGGAACACCAGGTTCAGTCTGCCACCGCACAACTGAACCACGACTCTCCGAGCCATATGAGCACACGGCCCATTAGTTTGAGAAAAACCACGGAGTGTCTCGCCTCCGGGCTGTCAGGTCAGTTATCGGCCATAGGCCGGTGTGACCACAACTCGAGCATCACCCACCCAACAATGGCAGGCGTATACTGGTGAAATATTTGCCCCAGAATAGAACCCAGCCAGCATCTCTGTCCAAAAATGCTGGTGCAATGACACACCCCTCTTTAGTCAGCCACGTGCCACTATGCTCCTGTTACCCCGATGGGCACCAACACGCCAGCATTGCGCACAACACGCAATGCACGCACACAAGTTAGAGCGCAACACGAGAGTTGAGGGATGATATCCATAACCACATCACCGCTGCTCGACGTGTATACTCCAAATGGTGGCGGCCCGCGCGAAGCGCCCCACCGAGGTTTTTCCTGCGCGCTCAAAATGGCGGCCCCCTTGCGCCACGCGCATTCCCGCGATTTCCCACGCGCGCTCAAAATGGCGGCCCCATACGCCACGCGCATCCCCGCGATTTCCCGAGCGCGCAAAAAATGGCGGCCCAACGTGCGACCACGTCGCCAGTTTTCCCCGTGCGTGCACCCCAGCTGCCCTTTGCTGGGGGTCACAATACACATCCCCCGTGACGTTTTAACAACCCCCAACAACAGGACGCACAACCGCAGCTCGCTGCGCACAGCAGTCGTATCGGGGGAATTTTTACCCATAGTTGACCAAGACATTGCTCACACACACCAACTCGCAATGCAACCCCTGGCCGCATGCAATTTACAGCCCCATCTCTCAACACTCGCAATTTGCTTTGACACACACGCAATCTCGTGTGCATGAACACCCATACGACCAACATTTTTGGGTCCCTCCCGAATTTTTACCAATTTCCGAACAGGTACGCACAATTAATAACAATCCCGAACCCAATGGTCAACCAATGCACCACACTCTGTATCCGTACAGAAAACAGTTAATACAGGTGTAATAACAGCCATAGAGGGTTCACGTGGGGATTGGCTTGCCAGTCCTGCTTTGTAGCCAATTAGGGATGAGCCAGGGAGCATGGCCTCGGCGTGATCGCGGCATGTTAGCAGGGGTGATTGGCCTGGCCAATCGGGGCCTCAGCTAATGGGGAGCCGGATCAGAGGCGTGGTCCCGGGATTGACAGGGAACCATCGGGAACGGTCAACGCTGTCTATGGAGGATTGGCTGGGGGGTACCACGTGACGAAGGGATTAAGAGAGAGAGAGAGCAGTCGTGAGCAGACTTGGGAACGAGAAGAGCGGGAGTCACGCGCGTACGGGGGCTCTGGGTGCCACGTGCGCGGTGGGGACTTGGCGGGAAGTCTGCCCTCTCTCCGCTGTCTGCCAGCAACGGAGAGTGTGTGTGTAAAGTGTAACTGTGGAAGTTGAAAATAAAAAGGACTGATACCGGAAGCCGTCTCAAGAAGGTTTATTACACAGTACATGCAGTCAGCATATCGCGATCACAGGCGTAAATTTATGCACAATAGCAAGCAGAGCTACAGGCAGACACACCATTAACTCAGTCGTACCATGCAGCAAAAAAAAAACACGACGCAACCGAATTAATAATTAACTTCGCCATCAAGATAACATCTCCATGCCGCAACACACACACTAATTGACACCGAGCAAACAAGCAGATAGCGCGTCCATTCACAACACACACACACACCCACACAGCCCGAACCACGCTCCGCATGCTCGAGACATGACAACAATCGCCCCCCCCCGGCACACGCTAGATGGGTGAGGTGTGTGTTAAGGCCGGGTGCATATGTAGTATTGTAAATTACGGCGGGAGACCACTTGACGGGTAGCACACTTTATTAACTCTTTCCTTGGGCACAATGACACGTGTGGACACTACAGCTCTTCCTTAGCCACAATAACACGTGTGGACACTACAGCTCTTCCTTAGCCACAATAACACGTGTGGACACTACAGCTCACGCTACACGTTCCACCCGGCTACACACACACGGGCTCTCCAGCCCCGTAGCTTCCAGGGGAACCTACAGACCCACCCCAGCTTGGGTATGGGTCACGACCACTGGGTCCCGTGGCCCGGCCCTCACATGGACGTCCGGCCCTGGGTCCCAAGGTCCCGCCTCTGAGCCACACAGGGTCCCGGCCCTTACAAGGACAGCGGGACTAGGGGTCTCAGGGCCCTACCTCTTCCTCCTCCGTCTTCCGTCTTCACTGGTCACCAACTCCTCGAGCGCCCGCGCGCACCGCCTTATATAGCCCTCCGCTCCCGAGGAGACGGAGCCTATGCGGACCGCGATGTGAGCACCCACCCTAGTCGACCAATCACGACGCGCTGCCATACGATCCGTTTTCCCAGCGCGTGTTACCACCACACAACCAATCACCTCGCGCTGCCACACGATCACTCCCTGTCAGCGCGCGTCACCAACACACAGCCAATCACCACCACATAACCCATGACCCCGCGCTGCCCTATGATCCCTCACCGTCAGCGCGCATCACCGACACACAGCCAATCACCACGTGCTGCCACACGATCCCTACTGCCAGCGCATATCACCACTACACATATCGTAACGACTCGCCCGGGGCTGCAGCGAGCAGAGGACGGCAGGGTGGTGACTTGAGACGCCTCGCAGAACTCGGACGGTGAGCGCGGCGTCCTCCCGTGCCTGCTCCGGTGTCTTGCACACGAGCCAGGACAGGACTGCTCCTGCCCCAGCAGCAGCAGCGTCGGCGTCCTCTCCTTGCGGCTCCTCCCCGCAAAACAGCAGCTCAGCAGCAGGCTGCACACCACACGGCGCCTCCAGATGGCAGCGCACGGCCGCCTCTCCGCCGCGATGTTGAAGATGGCGACGGCTTCCCGCCGTGGCGGCGACAAGATGGCGGCTTCCCGCCGTTCGTCCCCGACCACACCCAAGATGGCGGCGTCCTGCCGCGTGTCGGAGAGGGCGGGAAGCGTGGGCCAGGCCCCAATGGCGGACGGCTCAGCCCCACTCGAAGGCTCACCGCTTTCAGGCCCGCCGCGTGGCCAATCCGGCCTCGTTGCCAGCACCACCAGGGTGACAAAATCCAGCAGAACGGCCCACAGCGATTCAAGTTGGACCGCCACGTGGTCGCTGGAGGACGTGCGCCGGCGGCCGTTTCTTCGTCGTCGGAAGACATAACAAGTGGGTTACGCTTTTTCAATTTCTTGGCCCTCTTCCTCGATGTTTTTTAGCCTTGAAAAAGTCCACTTCTGACCCCAATGTAATAAAAGACTCTTAGGCGATGTTGGTCTCCGTCTGTCCTTTATTTATGTTCTTCTCCCCCGCACCCCGCTGGCCTCCTCCTCGGACCAGCGTCGTCTCTCCTCGCGCCCCGTGCACTCTGCAGCCACTCTGCTGCCCGTGCACTCCGCACGCTCCGCTAGCCCCGTGCAACCTCGCACGCTCCGCTAGCCCTCCGCTAGCCCCGTGCAACCTCGCACGCTCCGCTAGCCCTCCGCTAGCCCCGTGCAACCTCGCACGCTCCGCTAGCCCTCCGCTAGCCCCGTGCAACCTCGCACCCTCCGCTAGCCCTCCGCTAGCTCCGTGCAACCTCGCACCCTCCGCTAGCCCTCCGCTAGCCCCGTGCAACCTCGCACGCTCCGCTAGCCCTCCGCTAGCCCCGTGCAACCTCGCACGCTCCGCTAGCCCTCCGCTAGCCCCGTGCAACCTCGCATGCTCCGCTAGCCACTCTGCTAGCCCCGTGCAACCTCGCACGCTCCGCTAGCCACTCTGCTAGCCCCGTGCAACCTCGCACGCTCCGCTAGCCCCCCGCTAGCCCCGTGCAACCTCGCACCCTCCGCTAGCCCTCCGCTAGCCCCGTGCAACCTCGCACCCTCCGCTAGCCCTCCGCTAGCCCCGTGCAATCTCGCACGCTCCGCTAGCCACTCTGCTAGCCCCGTGCAACCTCGCACACTCCGCTAGCCCTCCGCTAGCCCCGTGCAACCTCGCACACTCCGCTAGCCCTCCGCTAGCCCCGTGCAACCTCGCACCCTCCGCAAGCCCTCCGCTAGCCCCATGCAACCTCGCACGCTCCGCTAGCCACTCTGCTAGCCCCGTGCAACCCGCACGGTCCCGCTAGCCACTCTGCTAGCCCCGTGCAACCTCGCACGCCCTGTGTGCACCGCACACTCCGCTCTCTCTCCGCACACCGCTAGCTGGCGGTGTGCCAGCCCTATCAGCCACATGGCTGATGGCACGGCGGCCACCCAACGTGGTCTCGCCTCTTCACTCCCATCGACTGCCGTAATCTCTTCCGGGCTCCTTCCTATAACCTCTCTCCCACGTGACCCTGACTCCTCCCTCTCACATGACCCTGACTCCGCCCTCACTCACCCAGACGACCAGGCTCCGCCTCCCCTATACTCCGGCCCGTGTGAGTGGTGCGGAGGCAGCGCCCACCCTGTCCTTGCTCGCATTACACCTGAAATGCGCCTGCCATGGACACCCACCACTCCGGTAGTAGCCTAGTCTCAGCTAGCTAAGATAAGTTTCAAGCAGGAATGTCAACATTACTTGCAGCTGGGGTTGGCATCGCCCCCACTCCTGGTGCTGAGGGGGGATGGGTGAGGTTCAGGAGTGTGGCTCATGCAGCTGCAATGGCTGCATTGGATATGCAGTCCAGACCTCCACAGAGACCCTGAATGAAGGAGGAAGTATTCTAGCTTGTTGAGAAAAAACGACAGGCCCACGCCCGTTGTGTAAAACATCCAACATTGGAAAATAAGGAGGCTTACCGCAGCCTTCGCTCTGAGGTACAGAGAGCTGTGCGACACTGCAAGGATGAGTGGTGGGCGGTTGGCTATGTACGGTGCAACATAAGTTTAACATACATACATACAGAGTATGGAATCTGCCTCAATAGCCCGCAATCACAAATCACTCTTTAATTCCATCCAAAAAGTTACTTGCAGCACCTGACCTATCACCATCCTTCAATAAAAGAATGGTGATTCGATCTCTGATGTCTAGGAACTGGTCTGCAAGTTTGCAGAGCATTTGTATTAGGTCTTAGGGACGGGAATTCCTTCAGCCCAGGCATCATGGGATAAAGTGAGGACAACCATGCTTGGGATGCAGTGCCTCAAACATTGCTGAGGGAGGGTAGCGTCTGTGTATAGACTGCCCTACATGACATCATCACTCCTGTCTGAACCACAGTACAGGTTCCGCAGGATTGGAAGGATCCCCTGGTGGTCCCTCCTCTTAAAGAGGGGGAAGCACCAGTGACATATTGTAACAACTACAGGAGCACAGCTTGTAGCAACTACAGGGGCATATCTCTCCTCAGTTTGCCGGGAAAGGTGCTGGCAAAAATTATTCAACATCGCCTTGCCATCCACGCTGAGAAGAGGCTTGGGGAGCCCAAATGTAGTTTCAGACCAGGGCAGTCATGCCCGGATGCTATATTATCTGTCTGTCTGCTGCAGCAGAGGTGTAGGGAATTCCAAACAGACCTATATCTCTGCTTTAGTCACAAACCCTCTGCTCATAATTCTAGATTTGAAGCTTTCGTGACTGCAAAGATTCATATTCTTAGGTTTTTTCGGTTAAGTCACGTAAGTAAAACATCAAAATAAAAATAAAATAAAAATAAAAAATCACGACGTTTCGGAGGCAACACAAGTCTCCGTCATCAGGTGGGACCGTCACAGCCGGATTAGCTGCATCAAGTGAGGCAATGATTCAAGATGTAATCCCTTAAAAAGGCAAGTTGAGGGGGAGGAGAGGGGGGGGCTCATCAGAATGTGGTAGCCACATAATGGAACGCATCGGGAGGGGGAGGGGGGGGGGCGGGGCCAAAAGACTGCACGTCGGCGTGGACGCTGTTGGTGTTGCACAACGCAATGGGAGGGGGAGGAGGGGCGGGGCCAAAGAATGCACGATGGCATGGGTGCTGTTGGTGTTGCACAACGCCAACGCATTAGACAGAGAGGGGGAGGCCTGATACACATGATAGAAAAAAAGAACGAAAATGCCCATGTTTATACCAATTCTGGCTGAACAATGAAGAGAGTACTGTTAAACACTGGGGATGTTAACACTCGGTAAAGTAAAGTAAGATAGTGCCTGTCAGATAAGATGGTCCAAAAAAGTGTAATTAAGTCTTTTTTGCGTGGTTGATAACATCTTTCCAATGATTACTAAGTTTGTACCCCTCATCACGGTTGAAATTATGTCTGTGTTTGTATATTTGTATGGCTTCGTGTACAAACCTTTGATGGTAGCCGGGAGGTTTGCAGAGAACCTTGGTCTCGGAAAAGGGCCTTCTTGATGGTGTGCAGGCCCGGGTAAAGCTTCGTGGTCAGCAGTCAGAGCGATTCCCTGTTCACCTTGGAGTGCAACAGGGATGTCTTCTGGTTCCCATATTATTTAACATCATCTTTAACTACGTTGATTGAGAATCTTTCCATGGCTGTACTGGAGGAATTTATATCTGGTACAGATACAATGGGAGTTGTGCGGAGGGTTGAGACTTTTCCATAACTGGGCAGTGTGCTTATGACCAGTTCCGGTTTGACAGCAGAAGTCTCAATCCGAATCAGTCAAGCGGCATTATATTTTCATTGGCTGCGTAATGCTGTGTGGAAGCTTCCTGGTCTGTCGCTCCACAAGAAGCTTTGGGTTTTCTCGGCCACAGTCATGCCTTCCCTTCCCTATGATTGTGAAACGTGGACCCCTCTAATGGAACATCTGCGCTGGTTAGAAACATTCAGGCTGGCCTGCCGATGGTCCTTCTTGGGTCTAACCAGGCTGTATTGTGCGAGGAACTTACAATATCCTAGAAAATCGGAACACATTTCGAGCAGTGAGCTCCTCCGGCAGGCAAGGCTGCGTTGGCTAGATCATGTAGCCCACATGCTCAACCACCACATACCAAAGCAGCACCTGTTTGGCCGGATAAAGGCTGCAAAACGGGCACGCCACATAGAATGATGCATTACAGGTGGATATGGAACTGAGTGGACATACCGAATATTGGTACCAGCAGTGTCAAGATCGACCTCGATGTAGAAGGCTCGTGAAGGACGCTGTGGAGTGCAGAGGAGCGATGGTCACAACAACGAGTGGAGTGCCTGGGCGGATAAAATGTTGCAAGTTGGCACAGTAGGGGGCACAGCTGGTGCATCTGCCAAGTAATCTCAGTCAATCAACCTATGACACCTGGGGCTGTTCCATGATCTCTTGGCAGCAAGCCTTCAAAACTTCACGTGGCCTCAAAGTGCACCTGGTCTGGAACAGGCGCCGTGGTGACGTCACCATCGCTTAGTGGCGAATTGCGCATATTGGTATTGGTATCAGCACATCTTGGTGCGTGTATTTCTATTTCCATGTCCGTATATCTCTCTGTGTCCTAGGTACATCTGCGGTTGTCTCACGAGGATGCAGCATTGTCCGTGCATCTATACCTGAGCTGAGCATTTGGTCATGATGAAACCTCCTCGTACTCCTCCTCGTCACCCTTGTTGCTTATTTGAGGTTATTGACGCGGAGCCCACAGCATCAGGTGGGCCAACCTCTGCAATATATGGCACGGGTATGCATGTTGGGATCTCCTCTTCTGCCATCATCATTATTATTCTGCTTGTTCACCCAGGAAACACTATGCATGCCTAAACTCCAGCACTGTGGAGGCAGGGAAGGTTGGTCAATTACAGACAAATGACCACATGTTGTGATACTCCTTTCTTTCCAGCAGAATGCAATTCAGCAGAGTTTGGACTGAGTTCATCTGTCCATTCCCTGTGGAATAGAGTGTTGCCCCCTCACATGTGTGGGTTTTCTCCAGGTGTTCCGGTTTCCTCCCACATCTAATACATGCACGCTAATTGGTTACACATGTCTCTATATATAGAGGACCGCATCAGAGCTTGGGCAATTGGAGAATTGTATATAGAGGACTGCACATCACATGATTGGTAGCGCTGTTATACAATATAAACGAACTTCGATGGAATCATCGAACATGCAGATATTAGCCAATCAAAAAAGGGGACGTGTCAAATGATAATATATGGGATTACTGGATCTATGGATCAATTGGCAATGAATTGACACAGCGAGTAACCTGAAAATTATGATCATCGCAGTATTTTTGGTTTCTTTCTTATATGTTATTTGCCAGTTTTTTCATATTAAACTGAAGACTGTTGTATTCTGATGTGCGTCTTCATCTGAAATTGGATCTAAGTGACCGATTTTCTACAATGCGTGCAAACACAGGAGCGGTATTCCTACATCCGATTGTTTATTCATCTTGGTTCTGTTAATGTATAAAAAATAACTTATATAGTTCCTTATACGCTGGGTAAAACATGGAATGGGAAGGTGGATAACCGTTTGGATACTGGGTGATTGTGAGTGGCCAATAAAATGGGTACCGTTGTGTGGGAGTCTGACAATAGCTATTTGTCACTTGAATTTATGGTCATGGTTATGATGGTTACGAACAATTTCAGCACCGTACTGAAAACGCTTTGCGCGTCAATTGTTAATGTCTGTGTATGTCAATTCTCTGAGCCAGTCCTTGTTTTTAACTTTGATACGTTTGTATTTATCAAGAGTAATGATCAGAAACAGGGAAGCAATATTTTAAGCGTTCCTAACATTTTTAAAAAAATATATGAATTTGTCCAGCAATGACTGCATACTACAGTGTGACAGAAACAACACGTGCAATAGAATTTCAAAACATTCAACAACCGACTGTAAGCGGTAAAGGTACAGCCCATGCAATTATTTGATCACATTTATGCTGGTTGAATGGGCCTCCGCTAAAATTAGCTCAAAAGCAGATATTTGTAGTACTCTTCCACGATGGCTGGATATCCTGGCATAGGTGCATGCACACACATTTTACCCAACTATATGGCAGCTATAATACATTTTTTGGGTTAGATCATGTAAATATAACTGTGTCGTTAAACCCACCACCACCCGATACAGCCAATTAGAAAGGTTTGTCACGTACACAGAACATGCCATTTAGTTACTCGTACAGCATGCAGGTGTGTTGGAGAGTAAATGCACAACATTTACAATCCGAGTACTACGTTCATGGATTACATTGGTCGCGAAAGGATACATATGTAATGCGGGCGTAAATGGGCGGGTCGGATGTGACGATCCGAGAGGGAGGAGTCAGGGTCACGTGGGGGGAGAAGTTATAGCGGGGAGACAGGAAGAGATCGAGGAGTCGGGGGGAGTGAAGAGTGGAGACCACGTTGGGTGGTCGCCGTGCCTCAGCCTGGTGGCTGAGGGGCTCATGACGGCGCCAACCAGCGGGTGCAAGAGAGAGTTGGGGATAGAGACAGAGAGTGGCGAGATCGCCACAGAGGCCACGCAGGGCTCAGGTTGGGGAGTGGCGAGATCGCCACACACGGTAAGACTCGGCACCGCCAGCCAGCGGTGACCGAGCACGGAGGAACGGGGAGCAGCGGTGGAGCTGCAGTGAGAGCAGCCGGAGGGCTGCACCAGGGACCTGCAGCGGAGCTGCAGGAGCGGGGAAGGCTACGGGAGCGAAGGCAGCTGTGGACCTGCCAAGCGGGGAGGCTCTGAGCGAGGGCCGTGTGGGACAAGTGAAAAGAACCCAAATAAAGGACAACGGAGACAGACCCAGTGATCGAGTCCTTTATTACACTGGTGTCAGAAGTGAAACGGCATGTCAAAACAGCTCAGAAGAAAGAATATTCCTGCGCCATCATCTGCTACATCATCCGACGACGACGACCTTCCTCAGGCGGTGGACCTGCCTGCGATGGAGGAGGAGATCCGTGCTGGAACGAGTATGGGTCCGGGGGTGCAAGATGTCGCCGCGTCGGTGGACCCGTCTGCGCCGGAGGACGCCGACTTACGATCGAGACAGATGGCGGCGCAGCTGGAGACCTTGAAAATCGTGCTGGCGCAACTGTGTGAGCTCACCACGCCGAGGACGGCGTCGGGGAGGCCCGGTGGTGATCCGCAGGCCTCCGCCTTGCCTGCACTGCCAGCGCCATCTGCCACGCGGCACGAAGACGCCATCTTGGGCGTGGCAGGGGAGAAATGGCGGGAAGCCGCCATCTTGTCTTCACCGCGGCGGGAAGACGCCGCCATCTTCAACATTGCGGCGGAGAGGCGGCCTTGCGCTGCCATCTGGAGGTGCCGCGGGGAGAGCAACCTGCTGTGAGCTGCTGTTTTGCGAGGAGGAGCTGCGAGGAGAGGACGCCGACGCTGCAGCTGCTGGGGCGGGAGCTCTCCCGTCCTGGCTCGGGTGCGAGACAACGGAGCAGTCAAGTCATCGTTCGAGTTCTGCGAGGCGTCTCAAGTTACCACCCTGCCGTCCTCTGCTTGCTGCAGCCCCGGGCGAGTCGTAACGATACGCACCTGGCCTTAACACACACCTCACCCATCTATCGTGTGCCGGGGAGCGATTTTTGTCATGTCTCGAGCGTGCGGAGCGCGGTTTGGGCTGTGTGTGTGTGTGTTCTGGATGAACGCGCTATTTGCTTGTTGCTCGGTGTCAATTAGTGTGTATGTGTGTGTGTTGAGGATGGACGGAGAGTCTGCTGTGCTTGCTGAGTGTCAAATAGTGTGTGTGTGCTGCAGCGTGGAGTTGTTATCTTGATGGCGAAGTTAATTATTAACTTGGGAGCGTCGGGTATCCTGCGCTGTACCATCTCGTGGGTTACCGTGTGCGACGGGCTTAATTGAAAAATATTTTTTTGGTGTATTGTGCTGCGAGGTGCTGTGTGCGATGTGGTTGTTTGCAAGAGAGAATATTTGTGTTGTTGCTGCAAAGTTACGACAGGATTAATGGTGTGTTGGTTGCCTGCAGATCTGCTTGCTATTGTGCTTAAATGTACGCGTGTGATCGCGATATGCTGACTGCATGTGCTGTTACACTGTTCTGTACGGTTATGGGGTGCGATGCATTGGTTGCCTATTGGGGTTGGGATTGTTATTAATTGTGCGTACCTGTTGGAAATTGGTAACAAATTCGAGGGGGACCCAAAAATTTGGTTGTATGGGTGTTTATACACACGAGATTGCGTGTATATTATAGGTAATTGAGCTTTTTGAAAATGAGGGTGCGCGATGACGCGTTTGTGGGTGGCTCAGATGTTAATGGCGATGGGGCTGTAAATTGGCGCCAAGTGGCGTCGCTCATTCGGTTGATTGCATGCAGCCAGGAGTTGCTTTGCAGGTTGGTGTGTGTAACCAATGTGTTTTGGTAAAATATTGGTTAAAATTTCCCCGATATGACTGCTGTGCGCAGCAAGCTGGGGCTGTGCGTCTATCGTTGGTGGGGTTGTTACAACGTGACGGGGGATGCGTCTTGTGACCCCCAGCAAAGGGCAGCTGGGGTGCACGCGCGGGGAAAACTGGCCACGTGTTCGCACGTTGGGCCGCCATTTTGCGCGCACGCGGGGTATGGCGACGATGCGCTTTGCGCAAGGGACCGCCATTTTGAGTGTGCGCGAGATATTGCGAGAATGCGCTTGGCGAAGGGGGCCGCCATTTTGAGCGCGCGGGAAAAACCTCGGTGAGGCAAATATTCCATCTGTTATGCCTGCCATTGTTGATTGAGTGATGCACGAGTTGTGGTCACATCGGCCTATGGCTGATGGCTGACCTGACAGCCCGGAGGCGAAACCTCCGTGGTATGTCTCAAACTAATGGGCCGTGTGCTCATATGGCTCGGGGAGTCATGGTTCAGTTGTGCGGTGGCAGACTGAACCTGGTGTGCCGGGGGCTCACGGGATTTGGAGTAGAGGGTTTGTTACGTGCCAGCAAACGGGGTGACCTGGCTAGCATGGAGCAGGGATTCTCTATGCGGGTTCTCCAGCGGGAAGGGCCGCGGACTTGTTCCGCTCTGGGTTAGGGCGTTATTGACTCTATAAGAGAACATTGCCCCGTGGGGGGGGGGGGGGGGGGGGGGGGGTCGTTGGTGTCTGGCCTTGCCGAGGGATTGATCTTCCCTTGGCTATAAAGCGTCAGACTATAAGATGCTGGTGTGTGTCCATCGCTGATGGGATAGTAAGGAGGGGCAAGGCCGAGTGCTGCTCATCCCCGAAATTGCACTAGCCAAGAGTATGATCAGTGGATGTTGCTGTGGGTTGACGACCACGGTGAGGGTTAAGGCGAGTTAAACGTTACCGCTGGGGAGCGTGGCTCTCTCCACGCGGGGGTGTGCGACTGGGGTTTTGTTGAGAGTGACCGTGGGTACATGCTGTGTACGTGTGATGTCTGTGCTGGTCCTCAAGGGAGGACTGCTGGTGAGCAAGAGCAGGAATGTTTTTGTTGTTGTTGTTGTCACGTGTAAATAATATTGTTGTTAAAATGTAAATACTGGGGCATCCATCGCGGTTATTTTGGGTAATTATTGGGGTTTTCTTAAGCGGGCCGGAATTACATCATCTCCACTACCCTGGGGCCAGGTGGCTGTCGTGTACGACATGCGGATGTGCGTTGTTGTGCTGTGCCTCAGGGGATTGGATTCTCCTTCTCGTCACAGATCTTCGGCGCCTGCCACACTGGGTGTTACCTGGTGTGCTAACTGGATGAGGACTTAAAGGAGCAATTGAGCGCCCGTTCGTCATTCTGCTCTACCACTTGCTCTTTGATGTTGGACTTGAGCCGAGCGGATGGAACAACAACATGGACACGCTCTAAGACACCACATTCCTGGGTTGTGCGCGTGTGCCATTCTTGCGTGTCGGTTGCCGTTGTTGTGCTTTGTGCCGTTATTATTCTTGTAATGCGGGCGTAAATGGGCGGGTCGGATGTGACGATCCGAGAGGGAGGAGTCAGGGTCACGTGGGGGGAGAAGTTATAGCGGGGAGACAGGAAGAGATCGAGGAGTCGGGGGGAGTAAAGAGTGGAGACCACGTTGGGTGGTCGCCGTGCCTCAGCCTGGTGGCTGAGGGGCTCATGACGGCGCCAGCCAGCGGGTGCAAGAGAGAGTTGGGGATAGAGACAGAGAGTGGCGAGATCGCCACAGAGGCCACGCAGGGCTGAGGTTGGAGAGTGGCGAGATCGCCACAGAGGCCACGCAGGGCTGAGGTTGGGGAGTGGCGAGATCGCCACACACGGTAAGACTCAGCACCGCCAGCCAGCGGTGACCGAGCACGGAGGAACGGGGAGCAGCGGTGGAGCTGCAGTGAGAGCAGCCGGAGGGCTGCACCAGGAGCGGGGAAGGCTACGGGAGCGAAGGCAGCTGTGGAGCTGCCAAGCGGGGAGGCTCTGAGCGAGGGCCGTGTGGGACAAGTGTAAAGAACCAAAATAAAGGACAACGGAGACAGACCCAGTGATCGAGTCCTTTATTACACATATATGGCAGCTGCTGATCAAATTTAATATATTTGTACTTCTTAACATTCCTGGGTGGATAAAGGCATGGGGTGAATTTAGGGTTAATTAATTAAATGCATGCCAGGAAATCGAACAAAGCTGTTTTTTGTAGAAAACTTATTTAAAGTCCATGGCCATCCGTGCTTTCTTGTGCAGCACACGCAGGGAAAGCAGACGACATTCTTCTTCTATTTCATGATCGACAACTTCCTCATCGCTCTCCTCCAGCCTATTGCTGCCCTCAAAATCGTACGAGTGTGCTGAGGGTAAGCACTCAGGCTCCACTACACGAGGGAAGGGAGGCGTGCGTGGGTCACACAGAGCGGGCAGAGTGGCATCATCATCATCGCTAAAGGAATCCTCATCGTCATCCAGATCGATTCTGCGGGACAACCGGGAATGGGTGTTCAGCATCTGCTTCTTCATCATCAGGATGGATTTGACCCTCAGCAGTTCGTTAACCTTAATCACCAATTGCTCCAGCAGGCACACAGCGCGGTGGTGAATTAACGATGATGCTGGTGGTGCTGCTGTTGATGTTGGCTGGGAGGAGGTGTCGAGGCCCAGAGCCACGATGGCGTTCACAGCAGATGTTATCCTCTCTACGTGGGACCCCTTTTCTGATGCACGTCGCTTCATGCGACCTTTTTCTTCCAACACCAAACGCAGGCGCACTTTGGCCTTGGCCTGTGCCGCCTTCACTTCCTCCTCGCGATTATTTAAATTCGTCTTCAGCTCTTCAATTCCTCACCTTGGTGTTCCAGATTTCCTTCACGGCAAGTACATGCATGTCACAACGAGCAAGCTGATACTCCTCATCCTCCTCATCATGGTGAATTGGCAGTTCTATGAGAGGCAATCTGCTGGGGGTCTGTGTAACCCGGTTTTCAGTCGTCTGATTCTCCATGAATATTCTCATTTCCTTCTTGGCTGTAACTTTTAATTCTCGGCGCAAATTATTGGAGTGAAAAGAGATTTTCTCCTGTGTAGATGTCTCTAATAGCTGCTTAATCTGGGCAGCAATTCCCTTTTTTTCAATCAGAGCCTTTCGTGTCGTGGCCTTGCAGAAAGATGCCATCTTCTTTAGTCTATTCATTTCTGAAGAGAGACTCTTCTGACACTTGCTGCTTCGGTTGTGCTCCATTCTGAGATGCTCCAATTCGGATCTGAGGTTTACCAGGACGTCCTTTAACTGGTCGAACCGTGCTGTGGCAACCACGAACTTCTTCTGGGTTTTGAAAGTACGCCTGATACGGTCACTGTCGAGGCTGTGTCTCGCTTGAGCCAACCTTTTCCCCTCAGTCAGGAGGGCAATTTCCCTATTAATGGCTGCATCCAGCTCCTGTTTCTTCTTCTGCTTTCGCATTGTCTTGCTGGATAGCTCGGCGAGCTTCCTCTCCAGTACCTTGTGGGAGGTCCAGTCTAGAAATGGAGCCATATTCTTTCTGATAGCAACGGGCTCATTCCATGGCTTGGAATGATTGTTACGCACCTCTCCACGGCTGGCCAAACCACTCTCCCCTGGGCGTAGTAGTGGAGGCATGTGGACAGGAGGCATAGGAAAAATAGAATTCAGATGAGGCTTTGGCATTTTCGAAAGACTGCTTATCATAAGACCCTCTTTCTGAATGTACTGTGAGACGCAGTAAGACGTCCCTGTCTGTCGGTGAAGTTGCCTATAGAACTCTGCTACTTCTGATGATGACGTTGGTAAAGATGTGACTAGTATAATTGGAAGTAGGTGAGCCTCTACTTATCGTTCTGGCTGCAGGAAGTGTTGATGTCACAGAATGAACGTGATTTCCTTGACGTGGCACACTCAGCATCACGTGGTGTGCAGCCAATTGTGACGCAACAATAGGATGTGTGATTGAATGCGTGCGTTTATGTGAATGTTTATTTTAATGTGTGTGTGCTTGCATTTTTGTAAGCGTTCTTTTGAATTATTCCTTCCAGCAAAAAATTAATCCACCATCAAAGTGCTATGAGGGATGTTTATTTTTATTGTTTGCATATGTATGTGTGTGTTTTTGTTTGTGTTTGTACGTGTCTGCGTGTGTTTGTCTATATATGTGTTTTGGCTTTACTACCCGGCTTTGCCCGCGACTTGGAATCTTGTTTTGTAATAATTTCATATTCCCCTATATTTCACTGAAAAAAAACAGATGCGTCGCGTGGTAACACTGTGGGGTATTGTGAGTAATGTTTCACGTGGTAACAATGTGGGGTATTGTGAGAAATGCATCACGTGGTAACACCCTGGGAGTATTATGAGTAATGCGTCACGTGGTAACACTGTGGGGGTATTGTGAGTAATGTATAACGTGGTAACACCGTGGTGGTATTGTGAGCAATGTATCACGTGGTAACACCGTGGGGATATTGTGAGTAATGTATCACATGGTAACACCGTGGGGGTATTGTGAGTAATGCGTCACGTGGTAACACCGTGAGGGTTTTGTGAGTAATGCATGACGTGGTAATAGCCTGGGAGTAATATGAGTAATGCGTCACGTGGTAACACCGGGGGGTATTGTGAGTAATGCATCACGTGGTAACACTGTGGGGTATTATGAGTAATGCGTCACGTGGTAACACCGGGGGGTATTGTGAGTAATGCATCACGTGCTAACACTGTGGGGGTATTGTGAGTAATTTATCACGTGATAACTCGGGAAGGGAATAACGTAGCTGAAAATAGTCGCGTTTACTTAGAAATTCCAGACAGCATAAGCTGTTCAAATTTCATGACGCTAGAGCTCAACGTTCGAGAGTTTTTGCTGCTTCACACAAACAAACAGATGTATTCTCTGCTTTATAATTAAGATTTACACAAACTTACATTGTAAATCTTTCACTAATGATTTCACATATAAGGGCATGGGCGGTTGAGGGTTGGGTGTGTGTAAGAGTGCATGGGTGCGCAATTTTCACGGTTGACATTTGTGGTGGTTTTTCCCCTTGATATAAGGAAGCCGTTGAGTTTGCCTTGAAAACCAAAACCGTACTCCACTACGGATTTGCCTCTTGTGTATTGGGTAAAACAACCAATCATTTTTCCACACAGGGTAGACACCGTCACGACATAACGGTTACGTTGGGGACTTTTGTTTTTAACTTTGATGCTTTTGTATTTATCACGAGTAATGATCAGAAACAGGGAAGCAATATGTAAAGCGTTCCTAACATTTATTAAAAAAAATATGAATTTGTCCAGCAATGACTGCATACTACAGTGTGACAGAAACACAACACGTGCAATAGAATTTCAACACATTCAACAACCGACTGTAAGCGGTAAAGGTACAGCCCATGCAATTATTTGATCACATTTATACTGGTTGAATGGGCCTCCGCAAAAATTAGCTTAAAAGCAGATATAACTAGTACTCTTCCACGATGGCTGGATATCCTGGCATAGGTGCATGCACACACATTTTACCCAACTATATGGCAGCTATAATACGTATTTTTGGGTTAGATCGTGTAAATGTAACTGTGTCGTTAAACTCACCACCACCCGACACAGCCAATTAGAAAGGTTTGTCACGTAAACAGAACATGCCATTTAGTTACTCGTACAGCATGCAGGTGTGTTGGAGAGTAAATGCACAACATTTACAATCCGAGTACTACGTTCATGGATTACATTGGTCGCGAAAGGATACATATATGCCAGCTGCTGATCAAATTTAATATATTTGTACTTCTTAACATTCCTGGGTGGATAAAGGCATGGGGTGGATTTAGGGTTAATTAATTAAATGCATGCCAGGAAATCGAACAAAGCTGTTTTTTATAAAAAAAACTTATTTAAAGTCCATGGCCATCCGTGCTTTCTTGTGCAGCACACGCAGGGAAAGCAGACGAAATTCTTCTTCTATCTCATGATCAACAACTTCCTCATCGCTCTCCTCCAGCCTATTGCTGCCCTCAAAATCGTACGAGTGTGCTGAGGGTAAGCACTCAGGCTCCACTACACGAGGGAAGGGAGGCGTGCGTGGGTCACACAGAGCGGGCAGAGTGGCATCATCATCATCATCGCTAAAGGAATCCTCATCGTCATCCAGATCAATTCTGCGGGACAACCGGGAATGAGTGTTCAGCATCTGCTTCTTCATCATCAGGATGGATTTGACCCTCAGGAGTTCGTTAACCTTAATCACCAATTCCTCCAGCAGGCACACAGTGCGGTGGTGAATAAACGATGATGCTGGTGGTGCTGCTGTTGATGTTGGCTGGGAGGAGGTGTCGAGGCCCAGAGCCACGATGGCGTCCACAGCAGATGTTATCCTCTCTACGTGGGACCCCTTCTCTGCTGCACGTCGATTCATGCGACCTTTTTCTTCCAACACAAAACGCAGGCGCACTTTGGCCTTGGCCTGTGCCGCCTTCACTTCCTCCTCGCGATTATTTAAATTCGTCTTCAGCTCTTCAATCCTCACCTTGGTGTTCCAGATATCCTTCACGGCAAGTACATGCATGTCACAACGAGCAAGTTGATACTCCTCATCCTCCTCATCATGGTGAATTGGCAGTTCTATGAGAGGCAATTTGCTGGGGGTCTGTGTAACCCGGTTTTCAGTCGTCTGATTCTCCATGAATATTCTCATTTCCTTCTTGGCTGTAACTCTTAATTCTCGGCGCAAATTATTGGAGTGAAAAGAGATTTTCTCCTGTGTAGATGCCTCTAATAGCTGCTTAATCTGGGCAGCAATTCCCTTTTTTTCAATCAGAGCCTTTCGTGTCGTGGCCTTGCAGAAAGATGCCATCTTCTTTAGTCTATTCATTTCTGAAGAGAGACTCTTCTGACACTTGCTGCTTCGGTTGTGCTCCATTCTGAGATCCTCCAATTCGGATCTGAGGTTTACCAGGACGTCCTTTAACTGGTCGAACCGTGCTGTGGCAACCACGAACTTCTTCTGGGTTTTGAAAGTACGCCTGATACGGTCACTGTCGAGGCTGTGTCTCGCTTGAGCCAACCTTTTCCCCTCAGTCAGGAGGGCAATTTCCCTATTAATGGCTGCATCCAGCTCCTGTTTCTTCTTCTGCTTTCGCATTGTTTTGCTCGATAGCTCGGCGAGCTTCCTCTCCAGTACCTTGTGGGAGGTCCAGTCTAGAAATGGAGCCATATTCTTTCTGATAGCAACGGGCTCATTCCATGGCTTGGAACGATTGTTACGCACCTCTCCACGGCTGGCCAAACCACTCTCCCCTGGGCGTAGTAGTGGAGGCATGTGGACAGGAGGCATAGGAGGAATAGAATTCAGATGAGGCTTTGGCATTTTCGAAAGACTGCTTATCATAAGACCCTCTTTCTGAATGTACTGTGAGACGCAGTAAGACGTCTTTGTATGTCGGTGAGGTTGCCTATAGAACTCTGCTACTTCTGATGATGACGTTGGTAAAGATGTGACTGATATAATTGGAAGTAGGTGAGCCTCTACTTATCGTTCTGGCTGCAGGAAGTGATGATGTCACAGGATGCACGTGATTTCCTTGACGTGGCACACTCAGCATCACGTGGTGTGCAGCCAATTGTGACGCAACAATAGGATGTGTGATTGAATGCGTGCGTTTATGTAAATGTTTATTTTAATGTGTGTGTGCTTGCATTTTTGTAAGCGTTCTTTTGAATTATTCCTTCCAGCAAAAAATTAATCCACCTTCAAAGTGCTATGAAGGATGTTTATTTTTATTGTTTGCATATGTATGTGTGTGGTTTTGTTTGTATTTGTATGTGTCTGCGTGTGTTTGTCTATATATGTGTTTTGGCTTTACTACCCGGCTTTGCCCGCGACTTGGAATCTTGTTTTGTAATAATTTCATATTCCCTTATATTTCACTGAAAAAAAACAGATGCGTCGCGTGGTTACACTGTGGGGTATTGTGAGTAATGTATCACGTGGTAATAATGTGGGGTATTGTGAGTAATGCATCACGTGGTAACACCCTGGGAGTATTATGAGTAATGCGTCACGTGGTAACACTGTGGGGGTATTGTGAGTAATGTATAACGTGGTAACACCGTGGTGGTATTGTGAGCAATGTTTCACGTGGTAACACCGTGGGGATATTGTGAGTAATGTATCACATGGTAACACCGTGGGGGTATTGTGAGTAATGCGTCACGTGGTAACACCGTGGGGGTATTGTGAGTAATGCATGACGTGGTAATAGCCTGGGAGTAATATGAGTAATGCGTCACGTGGTAACACCGGGGGGTATTGTGAGTAATGCATCACGTGGTAACACTGTGGGGGTATTGTGAGTAATTTATCACGTGATAACTCGGGAAGGGAATAACGTAGCTGAAAATAGTCGCGTTTACTTAGAAATTCCAGACAGCATAAGCTGTTCAAATTTCATGACGCTAGAGCTCAACGTTCGAGAGTTTTTGCTGCTTCACACAAACAAACAGATGTATTCTCTGCTTTATAATTAAGATTTACACAAACTTACATTGTAAATCTTTCACTAATGATTTCACATATAAGGGCATGGCCGGTTGAGGGTTGGGTGTGTTTAAGAGTGCATGGGTGCGCAATTTTCACGGTTGACATTTGTGGTGGTTTTTCCCCTTGATATAAGGAAGCCGTTGAGTTTGCCTTGAAAACCAAAACCGTACTCCACTACAGATTTGCCTCTTGTGTATTGGGTAAAATAACCAATCATTTTTCCACACAGGGTAGACACCGTCACGACATAACGGTTACGTTGGGGACTTTTGTTTTTAACTTTGATGCTTTTGTATTTATCACGAGTAATGATCATGAACAGGGAAGCAATGTGTAAAGCGTTCCTAACATTTATTTAAAAAAAATATGAATTTGTCCAGCAATGACTGCATACTACAGTGTGACAGAAACACAACACGTGCAATAGAATTTCAACACATTCAACAACCGACTGTAAGCGGTAAAGGTACAGCCCATACAATTATTTGATCACATTTATACTGGTTGAATGGGCCTCCGCAAAAATTAGCTTAAAAGCAGATATAACTAGTACTCTTCCACGATGGCTGGATATCCTGGCATAGGTGCATGCACACACATTTTACCCAACTATATGGCAGCTATAATACGTATTTTTGGGTTAGATCGTGTAAATGTAACTGTGTCGTTAAACCCACCACCACCCGACACAGCCAATTAGAAAGGTTTGTCACGTAAACAGAACATGCCATTTAGTTACTCGTACAGCATGCAGGTGTGTTGGAGAGTAAATGCACAACATTTACAATCCGAGTACTACGTTCATGGATTACATTGGTCGCGAAAGGATACATATATGCCAGCTGCTGATCAAATTTAATATATTTGTACTTCTTAACATTCCTGGGTGGATAAAGGCATGGGTTGGATTTAGGGTTAATTAATTAAATGCATGCCAGGAAATCGAACAAAGCTGTTTTTTATAAAAAAAACTTATTTAAAGTCCATGGCCATCCGTGCTTTCTTGTGCAGCACACGCAGGGAAAGCAGACGAAATTCTTCTTCTATTTCATGATCAACAACTTCCTCATCGCTCTCCTCCAGCCTATTGCTGCCCTCAAAATCGTACGAGTGTGCTGAGGGTAAGCACTCAGGCTCCACTACACGAGGGAAGGGAGGCGTGCGTGGGTCACACAGAGCGGGCAGAGTGGCATCATCATCATCATCGCTAAAGGAATCCTCATCGTCATCCAGATCAATTCTGCGGGACAACCGGGAATGGGTGTTCAGCATCTGCTTCTTCATCATCAGGATGGATTTGACTCTCAGGAGTTCGTTAACCTTAATCACCAATTCCTCCAGCAGGCACACAGCGCGGTGGTGAATAAACGATGATGCTGGTGGTGCTGCTGTTGATGTTGGCTGGGAGGAGGTGTCGAGGCCCAGAGCCACGATGGCGTCCACAGCAGATGTTATCCTCTCTACGTGGGACCCCTTCTCTGCTGCACGTCGCTTCATGCGACCTTTTTCTTCCAACACAAAACGCAGGCGCACTTTGGCCTTGGCCTGTGCCGCCTTCACTTCCTCCTCGCGATTATTTAAATTCGTCTTCAGCTCTTCAATCCTCACCTTGGTGTTCCAGATTTCCTTCACGGCAAGTACATGCATGTCACAACGAGCAAGCTGATACTCCTCATCCTCCTCATCATGGTGAATTGGCAGTTCTATGAGAGGCAATTTGCTGGGGGTCTGTGTAACCCGGTTTTCAGTCGTCTGATTCTCCATGAATATTCTCATTTCCTTCTTGGCTGTAACTCTTAATTCTCGGCGCAAATTATTGGAGTGAAAAGAGATTTTCTCCTGTGTAGATGCCTCTAATAGCTGCTTAATCTGGGCAGCAATTCCCTTTTTTTCAATCAGAGCCTTTCGTGTCGTGGCCTTGCAGAAAGATGCCATCTTCTTTAGTCTATTCATTTCTGAAGAGAGACTCTTCTGACACTTGCTGCTTCGGTTGTGCTCCATTCTGAGATCCTCCAATTCGGATCTGAGGTTTGCCAGGACGTCCTTTAACTGGTCGAACCGTGCTGTGGCAACCACGAACTTCTTCTGGGTTTTGGAAGTACGCCTGATACGGTCACTGTCGAGGCTGTGTCTCGCTTGAGCCAACCTTTTCCCCTCAGTCAGGAGGGCAATTTCCCTATTAATGGCTGCATCCAGCTCCTGTTTCTTCTTCTGCTTTCGCATTGTCTTGCTCGATAGCTCGGCGAGCTTCCTCTCCAGTACCTTGTGGGAGGTCCAGTCTAGAAATGGAGCCATATTCTTTCTGATAGCAACGGGCTCGTTCCATGGCTTGGAACGATTGTTACGCACCTCTCCACGGCTGGCCAAACCACTCTCCCCTGGGCGTAGTAGTGGAGGCATGTGGACAGGAGGCATAGGAGGAATAGAATTCAGATGAGGCTTTGGCATTTTCGAAAGACTGCTTATCATAAGACCCTCTTTCTGAATGTACTGTGAGACGCAGTAAGACGTCTTTGTATGTCGGTGAGGTTGCCTATAGAACTCTGCTACTTCTGATGATGACGTTGGTAAAGATGTGACTGATATAATTGGAAGTAGGTGAGCCTCTACTTATCGTTCTGGCTGCAGGAAGTGATGATGTCACAGGATGCACGTGATTTCCTTGACGTGGCACACTCAGCATCACGTGGTGTGCAGCCAATTGTGACGCAACAATAGGATGTGTGATTGAATGCGTGCGTTTATGTAAATGTTTATTTTAATGTGTGTGTGCTTGCATTTTTGTAAGCGTTCTTTTGAATTATTCCTTCCAGCAAAAAAATAATCCACCTTCAAAGTGCTATGAGGGATGTTTATTTTTATTGTTTGCATATGTATGTGTGTTTTTGTTTGTATTTGTATGTGTCTGCGTGTGTTTGTCTATATATGTGTTTTGGCTTTACTACCCGGCTTTGCCCGCGACTTGGAATCTTGTTTTGTAATAATTTCATATTCCCTTATATTTCACTGAAAAAAAACAGATGCGTCGCGTGGTTACACTGTGGGGTATTGTGAGTAATGTATCACGTGGTAACAATGTGGGGTATTGTGAGTAATGCATCACGTGGTAACACCCTGGGAGTATTATGAGTAATGCGTCACGTGGTAACACTGTGGGGGTATTGTGAATAATGTATAACGTGGTAATACCGTGGTGGTATTGTGAGCAATGTTTCACGTGGTAACACCGTGGGGATATTGTGAGTAATGTATCACATGGTAACACCGTGGGGGTATTGTGAGTAATGCGTCACGTGGTAACACCGTGAGGGTATTGTGAGTAATGCATGACGTGGTAATAGCCTGGGAGTAATATGAGTAATGCGTCACGTGGTAACACCGGGGGGTATTGTGAGTAATGCATCACGTGCTAACACTGTGGGGGTATTGTGAGTAATTTATCACGTGATAACTCGGGAAGGGAATAACGTAGCTGAAAATAGTCGCGTTTACTTAGAAATTCCAGACAGCATAAGCTGTTCAAATTTCATGACGCTAGAGCTCAACGTTCGAGAGTTTTTGCTGCTTCACACAAACAAACAGATGTATTCTCTGCTTTATAATTAAGATTTACACAAACTTACATTGTAAATCTTTCACTAATGATTTCACATATAAGGGCATGGGCGGTTGAGGGTTGGGTGTGTGTAAGAGTGCATGGGTGCGCAATTTTCACGGTTGACATTTGTGGTGGTTTTTCCCCTTGATATAAGGAAGCCGTTGAGTTTGCCTTGAAAACCAAAACCGTACTCCACTACGGATTTGCCTCTTGTGTATTGGGTAAAATAACCAATCATTTTTCCACACAGGGTAGACACCGTCACGACATAACGGTTACGTTGGGGGACTTTTGTTTTTAACTTTGATGCTTTTGTATTTATCACGAGTAATGATCATAAACAGGGAAGCAATGTGTAAAGCGTTCCTAACATTTATTTAAAAAAAATATGAATTTGTCCAGCAATGACTGCATACTACAGTGTGACAGAAACACAACACGTGCAATAGAATTTCAACACATTCAACAACCGACTGTAAGCGGTAAAGGTACAGCCCATGCAATTATTTGATCACATTTATACTGGTTGAATGGGCCTCCGCAAAAATTAGCTTAAAAGCAGATATAACTAGTACTCTTCCACGATGGCTGGATATCCTGGCATAGGTGCATGCACACACATTTTACCCAACTATATGGCAGCTATAATACGTATTTTTGGGTTAGATCGTGTAAATGTAACTGTGTCGTTAAACCCACCACCACCCGACACAGCCAATTAGAAAGGTTTGTCACGTAAACAGAACATGCCATTTAGTTACTCGTACAGCATGCAGGTGTGTTGGAGAGTAAATGCACAACATTTACAATCCGAGTACTACGTTCATGGATTACATTGGTCGCGAAAGGATACATATATGCCAGCTGCTGATCAAATTTAATATATTTGTACTTCTTAACATTCCTGGGTGGATAAAGGCATGGGGTGGATTTAGGGTTAATTAATTAAATGCATGCCAGGAAATCGAACAAAGCTGTTTTTATAAAAAAAAACTTATTTAAAGTCCATGGCCATCCGTGCTTTCTTGTGCAGCACACGCAGGGAAAGCAGACGAAATTCTTCTTCTATTTCATGATCAACAACTTCCTCATCGCTCTCCTCCAGCCTATTGCTGCCCTCAAAATCGTACGAGTGTGCTGAGGGTAAGCACTCAGGCTCCACTACACGAGGGAAGGGAGGCGTGCGTGGGTCACACAGAGCGGGCAGAGTGGCATCATCATCATCATCGCTAAAGGAATCCTCATCGTCATCCAGATCAATTCTGCGGGACAACCGGGAATGGGTGTTCAGCATCTGCTTCTTCATCATCAGGATGGATTTGACCCTCAGGAGTTCGTTAACCTTAATCATCAATTCCTCCAGCAGGCACACAGTGCGGTGGTGAATAAACGATGATGCTGGTGGTGCTGCTGTTGATGTTGGCTGGGAGGAGGTGTCGAGGCTCAGAGCCACGAAGGCGTCCACAGCAGATGTTATCCTCTCTACGTGGGACCCCTTCTCTGCTGCACGTCGCTTCATGCGACCTTTTTCTTCCAACACAAAACGCAGGCGCACTTTGGCCTTGGCCTGTGCCGCCTTCACTTCCTCCTCGCGATTATTTAAATTCGTCTTCAGCTCTTCAATCCTCACCTTGGTGTTCCAGATTTCCTTCACGGCAAGTACATGCATGTCACAACGAGCAAGCTGATACTCCTCATCCTCCTCATCATGGTGAATTGGCAGTTCTATGAGAGGCAATTTGCTGGGAGTCTGTGTAACCCGGTTTTCAGTCGTCTGATTCTCCATGAATATTCTCATTTCCTTCTTGGCTGTAACTCTTAATTCTCGGCGCAAATTATTGGAGTGAAAAGAGATTTTCTCCTGTGTAGATGCCTCTAATAGCTGCTTGATCTGGGCAGCAATTCCCTTTTTTTCAATCAGAGCCTTTCGTGTCGTGGCCTTGCAGAAAGATGCCATCTTCTTTAGTCTATTCATTTCTGAAGAGAGACTCTTCTGACACTTGCTGCTTCGGTTGTGCTCCATTCTGAGATCCTCCAATTCGGATCTGAGGTTTGCCAGGGCGTCCTTTAACTGGTCGAACCGTGCTGTGGCAACCACGAACTTCTTCTGGGTTTTGGAAGTACGCCTGATACGGTCACTGTCGAGGCTGTGTCTCGCTTGAGCCAACCTTTTCCCCTCAGTCAGGAGGGCAATTTCCCTATTAATGGCTGCATCCAGCTCCTGTTTCTTCTTCTGCTTTCGCATTGTCTTGCTCGATAGCTCGGCGAGCTTCCTCTCCAGTACCTTGTGGGAGGTCCAGTCTAGAAATGGAGCCATATTCTTTCTGATAGCAACGGGCTCATTCCATGGCTTGGAACGATTGTTACGCACCTCTCCACGGCTGGCCAAACCACTCTCCCCTGGGCGTAGTAGTGGAGGCATGTGGACAGGAGGCATAGGAGGAATAGAATTCAGATGAGGCTTTGGCATTTTCGAAAGACTGCTTATCATAAGACCCTCTTTCTGAATGTACTGTGAGACGCAGTAAGACGTCTTTGTCTGTCGGTGAGGTTGCCTATAGAACTCTGCTACTTCTGATGATGACGTTGGTAAAGATGTGACTGATATAATTGGAAGTAGGTTAGCCTCTACTTATCGTTCTGGCTGCAGGAAGTGATGATGTCACAGGATGCACGTGATTTCCTTGACGTGGCACACTCAGCATCACGTGGTGTGCAGTCAATTGTGACGCAACAATAGAATGTGTGATTGAATGCGTGCGTTTATGTAAATGTTTATTTTAATGTATGTGTGCTTGCATTTATGTAAGCGTCCTTTTGAAATTTTCCTTCCAGCAAAAAATTAATCCACCTTCAAAGTGCTATGAGGGATGTTTATTTTTATTGTTTGCATATGTATGTGTGTGTTTTTGTTTGTATTTTTATGTGTCTGCGTGTGTTTGTCTATATATGTGTTTTGGCTTTACTACGCGGCTTTGCCCGCGACTTGGAATCTTGTTTTGTAATAATTTCATATTCCCTTATATTTCACTGAAAAAAAACAGATGCGTCGCGTGGTTACACTGTGGGGTATTGTGAGTAATGTATCACGTGGTAACAATGTGGGGTATTGTGAGTAATGCACACGTGGTAACACCCTGGGGGTATTATGAGTAATGCGTCACGTGGTAACACTGTGGGGGTATTGTGAGTAATGTATAACGTGGTAATACCGTGGTGGTATTGTGAGCAATGTTTCACGTGGTAACACCGTGGGGATATTGTGAGTAATGTATCACATGGTAACACCGTGGGGGTATTGTGAGTAATGCGTCACGTGGTAACACCGTGAGGGTATTGTGAGTAATGCATGACGTGGTAATAGCCTGGGAGTAATATGAGTAATGCGCCACGTGGTAACACCGGGGGGTATTGTGAGTAATGCATCACGTGGTAACACTGTGGGGTATTATGAGTAATGTGTCACGTGGTAACACTGTGGGGGTATTGTGAGTAATTTATCACGTGATAACTCGGGAAGGGAATAACGTAGCTGAAAATAGTCGCGTTTACTTAGAAATTCCAGACAGCATAAGCTGTTCAAATTTCATGACGCTAGAGCTCAACGTTCGAGAGTTTTTGCTGCTTCACACAAACAAACAGATGTATTCTCTGCTTTATAATTAAGATTTACACAAACTTACATTGTAAATCTTTCACTAATGATTTCACATATAAGGGCATGGGCGGTTGAGGGTTGGGTGTGTGTAAGAGTGCATGGGTGCGCAATTTTCACGGTTGACATTTGTGGTGGTTTTTCCCCTTGATATAAGGAAGCCGTTGAGTTTGCCTTGAAAACCAAAACCGTACTCCTCTACGGATTTGCCTCTTGTGTATTGGGTAAAACAACCAATCATTTTTCCACACAGGGTAGACACCGTCACGACATAACGGTTACGTTCGGGACTTTTGTTTTTAACTTTGATGCTTTTGTATTTATCACGAGTAATGATCAGAAACAGGGAAGCAATATGTAAAGCGTTCCTAACATTTATTTAAAAAATATGAATTTGTCCAGCAATGACTGCATACTACAGTGTGACAGAAACACAACACGTGCAATAGAATTTCAACACATTCAACAACCGACTGTAAGCGGTAAAGGTACAGCCCATGCAATTATTTGATCACATTTATACTGGTTGAATGGGCCTCCGCAAAAATTAGCTTAAAAGCAGATATAACTAGTACTCTTCCACGATGGCTGGATATCCTGGCATAGGTGCATGCACACACATTTTACCCAACTATATGGCAGCTATAATACGTATTTTTGGGTTAGATCGTGTAAATGTAACTGTGTCGTTAAACCCACCACCACCCGACACAGCCAATTAGAAAGGTTTGTCACGTAAACAGAACATGCCATTTAGTTACTCGTACAGCATGCAGGTGTGTTGGAGAGTAAATGCACAACATTTACAATCCGAGTACTACGTTCATGGATTACATTGGTCGCGAAAGGATACATATATGCCAGCTGCTGATCAAATTTAATATATTTGTACTTCTTAACATTCCTGGGTGGATAAAGGCATGGGGTGGATTTAGGGTTAATTAATTAAATGCATGCCAGGAAATCGAACAAAGCTGTTTTTATAAAAAAAAACTTATTTAAAGTCCATGGCCATCCGTGCTTTCTTGTGCAGCACACGCAGGGAAAGCAGACGAAATTCTTCTTCTATTTCATGATCAACAACTTCCTCATCGCTCTCCTCCAGCCTATTGCTGCCCTCAAAATCGTACGAGTGTGCTGAGGGTAAGCACTCAGGCTCCACTACACGAGGGAAGGGAGGCGTGCGTGGGTCACACAGAGCGGGCAGAGTGGCATCATCATCATCATCATCGCTAAAGGAATCCTCATCGTCATCCAGATCAATTCTGCGGGACAACCGGGAATGGGTGTTCAGCATCTGCTTCTTCATCATCAGGATGGATTTGATCCTCAGGAGTTCGTTAACCTTAATCACCAATTGCTCCAGCAGGCACACAGTGCGGTGGTGAATAAACGATGATGCTGGTGGTGCTGCTGTTGATGTTGGCTGGAAGGAGGTGTCGAGGCCCAGAGCCACGATGGCGTCCACAGCAGATGTTATCCTCTCTACGTGGGACCCCTTCTCTGCTGCACGTCGCTTCATGCGACCTTTTTCTTCCAACACAAAACGCAGGCGCACTTTGGCCTTGGCCTGTGCCGTCTTCACTTCCTCCTCGCGATTATTTAAATTCGTCTTCAGCTCTTCAATCCTCACCTTGGTGTTCCAGATTTCCTTCACGGCAAGTACATGCATGTCACAACGAGCAAGCTGATACTCCTCATCCTCCTCATCACGGTGAATTGGCAGTTCTATGAGAGGCAATTTGCTGGGGGTCTGTGTAACCCGGTTTTCAGTCGTCTGATTCTCCATGAATATTCTCATTTCCTTCTTGGCTGTAACTCTTAATTCTCGGCGCAAATTATTGGAGTGAAAAGAGATTTTCTCCTGTGTAGATGCCTCTAATAGCTGCTTAATCTGGGCAGCAATTCCCTTTTTTTCAATCAGAGCCTTTCGTGTCGTGGCCTTGCAGAAAGATGCCATCTTCTTTAGTCTATTCATTTCTGAAGAGAGACTCTTCTGACACTTGCTGCTTCGGTTGTGCTCCATTCTGAGATCCTCCAATTCGGATCTGAGGTTTGCCAGGGCGTCCTTTAACTGGTCGAACCGTGCTGTGGCAACCACGAACTTCTTCTGGGTTTTGGAAGTACGCCTGATACGGTCACTGTCGAGGCTGTGTCTCGCTTGAGCCAACCTTTTCCCCTCAGTCAGGAGGGCAATTTCCCTATTAATGGCTGCATCCAGCTCCTGTTTCTTCTTCTGCTTTCGCATTGTCTTGCTCGATAGCTCGGCGAGCTTCCTCTCCAGTACCTTGTGGGAGGTCCAGTCTAGAAATGGAGCCATATTCTTTCTGATAGCAACGGGCTCATTCCATGGCTTGGAACGATTGTTACGCACCTCTCCACGGCTGGCCAAACCACTCTCCCCTGGGCGTAGTAGTGGAGGCATGTGGACAGGAGGCATAGGAGGAATAGAATTCAGATGAGGCTTTGGCATTTTCGAAAGACTGCTTATCATAAGACCCTCTTTCTGAATGTACTGTGAGACGCAGTAAGACGTCTTTGTCTGTCGGTGAGGTTGCCTATAGAACTCTGCTACTTCTGATGATGACGTTGGTAAAGATGTGACTGATATAATTGGAAGTAGGTTAGCCTCTACTTATCGTTCTGGCTGCAGGAAGTGATGATGTCACAGGATGCACGTGATTTCCTTGACGTGGCACACTCAGCATCACGTGGTGTGCAGTCAATTGTGACGCAACAATAGGAATGTGTGATTGAATGCGTGCGTTTATGTAAATGTTTATTTTAATGTATGTGTGCTTGCATTTATGTAAGCGTTCCTTTTGAATTATTCCTTCCAGCAAAAAATTAATCCACCTTCAAAGTGCTATGAGGGATGTTTATTTTTATTGTTTGCATATGTATGTGTGTGTTTTTGTTTGTATTTGTATGTGTCTGCGTGTGTTTGTCTATATATGTGTTTTGGCTTTACTACCCGGCTTTGCCCGCGACTTGGAATCTTGTTTTGTAATAATTTCATATTCCCTTATATTTCACTGAAAAAAAACAGATGCGTCGCGTGGTTACACTGTGGGGTATTGTGAGTAATGTATCACGTGGTAACAATGTGGGGTATTGTGAGTAATGCACACGTGGTAACACCCTGGGGGTATTATGAGTAATGCGTCACGTGGTAACACTGTGGGGGTATTGTGAGTAATGTATAACGTGGTAATACCGTGGTGGTATTGTGAGCAATGTTTCACGTGGTAACACCGTGGGGATATTGTGAGTAATGTATCACATGGTAACACCGTGGGGGTATTGTGAGTAATGCGTCACGTGGTAACACCGTGAGGGTATTGTGAGTAATGCATGACGTGGTAATAGCCTGGGAGTAATATGAGTAATGCGCCACGTGGTAACACCGGGGGGTATTGTGAGTAATGCATCACGTGGTAACACTGTGGGGTATTATGAGTAATGTGTCACGTGGTAACACTGTGGGGGTATTGTGAGTAATTTATCACGTGATAACTCGGGAAGGGAATAACGTAGCTGAAAATAGTCGCGTTTACTTAGAAATTCCAGACAGCATAAGCTGTTCAAATTTCATGACGCTAGAGCTCAACGTTCGAGAGTTTTTGCTGCTTCACACAAACAAACAGATGTATTCTCTGCTTTATAATTAAGATTTACACAAACTTACATTGTAAATCTTTCACTAATGATTTCACATATAAGGGCATGGGCGGTTGAGGGTTGGGTGTGTGTAAGAGTGCATGGGTGCGCAATTTTCACGGTTGACATTTGTGGTGGTTTTTCCCCTTGATATAAGGAAGCCGTTGAGTTTGCCTTGAAAACCAAAACCGTACTCCACTACGGATTTGCCTCTTGTGTATTGGGTAAAACAACCAATCATTTTTCCACACAGGGTAGACACCGTCACGACATAACGGTTACGTTCGGGGACTTTTGTTTTTAACTTTGATGCTTTTGTATTTATCACGAGTAATGATCAGAAACAGGGAAGCAATATGTAAAGCGTTCCTAACATTTATTTAAAAAATATGAATTTGTCCAGCAATGACTGCATACTACAGTGTGACAGAAACACAACACGTGCAATAGAATTTCAACACATTCAACAACCGACTGTAAGCGGTAAAGGTACAGCCCATGCAATTATTTGATCACATTTATACTGGTTGAATGGGCCTCCGCAAAAATTAGCTTAAAAGCAGATATAACTAGTACTCTTCCACGATGGCTGGATATCCTGGCATAGGTGCATGCACACACATTTTACCCAACTATATGGCAGCTATAATACGTATTTTTGGGTTAGATCGTGTAAATGTAACTGTGTCGTTAAACCCACCACCACCCGACACAGCCAATTAGAAAGGTTTGTCACGTAAACAGAACATGCCATTTAGTTACTCGTACAGCATGCAGGTGTGTTGGAGAGTAAATGCACAACATTTACAATCCGAGTACTACGTTCATGGATTACATTGGTCGCGAAAGGATACATATATGCCAGCTGCTGATCAAATTTAATATATTTGTACTTCTTAACATTCCTGGGTGGATAAAGGCATGGGGTGGATTTAGGGTTAATTAATTAAATGCATGCCAGAAAATCGAACAAAGCTGTTTTTTATAAAAAAAACTTATTTAAAGTCCATGGCCATCCGTGCTTTCTTGTGCAGCACACGCAGGGAAAGCAGACGAAATTCTTCTTCTATTTCATGATCAACAACTTCCTCATCGATCTCCTCCAGCCTATTGCTGCCCTCAAAATCGTACGAGTGTGCTGAGGGTAAGCACTCAGGCTCCACTACACGAGGGAAGGGAGGCGTGCGTGGGTCACACAGAGCGGGCAGAGTGGCATCATCATCATCATCATCGCTAAAGGAATCCTCATCGTCATCCAGATCAATTCTGCGGGACAACCGGGAATGGGTGTTCAGCATCTGCTTCTTCATCATCAGGATGGATTTGATCCCTCAGGAGTTCGTTAACCTTAATCACCAATTCCTCCAGCAGGCACACAGTGCGGTGGTGAATAAACGATGATGCTGGTGGTGCTGCTGTTGATGTTGGCTGGAGGAGGTGTCGAGGCCCAGAGCCACGATGGCGTCCACAGCAGATGTTATCCTCTCTACGTGGGACCCCTTCTCTGCTGCACGTCGCTTCATGCGACCTTTTTCTTCCAACACAAAACGCAGGCGCACTTTGGCCTTGGCCTGTGCCGCCTTCACTTCCTCCTCGCGATTATTTAAATTCGTCTTCAGCTCTTCAATCCTCACCTTGGTGTTCCAGATTTCCTTCACGGCAAGTACATGCATGTCACAACGAGCAAGCTGATACTCCTCATCCTCCTCATCACTGGTGAATTGGCAGTTCTATGAGAGGCAATTTGCTGGGGGTCTGTGTAACCCGGTTTTCAGTCGTCTGATTCTCCATGAATATTCTCATTTCCTTCTTGGCTGTAACTCTTAATTCTCGGCGCAAATTATTGGAGTGAAAAGAGATTTTCTCCTGTGTAGATGCCTCTAATAGCTGCTTAATCTGGGCAGCAATTCCCTTTTTTTCAATCAGAGCCTTTCGTGTCGTGGCCTTGCAGAAAGATGCCATCTTCTTTAGTCTATTCATTTCTGAAGAGAGACTCTTCTGACACTTGCTGCTTCGGTTGTGCTCCATTCTGAGATCCTCCAATTCGGATCTGAGGTTTGCCAGGACGTTCCTTTAACTGGTCGAACCGTGCTGTGGCAACCACGAACTTCTTCTGGGTTTTGGAAGTACGCCTGATACGGTCACTGTCGAGGCTGTGTCTCGCTTGAGCCAACCTTTTCCCCTCAGTCAGGAGGGCAATTTCCCTATTAATGGCTGCATCCAGCTCCTGTTTCTTCTTCTGCTTTCGCATTGTCTTGCTCGATAGCTCGGCGAGCTTCCTCTCCAGTACCTTGTGGGAGGTCCAGTCTAGAAATGGAGCCATATTCTTTCTGATAGCAACGGGCTCATTCCATGGCTTGGAACGATTGTTACGCACCTCTCCACGGCTGGCCAAACCACTCTCCCCTGGGCGTAGTAGTGGAGGCATGTGGACAGGAGGCATAGGAGGAATAGAATTCAGATGAGGCTTTGGCATTTTCGAAAGACTGCTTATCATAAGACCCTCTTTCTGAATGTACTGTGAGACGCAGTAAGACGTCTTTGTATGTCGGTGAGGTTGCCTATAGAACTCTGCTACTTCTGATGATGACGTTGGTAAAGATGTGACTGATATAATTGGAAGTAGGTGAGCCTCTACTTATCGTTCTGGCTGCAGGAAGTGATGATGTCACAGGATGCACGTGATTTCCTTGACGTGGCACACTCAGCATCACGTGGTGTGCAGCCAATTGTGACGCAACAATAGGATGTGTGATTGAATTCGTGCGTTTATGTAAATGTTTATTTTAATGTGTGTGTGCTTGCATTTTTGTAAGCGTTCTTTTGAATTATTCCTTCCAGCAAAAATTTAATCCACCTTCAAAGTGCTATGAGGGATGTTTATTTTTATTGTTTGCATATGTATGTGTGTGTTTTTGTTTGTATTTGTATGTGTCTGCGTGTGTTTGTCTATATATGTGTTTTGGCTTTACTCCCCGGCTTTGCCCGCGACTTGGAATCTTGTTTTGTAATAATTTCATATTCCCTTATATTTCACTGAAAAAAAACAGATGCGTCGCGTGGTTACACTGTGGGGTATTGTGAGTAATGTATCACGTGGTAACAATGTGGGGTATTGTGAGTAATGCATCACGTGGTAACACCCTGGGAGTATTATGAGTAATGCGTCACGTGGTAACACTGTGGGGGTATTGTGAGTAATGTATAACGTGGTAATACCGTGGTGGTATTGTGAGCAATGTTTCACATGGTAACACCGTGGGGGTATTGTGAGTAATGCGTCACGTGGTAACACCGTGAGGGTATTGTGAGTAATGCATGACGTGGTAATAGCCTGGGAGTAATATGAGTAATGTGTCACGTGGTAACATCGGGGGGTATTGTGAGTAATGCATCACGTGCTAACACTGTGGGGGTATTGTGAGTAATTTATCACGTGATAACTCGGGAAGGGAATAACGTAGCTGAAAATAGTCGCGTTTACTTAGAAATTCCAGACAGCATAAGCTGTTCAAATTTCATGACGCTAGAGCTCAACGTTCGAGAGTTTTTGCTGCTTCACACAAACAAACAGATGTATTCTTTGCTTTATAATTAAGATTTACACAAACTTACATTGTAAATCTTTCACTAATGATTTCACATATAAGGGCATGGGCGGTTGAGGGTTGGGTGTGTGTAAGAGTGCATGGGTGTGCAATTTTCACGGTTGACATTTGTGGTGGTTTTTCCCCTTGATATAAGGAAGCCGTTGAGTTTGCCTTGAAAACCAAAACCGTACTCCACTACGGATTTGCCTCTTGTGTATTGGGTAAAACAACCAATCATTTTTCCACACAGGGTAGACACCGTCACGACATAACGGTTACGTTGGGGACTTTTGTTTTTAACTTTGATGCTTTTGTATTTATCACGAGTAATGATCAGAAACAGGGAAGCAATATGTAAAGCGTTCCTAACATTTATTTAAAAAATATGAATTTGTCCAGCAATGACTGCATACTACAGTGTGACAGAAACACAACACGTGCAATAGAATTTCAACACATTCAACAACCGACTGTAAGCGGTAAAGGTACAGCCCATGCAATTATTTGATCACATTTATACTGGTTGAATGGGCCTCCGCAAAAATTAGCTTAAAAGCAGATATAACTAGTACTCTTCCACGATGGCTGGATATCCTGGCATAGGTGCATGCACACACATTTTACCCAACTATATGGCAGCTATAATACTGTGTCGTTAAACCCACCACCACCCGACACAGCCAATTAGAAAGGTTTGTCACGTAAACAGAACATGCCATTTAGTTACTCGTACAGCATGC